>NW_023597054.1:19820444-19827293 GCF_011947565.3 Pollicipes pollicipes | reverse complement strand
ATCGCTGAGTGATGCTACATTTTCTCGATTTGTAAGGTTGCCAGGCTTCTCTCAAGACCTGCGATTTTTTAATCTCGGAATCATAATTTCCACAATTTATCATCATTTCATTGCCGGCAGATCTTGAGCCTGTCAAACGAATAAGGCACAGGCCGTAAAGTTTCAAGGGCTTATCGTGGGAAAAGCGTTGGTTTTTTAGCGTCCGTCCGTGCCAGATGTCTTAATACAGGCGCGGTAATTACAAGCGCCGGTGGCTTTAATGAAGCCATATGCGCCTGAATGACCGCGCCCGGCAGGAGATCCCGGGCGCCGAGAAAGCGCCGTCCGCCCAGCCGCGAGAACTTCCAGCATCATTTGTTCAGTTTTTGCTTGCTACAGCGGGGCCGCACTTTTTACGGGGCGGCCCGAAATCCACTTTTGATTGTGAAATTCGCGGAGAGGCCGGCCGCGATGATCAATGACGGCGGCGTCCAGGAAGTGGCGGCCCCACAGTGCCTCCCGCCGCCGGCTAATGGCGGTTACAGCGCATTTATAACCAAATAGGGCCGACGGTGCCGCCGCACGAGCAGCGTCACAAGTCGGCACGGGGTGAGCAACTGCCGGGTATGTGCAGGATATGGCCTACTGGGGACGCGTCTGAGCGCTGGACGAAGGTGGTGGAGTGTAAGATGCAACTGTTTGCTGCGTCGATGCCTGGGTGAAGTTAGGGCAAGTATATCAAGATGCAAGGGGACGTATTTTCATGGGTCGGCAAGCACAGACGCGGAGGGAGTTTGACAACAAACAACCATAAGCCACTTATCATGTGATATATGTCACCATACCATGCCGCCCCCTAGGGGTCTTCACAGGTCAGATTTGCACCAACCAATCCATCTGCTGCCCATGGGGCTGTGTCCAGACCCACCCGCTGCCCATTTTTACTCGTGATACACACCCGTCGCACATCCGTTTACATTTTTTCAGCACTTGAGTTCTGGACATAGTTTCTTGAAATTCCGCACAAGCTATTTACATACACACACACACATCACACAAACGGAGAGAGAACAGAAGAGAGAGAGACGATGATCGAACACGAACTAATATATATATATATATATATATATATATATATATATATATATATATATATATATGAACTCCTTTTGCCTTCATAGTTGCGAAATTAGTGTATATTGAAAATGTTATGACCCAAAGAAGAGCAAAAAGCAAGATATGCGTAGAATATCTTGAAGTTGTTATCGGAAGTTCCAAAAACCTTTTACTGTCACCATAATTTTCTCCAAATCTGTACACAACCAAATCCGTGACCCATTTGATGTGATACCCATGGCTCACCCAACCCTCAACGTTCTCCACCTTACCCCATCCGCACAAATTCAAGCTCCCTCCTAAGAGTCCTCACCCTTAGAAACATGGAATGTTGGAATGCAATGATAATAGGACATGAATGTGCGCTCTTCCAATCTCACAGTAAAGGTCTAGGGATATGAAACCCGGTCCTACATAATCGACTTGCGTTTCAACGAACGAACGTTAAAGGAAGGTAGGAGGTTCACAACTTGCCTACACGCAAGAATATTTCTTGTAGGAAAGGCGCTGGACACTTACGAGTTTATGTTCGAAGTGCTTTGATGACATGAAGAGTTAAAAGTAAACAAGTGCTCATCGTCTGTCAAACAATCTTAATGCTCAAAGGTTTCGCAATCACCACACTCATGCATACATGTCATCTTCCTGGAGGATGCTAATCCCACAAGGCATTTTTTCCTCATGCTTTGAATAAACTATCCCGGCATGGTCAGGGTTTCATCAAAGTGGTGCATGTGCAACATACGTGCACGATACCGGTACTACTGTGTGTGCATATAGTTCAAGGTTAGGGTTTCCTGTACCGGCCTCTTTTTCACAGTTGGAACGAAACATAAATTAACGTGTCGTTGCTTCAACCAGTCTGCATCGCTACATGCAGCATGCGCACCGTGTCCTCGCAGTACGCTGCGCACGTGTGCACGCACAGATAGTAAATTCATTGAGGTAGCCAGCCGTTCATAGAATGATGGCAGTTATAGTGGTGTAACTCGCATATCCCGCACCCTGAGCGGCGACGCACAGACTCTACGTTGTCATTGAATCTAATGCGTTCGTCGCACCGCAACCACACGTTGTTTTTATTTCTATTTGCCAGGGCTATCCTCGTGTCAGCCTGTGACAACTGACGTTCAAATAAACAGCCGGCTGGCTTCTCAAATGAAGAGCCAGCTGCCTGAAACTAGTCCTGGCTCAGGCTAACTCTCTATGGACCAGTTGACCGGCATGGAGCTCGAACCGCGGTAGCCTGTCCGCGCTCAGTTGCACCCCTACTCGTGCTTTTTCCCAAACAGTTGGCCGGCATACAGCTCCACCCGCGACCGATCCTCGCGCAGTTGCACCCCCGCTCGTCCCCAGGACCGGGCTGCTGCAGGCGCCCCTCCTCGCGGCTCATAAATCTGCCGGCCAATCTGTACTGATGCCGGCCGCTGGCACCGGCTGGCCCTCCCTCCCTTCCTTACCGACACTGGATCCGCCGCTGCCATTCGCCTTGGAACTTCCGCCATTCCCGGTCGCGAGCTGGCCGATGACAGCTGCCGAGGCCGTTAGCCTCCCCCTTCTGGCTGCTGGGTCCGCCGCTGCCTTTTGTGGGAACCGACCTCATTCCGCCTCCCTGGGAGGGATGTGGCTGGTGGGACCCGCCAATGTCCCCAGCCGGTTCACGTGCACCCTCTCTTTCTTCGCTGGGATCGCCGCTGCCGCCCATGACCGTCTCGCGCAGTGGCGCATAAAAGTCTCCAAAAGTGGGCCGGCAAACCCACGTTGTAACGAGTAATTCCCATGCACCACCACGTAGCTACCAGTACAACTTAATGAAAAGTGCGTGGCGATCGCTTCCTCGCCTCAACACCTATGTCTATGGCCGGTGCCAGAGCCTGTTCGGTGTTCCTACGCTTATCGCCGCGCGCCATCCGTCATTGCCGGTAATTGTATTCCCGGTCGGGCGGCGATCGTGCAAAATACAGACATTACCGGCGCGCCATTAGTGCCGGCGGCGTCGCGCGGCACGAGCGGAAAAAGCGCCGCGGGCACCGAGGCCGGGTCAGCACGGCGCCAAACGGCGCGCCGCCCGCTCCCATTACGCGGTCGATAGATAATCCCGCCTAATGGCGCGCCATGCGAATGCTGTTTATTATAAATGAGGGAATGATTGGGCGCGGTCGGGGGCAGGCCTGGCGGTTACCGTGCCGACCGGCAGCACCGCCACCGCGAGACCCCGGCGCCATTTGTCACCGAGGTCGCGTCCCACTGGGGCGGCTCGCCGTTGTTGTTTCCAGGCGGGTTCGGTCGGGCGCGCCCTGAGGAGTTAGCACCGCCGAGCTAAAAGCCGAAGTTTCGAGAGTTGGTCAGCGTCAAACGCTTACATTTTTAGAGCGGATGAGCGATAACTGCAAAGCAAAAGTTAAATAATAAAGGAAAAGGTAGACTTGATTGCACCAAAATGAATGAGCATAACAAGAACTTGGGCAGAAATCTTTGCCTGCGGCGGGCGCTCTGAATAATTCCCCCGACAATTTGGCTGGCATTCCACCCCGATCGCTCCTAGTCTTTCGGCAATTTAAACCCATGAAATACTTTTGTCATCAATCTCGGCGGACGTCGGCGCGGAGTAAGGAAACGTCAATCTTGCCACGGCACGGCACCGGCATGAAAAAACTTCTTCTATCTCATTTCGACGGTTTTTCCAGTTCGATCATCGGTGGGGTCATTTTTCAGCGGCGGCCGGCCGCCGGGCTTTTTGCCCCCGCTCCGCCGTCCGAGGCGCGCGCTTGATTGGGCTCTTGTTATTCAGGCGCGCCGGGATGCATGCGCACGTAAACGCTCGGACCTAGCTGGCGCGGCGCAGCAGCCGCGGAGATCGGGTCGCGATAGACGCAAACCGCACGTGGAATTTTTAGCATCGGCCAGTTTGCCGGCCATCCGTCAGATCTGCAATTAATGTCAGGGCGCTTGCTTTCCGTCGCTTTGAATTCATAAGGTATTGCGATATACAAGAGTAAAACTGCATGATCTCTGACGTTTTAATCTGGCCGATATGCTCACATTGTTGCCGGACCGGCTGTCACGCTCAGGGTCAGCTGAAATACAGCACATCCTGGTGACTGGCTTGTCCAATTTTTATCTCGAACAGGGATTCCGGCCAGGAATTGGAAATATGGCGGCGAAGATGGCGGCGACGTCGGCCGCGTCGCCGCGTCTCCGGCCGTCCGTCGGCGACGGCTGCCGGGCTCGAGATTGACACGCCGTGGCCGGCTGCCGCGCGGCTGACATATGGCCCGGCTTCGGCCGGCATGTGCTGCATACTTCATGAACGGGCCGCGCCGAAACCGGCGACAGATGTCGGGCGCAGCCGCCGCGCGCGCGCTAAAAACGGCACCCGCGCGAACAAAGCGCGCCTTTCCGCGCGCTCGCGCCGCCGCACAAAAGCGGGCCCGTGTGACGCGCCGGCCGTGCCTCGCACAAGCTGCGCTGTCCGGCCGGCATGACGAACGACGACAGCCGCGCGCGTAGCCTGGCGTCTCTCCACCGTTGGCGGGCGCAGTCTCGCGCCCACCTGATCCCACCACCCTTTCCGGGGCCTCGCGTCTCTCCACCGTTGGCGGGCGCAGTCTCGAGCCCACCTGATCCCACCGCCCTTTCCGGGGCCCGCCGCCCACTCTCCCGGCGGCGCGCGGGCGAGTCTGTCAATCGCCGCGTCGCCGCCGACGTCCGACGCGACCGACGCGGCCGGGCAGTCGCCTCACGTCGGCAATCGGCGCCCGATGACGGCCGTCTTATGAGCGGCGCGTCGGCGTCGGCTCGTCTGACGCGACGGAGCGCTGTTTTTTCGCCGTCGACAGCGGCCAGCTGCGTTTATTGATGTCAAAAGGAACTTTGATTGTCTGGCGGCGATGGCGGCGGCGGCGTTAAATTACATCCGTCCGCCGCGGCCGGCGGACAATGAAGAGGTGCCGCCGGCCGGCCGGTAGCGGTTCACCGAAGGTCAGTGGAGCGGGCCGCCGGCAGCGGGAGGCTCCGGCCCCGGCACCGGGCCGCATGCGTGCGATCTGGGACGGCAGGCCGGCGACGGCGGGGCGTGACCTTCGAAAAAGCTCTTAAATTTCGTGTACCTCCTGAAGCGTATTCTTTTTCGAAACCGTTTGTATTTTGTATCATGACTTGTCATACAGACAGGGTTGATGCCATTATTCCGAGGTTGGCATGAGTCAGCTGGCTCCACCTAACCTCACTTCCCTGCCACTGCCGGGCATGGTATGGGCATAAGCCAGGCACACCCATGGGTCGGTGTTACTCTGGACAGTGTCGACCGGGGGCACTTATAATTGAATGCTAATGCATGAGCTGGATACTGGCTTCAGCAATAAAACAATCACTGAAACAAATGAAGTAGTAAAGGTATGGGCTGTATTTTTATGCGGGTACCTATCAGGGGATGAGAACTTGCACGACGCTTGTTGACGTACCAGATCATCTCGCGTCATAAATCCATCACAGTTGTATTTAATAACATATTTCAAACTCCACTGGATGTCTAGCTCATGTATCGCAAATACCCGATGGACTTTGATTGCAGATTGAGAAGACTCCGTTATAAGCCTGCAAGTTTTCATTCGCCCAGGCCTCACAAAAAAAAACTAATGAATGTGTCAGTGAAGCCAGCTTTCCCGCATGTGCACGCCTCGTGCACTACCTGTGTGACAGGCCGCCTCGTCCGGTGTTTTGATGGTCACATGCCCGGCCTTGCTTTGACAGAAGATGTCAGATGCCGTTGATTTGCAGCATATTGCTGCTCGTGTCTGAATCCCAGCGAATGAGCTCTTATGACCCGAAGAAGCATGCCCGTCATCACCGCCCGGGGTCCTGCGCCGCTGCTCGGCTGCATGACGGCGTTTTTTTCCTAGGACAAGGTTTTGGGCGGCTGCGTTGGGTCGAGCCAGAGACCTGCTCTATCTACTTACTTTTGATTCTGTCCCCAACGATGAACACTTAAGTACCCGGCTTTCATTCATGTAAAGAGATTCGAGCGAAACAGGATAGTTACTCGTGTGACTCGTTCTACGCCACTAAGTGAACACCAGTTATAATGTTGTGCGCACTCAATTGTCCAACACGTACGCCATACATCTCTTCATTGCATTTCGTCTATACTTCACTTGTCACTTGCAGCCTCACTACTAACACACCGCATTCGTTTTGCATGTTTTTTCCTTCTTCAAAAGTCTCCTCCATGCGTGATGTTTTCCGCCTGGCGCGCTGGCCTAGTACTTGCCTCCTCAGCCCCATTGTGTTTTTCGGCCTGGCCCCGCTGTCTGTCGCTCTTTCTGCACTTTAATTATGTCTGCTTGTTTGTCTTCGTCTTTCCGTTTGTCAGCCGCAGAAGATCAGACCTTTCTCTAGGTCGATCTGTCTTTCACTCCTGTATCCCCTCAATCACACTTTCTTACTTTACCTTGCCCATGTCCCTCACTGTCTCTCTCCCTCTCTCTTTCTCTTTGCCATCTCCTCTCTCACGAGAGAGAGAGAGAGAGAGAGAGAGAGAGAGAGAGGAGAGAGAGAGAGAGGAGAGAGAGTAGAGAGAGAGAGAGAGAGAGAGGAGAGAGAGAGAGGAGGAGGAGCTGAGATGGGGAGGGAGATAGAGAGAGAGAGGTGAAGAGGAGAGAGGGAGAGAGAGAGAGAGAGAGAGAGAGAGAGAGAGAGAGAGAGGAGAGGAGAGAGAGAGAGAGAGAGAGAGAGGGAGAGAGAGAGCAGGAGAAG
>NW_023597054.1:19791323-19819444 GCF_011947565.3 Pollicipes pollicipes | reverse complement strand
TTCGTAGGTTTTCAATTTCTCCGTAAATGTACAATATCACAAGCATGGTGTAAAACGCACATGCACACGAATATTTATATTATATATATATATATAATATTATATATATATACTGAAACACGAATATTTATATATATATATATATATATATATATATATATATATATAAATATTCGTGTGCATGTGCGTTTTACACCATGCTTGTGATATTGTACATTTACGGAGAAATTGAAACCTACGAAGATGATGGGCCGAGAAGAACTGTTGCTTGAAGGCTCATGCTTCGTGACGACCATTGCACTGCTGTTCAAAACTCCCACATCATTTTTTAAGGATCGCGATTACACTCAATGAGGAAATCCATCACGTATATATGTGATAACTTGATACTGATGTAGATATGTATATATGCGATAATAATGTAGATATGTATATATATATATATATATATATATATATATATATATATATATATATATGAAAGTGATGTAGATATGCCGCCTCCGTGGTCTCGGGAAAAGATGCTGGACTCGCAATCCAGCTGTACTGGGTACGAGCCCCAGCGCGGGCGCATCATTTGGCCCGACTGAAATGGAAAGGTCAGTTGGCAACTGGCCAACGAGGGTCGACCCAGCCCCGTGGCGGCCTTGTCACAGCATTGTGCGACACGTAAAACTCTCCAAATTCCTGTCTGGCGAAAGGGCGGAGGCAAAATTATCCGTTGAACTGGACGGCACGAATTGGGTATTGGGTTCAGGGTAAACGCAACAACCAATGCTTAGCAGACACTATGAACCCAAAATCGGTCATATAAACCATTCGGAATGAATTCATATAAAAATATGGCTATTTATTACTACACCACAAATCTACCAAAATAAATCCAAGTAAGCATCAAAAATCGATCGGAGTTGTTTTGATTAGCAGCGAACAACTCACAAGACTGGTAATCACCAAAAGGACTGGCTGAGACACTCCAATTAAGCAGCTGTCCGCACAGACTACGAACGCTGCGGACCCAAAGACAAAAATCATGTTCCGATTAGTTCCGTCGTTCCTACCTCCGCATGGAGAAAACCCCCCTCAGGCAGTCCGCTGTATGCGTCAAATCATTCCTTCCCAATAGCCCCACTTCCCGATTTCAGCCCCATTCCACCCTTTGCCTGCATGACCAATCGGCCTCGGCAGCCTTGCCGGCCATTGCAGCCGCGGGCCTCCTCTCGTGACGTCAGCCTGCAGTGTTGCAGCCTCACCCTTCCCCCCCCCCCCCTTCACTCCACTCCGGAGCGCCCGCGCACGCCACGCCGACCCATCAACATTACGCAATGAAGTCGTGTCAGCTCGGTGCGGGTCGGCTCGCGCACAAAAGCCGGCGCCGGCTCCCAGCGCGCTGGCACCGCGCCGGCGAAGATGGCTGCCCCACAAAAACGCCGCTCGGTGACGTCGCTGTCACGTGACCCTTTTTATCCGCCGAAATTGATTAAAACAAATGGGACCCCACTGAAGGGTGTCGGTAAAAACGGCGAGCGCGGGCGGGCAGGGCGGCGCGCGGCCCAGTCGCGGGTTCGCATTACCGGAGATGTGTCGTGCGCGCGGAGGGTCGCCGTCGTCGGCATTCCCGGGCGGGAGCCGCGCGGAAGCCGCGACAGAGCTCACGGGAGCCACGGGAGCCGGGAGGAGCCGGCTCCCCGTTCTCCCGGAAGGCCGAGGGCCCGTCCACGCAGGGCTCTGAAATCAGGACAGCTTTGGAGGGAGGAGGTTCGCTCCGCACTGCTTCGCTCTCTTAAGTGAAGTACAGGGGATGAGGGGGAGGGGAGGGACACTCACTGGTATACGGCGCCTTCATCCAGGGAAAGATGCCGCCGGGGCCCTTGGCGGCGGCCGCTGCCGCTGCGTAATGCATATCCTCCATGCCAGCAAAGTTCTGCACGTGCATGGCGTCGGGCAGCGGGCCCGTCGGGAAGGTGGGCATCTTGCAGGCGGCGAAGTCGCGGCCATCGCCGGCCTCGGGCCGGGCCGGCGCGCCGCTCGGGTACCCTCCGTACGGCGCTGCGCACTGCTCGTACACCGCCTTGGCGCTGAGGTTGCCGAGGTTGGAGTACGGCCCGTTGTAGCGGTTGGCGAAGTGCTGATGCGCCTGGGCGGCGTACTGCTGGAAGTTCTCGTAGTTGACGCCGGCGTACTTGCCGTTGTTGACGTAGTACGGCTCGGCCTGCGGGTGGCTGTTGGCCGGCCAGCCGCCGCCGCTGTTGCCGAGGTTCCAGCTCATGGTGCGCTGCGCGGCCGCGCTCTCACGCACTGCTCACGCACTGGGCCGGCGCTGGCAGCGGCCCCCGCGCCGCCTGGCGTCTGGGTCCCAGGGTCGGCCGCGTCGCGCTCCCCAACTGATTTGCGCCCGTCCCCTGGCAGACGAGACCATTCAATACGCGGGAGTGACGTCACGCGGGCCAGGAGCCGCGCGGCGGACCAATCACATTGACCTATTCAGCCTATTGTCGGGAATAAACATGAGGCGGAGAGCGGCGGGCGCACCGTGCGCCGATTCGTGGGGGATGCCCGTCGGCCAGCCGCGCACCCCCTCTCAATTAATGGGCGCCGGATCAAAAATGTCGCCGTCGCCGCCGGCTCCCCTTTCCCGACGCCAATACGTCGGGTGCTCGCCGTCCGCACCGGCGCACCCCCGCACGCACCGGAGTTCGCACGCACAGACGCACTCGCCGAGCTGGGCGTCGCGCGGACCGGCGCCGTTCCTGACCTACACAACAGCCGGCGAGGTGCGCACTGCGCCGTCTGTCACTGTCGCGCCGCGCGCGCGCTCTGCCTCCTCTGCGCTCTGCCCGGCGCGGGTCATGCGCCCGAAACAGGCCATAAAGCAATCCACCATAGAGACACGCCTCATCAAAACTCACTGAGCGCTGGGAGGCAGCGCGGCGGTTGGCGCCGGCCGCCGGGACGGAGCGGAAGGCCGGGACGTGAACGGGCCGTCGAGCCGCTCCGGCCGGCGGAGCGGTGGTTCACCCTCTCCCCCCTGCCTGACCTCGGCAAAGGATTGACGAACCCGACGGGGCGGTGGGGCGTGTCTGCCCTCCGCCAGCTGAGAGCCTGAAGAGACTCGGCTGACGCATTCGTCACGTCACGGCGCCATCTGTCAAAACGCTTTTTCTTCGACGATTGGCTGGCGCACGCTTACCCCTTCTAGGTCGTCTGTTCGCGCTGCGCCCGCGATAAAAAAGAGTCGGAAGTGCGACGATACTGCGTGAGCTCCCCCGGTCGCCTCGATGCGGTTTTTATCGCTGAATGCCGGTCGGACGACCCTAGCCGGCCTGGTAACAAATTGGTGCCATAAAGAGGTGAAAATGATAGCCTTTACGAGCGCGCTGCTCCTCATTCTATTAAAACGTCGTAAACGGGATAGCTGCCGTGCTTACTGATAGATTTAGACAGCCTTGACCCTCTGACTGACTGGGCGTGGGGTCTTTAAACGGCCGGCCGGGAGGAAGAGGTGAGAGAGTGGCCATGACGCGGTCGAGATGGGCCGACTGCGGCGCCGCTGGGACGGTGACGTAGTGGTGACGTCACGGGATAACGAATGGACGACGGGGAGGGAGCGGTGAGGAAGGGGCCGGGACGCCAGCTCGGAATAAATGCGGCTATTGGAAATGCAGCAACGGATAATTGAAGAATTTCTGGTCAGATGGGATCTGCGAGCCGTGCATGAGTCATTCACAATATTGATGGCGGAAGATATTGAAAGACTCGGATTGGTGGTTTGGATCGACAACTGTGCAAATAAAAGCGCATTGTCACGGAATATCTATCTTACACGCCGTTCAGGAAGTAAAGTTTTTCGGAGGGTGTATCAAAATCCTAATCAGCGTTCGTGCGGATGGCCAGGTTTGGGCGGTTGAACTACGACCAACGATGACTCTGAGTCATATTCGACCTCATCACTTAGCCTGTTTCACCTGGAAGTTGGCATGCTCTTGGCCCGCCATTGTTTAGCCTTGCTTTATTTACATTCGCTGATGACTTAACTGATGACCATCCCAATGCTGGTGATACCAGAGCCGGGATCGTGCGGGGTACGCCGCCGTTGAAGGCGACCACATGGCGTCACTGGCCTACTAAGCTGATCGGATAACTTTTGTGATAGGCGCCATGTCAGCGTAGCGGGCATGCCGCCCCTCCTTCCCACAGCCTTAATTAATAACCGGTGGGGTGTTGTTTCGCCTTCCGAGTAGGTCGTAGTAACGATTAATCCCTCTGCCAGCATGTTCGGTGCGCGCCGCTGGCAGGACGGGGCGGCTGCCGGCTGCCGGCTGGCGGACTGAGGCTGCTGATCACTGCAGATTACTGGTGCCACGCTACTCATCACGGCAAATTACCAGTGCTACACTGCTGATCACTGCAGACTACCAGTGCCACGCTACTGATCAGGGTAGATTACCAGTGCCACACTGCTGATCACTGCAGACTACCAGCACCACGCTACTGATCACTGCAGACCACCAGTACGACTCTACTAATCACTGCAGACTACGCGTGCCACGTGACTGATCACTGCAGACTACTTGTGCGACACCACTGATCACTGCAGACCACGACTGCCACGTTACTGATCACTGCAGACTACCATCGCAACGCTACTGACGCCTTCAGGCTGACGGAGAGGTGCTGCTGGTTCCCACAGACGGCAAAGCAGTGCCGATAGTCCCTACAGACAGATAAAGTGACACTGCTGATCCCTACACACCGATAGAACGGTGCTACTAACTCCTTCAGGCTAGCAGAGCGGAGCTGCTCATCGCTGTAGACTGGCAGAACAGTGTCGTTACTACCCAAAGCAGACTGGCGAGCGACGCTGCTAATCGCTTTCGACAGGAAGACGGTGGTGCTGATCGCCGTAGACTGGCAGAGCAATGCAACCGTTCCCTGTGAACTGGCAACACCGCTCGTGTTGCTTATCGCTGTGGTGGCACTGATCACTGCAGGCAGATAAAGCGGTGCTACCGACCACTGTAGGCTGGCGCAGAGGTACTATCTATTCATGCCGACTGGAGGACAGGTGCCACCAGATGAGTGGTCTTCACATCTCGGTAGATTGCCGTTACGGATCGTTACGGAGGGAGGTGTAACTGATCCGTTCAGACTGCAAGAGCGCTGCCGCTGATCTCCAGAAACTGGCAGGGATCAGAGACAAACAGGGCGGTGATACTGATCCCCTTCTCTCGTTGCATATGAAGCGTATGTAATTGATCCCTGTAGACTGGCAAGGCAGCTGATCATCTAGACTGGCAAAGCGGCGCTCTTGGACCTTTTTCCTTGGCAATACAGCTTTACTGACCATTGCGCGCTGGCAAAGGTGTGCAACCGATCGCTGTAGGCTGTCTGAGCGGCGCTTCTAACCTCTGCACACTGGCCGAGCTGTGCATCTGGCAGTCATAGACTGACAGAGCGGCGCTACTATCCCGTGCACACTGGCCGAGAAGTGCATCTGGCAGTCATGAACTGGCAGGGCGGTGCTACTGTCCCGTGCACACTGGCCGAGATGTGCATCTGCAAATCATAGGCTGGCAGAGCGGTGCTACTACCCGCTGCACACTGGCCGGGCTGTGCAGCTGACAATCATAGATTGGCAGAGCGGTGCTACTGTCCCGTGCACACTGGCCGAGATGTGCATCTGAAAATCATAGGCTGGCAGAACGGTGTTAGTAATCGTCACAGACGCATCGTCGTTGCTGATCTCTCCAGACAGGCTGAGTGGTGTTGCCTTTCCCTATTGACTGGCAGGAGGAGGCTGCTGATCCACGCAGCTCAGCGGCGTGGGCAACCAGGCTGCTTTCGCCACGCACTGGAACTGATTGTGCGGGACGCTCTCGCAATCCCATCCGTGATAAAATCGGCAGGGCCTAATATGGTGTTGCAATTGAACACGTTTCGGGTTGCTGGCAAAATGAATGATGCATTTTTCAGCACACTTCCGTGCAAACTGCTTTTTCGACGACACCAGTTCGGAAGTTCCTGAAAAAAACGACTTCCGAAGCCCACGGTTCAACAGAAACGGAGATTCGGCGCTCGATTCCCAGCATGCAGAACGTGACATCGCGCGTAATCTGGAGAACTTTATAGCCAAACTGCACAGCGGCCGGTCTGGTCTGATGGATCCGAGCTGGGGTCGCTGAGAACGAAAATGCGGCCTGTAAACTGCGATGTGAAGGTCATGTTAATCACGAAAGGTGGCACCGGTTTTTGAGGGATTGGTGCTAACAATTGCAATGGACATTTTTGCTCAGGCACGCAACGAAAAGTCTCATATAGCGTCCGACATAAAATTAATCCTGACTTAGACTCACGTGCAAGCCCAGATACGTGTAATTCCATTAGCAGTCTGAGCAAGCCGAGTTTCCATAGCAGACCGACAAACAGACACAGGCACCACCCCAGTGCAGAGGTCAAAGCAACTGCACATTCATCATCTCGCCGGGAACAAAAAAAAAACTCCATTTGTATGCAGAATAAACGTTGGTAGGAGTATAGGATGTTTAAGCAAGTACGGTGATCGGGATTGCGATGACCATAACACGACTGTAATGTATGTTTTATTTGTTTCGTGTTTCAACGGGCCGACAGCATTTCAAAGGATCAGTGTTATGCACGCAGTACTTCCGGTAAATACAAGTGATGCAGACATTAACGACAGAAACGAAAACAATAATTTGCATGGTCTCTCTCACTCTCTGTCTCCCTCTCTCATGTTCAGCTGTTTTGTATACTTCACATTGCCTAACAATTTTGATTTCTATATTATTAGTTTTTTACCGATGAAACGAATTATGATGTTCATCCTATTATTTTTGTTTCTGATTCAGCGGCAGACAGGCCGGGGTCGTTGTGAGCCGCATCGCCAGCGTCGCCGTCTGCTACTCTCCATCGTCATCGTCAACGTCGCCGTCTGCTACTCTCCCTCGTCACCGCCAGCGTCGCCGTCTGCTACTCTCCATCGTCATCGTCAACGTCGCCGTCTGCTACTCTCCCTCGTCATCATCAACGTCGCCGTCTGCTACTCTCCCTCGTCATAGTCAACGTCGCCGTCTGCTACTCTCCCTCGTCATCGCCAGCGTCGCCGTCTGCTACCCTCCCTCGTCATCGTCAACGTCGCCGTCTGCTGCTCTCCCTCGTCATCGTCAACGTCGCCGTCTGCTACTCTCCCTCGTCATTGTCGGCGTCGCCGTCTGGTCCTCTCCCTCGTCATCGTCAGCGTCGCCGTCTGCTGCCCTCCCTCGTCATCGCCAGCGTCGCCGTCTGCTACTCCCCCTCGTCATTGTCAACGTCGCCGTCTGCTGCCCTCCCTCGTCATCGTCAACGTCGCCGTCTGCTACTCTCCCTCATCATCGTCTGTGTCGCCGTCTGCTACTCTCCCTCGTCATCGCCAGCGTCGCCGTCTGCTTCTTTCCCTCGTCATCGCCAGCGTCGCCGTCTGCTACTCTCCCTCGTCACCGCCAGCGTCGCCGTCTGCTACTCTCCCTCGTCATCGTCAGTGTCGCCGTCTGCTTCTTTCCCTCGCCATTGTCAACGTCGCCGTCTAGTCCTCTCCCTCGTCATCGCCAGCGTCGCCGTCTGCTACTTTCCCTCGTCATCGTCAGCGTCGCCGTCTGCTGCTCTCCCTCGTCGTCCAGCAACGTGGCGTAAAATGGCGCCAAATTACGCGCTAGCTGGAGAGCGCGCGGGCCTCTGCGGGCTTCCTTCCGTCACTCTGCCAATGCTGCGAATATTAATGATGGCATCAGCGGGGAATCTATGGCCGAATGGGGGGACTGCCGGCTCGCGGGCGTTCGGCAATGAGTTGGCCCAGTGGGGAGGGTCTGGGATGGGAGGGAGCGTGTGAGGGGGCCCGAGCGTAACGAGGGCTCCTTGCATGGTTCGATAGTCGAGCAGAGGCTAGCATTGGTAGCTAAATGTATAAACATGTATTTTTCGGCATGGTCTGTCCGAAATTTTTGTCTCCTTGACACGGCGTCACGCACAGGGCTTACGAGTTAATCACTAAATGATGAACGTTTTTGTAGCCTGCATTGGATTGCCCAGTTTTGGGCTGCTATGCTCTTATCCTAAGTAAATGAAGTGTGCTGGCAGTCATTCTAGCGGTTGTTTGAAAAATATCACGAAGATAACGCAGGATTAAATGTCTATGGTAGTCACTGGAATGGACACCCGTAATGTCTTTCGGCTTAGATTAGTTTATTCGGGGAATAGAGCTCCAAAAAGCCCGGTTGTTCTCCATCACTTTATCTGTTCAGGTTTTAATCTGAGAGCGCAAAAACTGGACGCAAGCGGCAGTCACCAATCACATTTGGTAAAACTAGTTCACTTGCCTCTCCAGTTTGGAGGAAAATTAGCGTCAGCCCATATGACGATATATTGTAAGAAGCGAATTCAAACTAGTCTCCATCTACTTCAGTGAATTACTTCGTTGCTGTTGCAATAGTGTAAAAACTGAATTATTTCTTTAAATCAGTGCTGTATCATCACACGTTTTTGTGAGGCGTTGAACGTCGCAATCAATACCTTTAAAAAATATAGATATCATTTCACACGAATAGCGATCCTCGGACACGACAGCGCTCGCTGGAATAATTCGCTTTGACGGTCAGTCCCAGAATCCAGAATGGATAGTGACATGAAGAGCCTGAAGCTCTGCAAAAAATGGGAGCTTCCATAGATGACTGTGACTTTACGAGCCACGAAGCTCAGGACCCTAAGCCTGCTGAAAATGCTGACGTGGACCAAGGTTACAGCGTCTTGATTTGCCAGTCGTGCTCGAGAGATGTCAGTAGGTAGCTGAGTACAGTGCTCCCTGCGAAAGGTTTGCCATTTTTCCGTATCTACCAGTCGGGTGTAAGCAACGCCCCCACGAAACAATGTCTTAACTTCGTTCCATCCGTGCATTCTTGCTCATGCACAACGATCAGTGTCTGACATGCCTGGCATGGCATCAATCTCAGCAGCCGACGCCTGCGAAGCAGCTGCAGCCCAGGCAGGTGGGCCGCTCCCCCCCCCCCCCCCCCATCCTCTGCGGGTGCCGCACCTCGGGCCGGCCAGTGATAAGAGCTCGCGCCGCTCTAACTCTTCATCGGCGCGGAGCTCGACCATCTGTCATCACTGGAGCGGCGGCGGCAGATCCAAAGTCTCTCGGAAAAACACCATCGGCGTCATCTCCCGTCGGCGCCGATCGGACCTAACGATGCCGCCCGGGACGGGCCTGGCGCTGTGTCACGTGGCCCGCCACACTGACCTGACGCACCGCGACCCGACCCGCGCAGTGACATGAGCTGGATGGCCGCCGTCAAACGAACGCTGCCGTCAAGCGACCGAAGCGGAACGGCCAGTCTCTCACAAGGCCAGATTCGGTCGTCAATGCACCCTGGGACACAACCGTCATCACAAGGCATGCGGACTCACCATCACGAGACCCGGCCTGGTGAGCTGTCCAGACACTGGAAGGCCACTGGTCTCCCTGACTTCTGGTCGGTGGTTGGTGGTTCTAGCAGACCCGGCTTCCCCGTACCCAGCCCCTTCCGAAACTCATGACGCCGGAACAATGCTACGTAAACTAACCTAGCCGGTAGCACCGACGTTTGTTCACCATCTCATAACCTCACCTGACCAGACTCTGGGTGATCATCACGTGACCTGACTGAACCAGACGCTGTGGCGCTGTATGACGGTCACGTGGCCTGACAAGACTCTGGCCAGCTGGCGGCCAGGTGGCGCCGGCAAAAAGGCGTCCGGGCGGCGGCCGAAGATGCGGATCTGTCGGGCCGCCGCGCCATTAATACTGGCCTCCCTATCAACGACGGCTGATTGTGAGCAAACTGTGTCCCCGACGTTGGAATGCCGCCCCACGGCGACCGAGCCCGCCACAGAGACGGAGGGACTGGCAGGAGAGGAGGAAGAGGGGGAGGAGAGAGAGAGAGGAGAGAGAGAGAGAGAGGAGAGAGAGAAGCGAGAAGAAGAGAGAGAGAGAGAGAGAGAGACAGAGAGATGAGAGAGAGAGAGAAGAGAGAGAGAGAGAGAGAGAGAGAGAGATAGAGAGGAGAGAGAGAGAGAGAGAGAAGAGAGAGAGAGAGAGGATGAGAGAGCAGAGGAGAGAGAGAGGAGTCCTCGAAGAAAGATAGAGAGGGATAGGGAGAGAGACGAAAGAGAAGAGAGAGAGAAGAGGGCGAGAGAGGGAAGAGAGAGAGGAGAAGAGAGAGAAGAGAGAGAGAGGAGAAAAGAGAGAGATGGGAGAGAGAGCGAGATCGGGGAGAGAGGAGAAAGAGGGAGGGATAAGTTGGGGTGAGAAAGAGGAGGAGAGAGGAGAGGAGAAGTTCGCGAGCGAGAAAGGGCGTGATAGGAAGACGGGAGAGGAGGAGAAGGCGGCGAGAAGGGGTGAAAAGAAAAAGGCTAAGAATGTGAGTACAAATGTGAACGCGTGACTGACTGAGTGGGTGTTCGGTGAGTGAGTAGCTCTGGTTATGAAGACGACGACCGCGGTTTCGGAGAAATCACCCGGACAGCCATTCGCCGGTCATACGGCCCATGACTCGTACGGTCGCCTTCCCTCCGCCTGGGGCGTGCTGCGCATGACCGTGAGAAGAGGGGACGCTCCGCTCCCACGGCCCGCGAGGCGATGGTCAAACCTGCTGACCCCACTTCCTGAGCTCACGCCGTTCGTGGGTCGGCATCGGCAGCCCACTCCTGCCATCCCCTCTCATCCCACTCTGGCCGGTGGCCAGAGCCGCCTCTCCCCGGCTGCCTGCGCCCGATGTGCGTAGGCGTTCGGGCGCCGGTCAGGCCGTGTGTGTGGGCGTCCGGACGCCGGTCAGGCCGTGTGCGTGGGCGTCCTGGCGCCGGTCAGCCCGTGTGCGTGGGCGTCCGGACGCCGGTCAGCCCGGTGTGCGTGGGCGTCCGGGCGCCGGTCAGCCCGTGTGCGTGGGCGTCCGGACGCCGGTCAGGCCCGTGTGCGTGGGCGTCCGGACGCCGGTCAGCCCGTGTGCGTGGGCGTCCGGACGCCGGTCAGCCCGGTGTGCGTGCGTGTCAGGCCATCGCTGCGCCGGAGCGGAGGCCGGCCGGCGGCGCGGCCCGGCCCGCCGTCCAATGGCCAGGCGGTGATCGATCAGAAGGTGACGCGCGCCGCGGCTAGCCCCTCCTCGCCCGCTCCCAACGCCCGGCTGCAGCGCGTACAGCGCTCTCCGTGCCGCCGCCGAAAATGACGGCCGCTCGCCGACCGGGTCGCTGGGCGGCAGGCTGTGACATAACGGGGTGGGGCTGAGGACAGGTGAGAGGTGGTCACTGTCGGGCAAAGACATGACAGAGGAGGTGATCGGTGGGTGGCCCTACGGACAGGAAACCGGAGTGCTGAGGAGATTGCCAGGGAGTGGATGCTGATGGCTCGACGGAGTCGTGGTATTACGGGAATGAAACGCAATGAGAATTGTTGCAACAGGTCATGTCACCCACTTTATTGCTAAGTTATTTCACAGGACCGCAACCTTGCAGCTGAGTCATTCATACATTTGCATGCTCCCTAAGTTCCCGTGACAACATAACAATCCGTTGCTGCATTCAGCACAGTCCCGCAATGATGCTCACCCCACTGCCAGCTTCTGTTGTTCGGTGACCCATCGCCGCAGATAAATGTCGTACAATCTTGGCTGCCGCGGACGAGGCACCAAAAGCACAGTGCTATGGGCGTATTGGTGTTCTTTTGCCCGGAATAGAGATCAAAGGAACCGCCGTGAGCGTTCAATATCAGAAATCCCTCCGGATTCCGGGGTCTGTAATCTCTCCCTGAAATCGCCGAAAAATGGCGGAATGCATGTTGATTGTACTCTTTTCACCTAGGATCCAAATATTTGTCCCCTCGCGCCGTTTAACCTTTCGCCTGTCACTACACAATCTAACCCTATCTATAGGGAAGAATTAATGATCGTTTTATCCAGCGGGCCGGAGACGGGCACGGGACAACAGCACCTGGGCCACATCCGAGCTGCTTGGATGCGGGGTGGCACGCAGCGCACCAAATAAATCACGCGCTGGCACAAACTCCCGACGGTGGGTTACCAAATGCTCATCACGTGCCCCACTAAACTACTCCAGAAGCGAGCCTATCTCCTGCGCGGACGGCGCCCGATAAACGGGGTATGGCTGTTATTGCCTGTAACACCCCCGCTTTTCAATTAGCTGTTTTTGATGCCGCGCACTGGCCGGCGGCGGCGGGTAATGCGCCCGTCCCGCCCCGGCTCCCCTGGCTCCCCGGGACGGCGCGCACCGGCGGGACACCGCGGCTGGGCCGTGAAGGGAACGAGGGGAGGATCGGGAATCAGGCACGGGCCGCGGGGAGTCGCGAGGCGCTAGGGACGGGTCACGACGCTCCCAGAGGAAGGGAGGTGAGGTTTGAGCGACGAGCTGCGGAAGCTGTTCAGAGTGGATTGGGGCTAGAGTGGACAGTGTTTTGAACTCGAAAGCATATATCGCTTCCCTCAATCACGCTTACGGATATGGGCTGATTTTGATGACTTCTGAAACCAGGAAAGAAACGCGGGCATTCACACTAAGAGCTGGTGGTATAAGTCAGGGTACTACAGCGCACCTACTGGTTCGATTCCCCCTTGTGGTTACCACTTGGTAACCACAAGTTTGGCGCCAGTGGTCCCTCGGAAGCTAACGACGTGCCAATGTGAAACAATCCATACCTTCAGCGAGGAAACGAATCGGAACTGTGAGGACAATGATTAACCATGCGTTCATCGGAGCTCGCAGCATTCGGGGACGAGTGGTTCACAATCTACCTATACAAAAGCATGCCCAGAGGCCCAAGTCTGTTTGTCACAAGCGTATGAGGCATTTGCATTTTCTGTAACTATACATTTAAGTAAACTCTGATCACACACATATGACGTCATGGTCACCTACGTCCAAGCAATTCAAACAAACGTGCCTTCCTTTTGAAACGACGTTTTTCCTCTACGATTTAACCGAATTTCCTGACAATTTCGAGGGATTATTTGGCTTGATAATTGTTATTCCAGCGGCAGTTTTTAATATCACAAACAGTCATTTATCCATGACAGTCGGTTACATGTAGCCCTTCCGCAAGCCTATAGGCATTAGGTGCGTATACACAAGTCGTATTAGGGGATGCGTTCGCGTAACTCAATATTGCGCGTTAGGTTTTTGAAAGCTTAAACAATGACGCCTTATGTTTGAAGTAGCTCATTTTCGACGGATTGATGCTAACTCTAAAGGAATACGCCCGCAAAGAGCTTCACGAAGCGTCATAGGGGATGTATTCAATCCAGTGTCATACTTCAGCCTATACATCAACGCAGCTCATTCTGCCGCTGCAGGGTGCAGCCCGCCTCACTGTGAATAATCCGCAACATCGACAAATTTATGGCAAATGGCTAAACCATGGCTTCCTGAAAAGCAGCGTTTGGTCTTTCAGGTCGACCGGTAAGTAATGCAAGGAAGATAACTGTTGATCGTTGAAGGTTTGCAATCACATGAATCGCCTAATGTATTAAATCACCCTAACGACCACCATAAATGGAATGCTGCAGCTTGATCCCTGCGGCAGCGGCTCATCACAATACAAACAAGTTTTAAAACACTCGCTGTTTACTTGCGGCGTGATGCACGCGATGTATTTCCACGGGAGTGGTTGACGGTGTTTCTTCTTATACTCTCGCAGTTCGAGCCCTCGGCGTCAGGTACGGAATGCGCAAAGGGGCACACTCCTACACACTCCTACACACTCCTACACGTTCCTATTACAAGCCCTGTCGTCAGCTCCCGGTAGCTGATATATGATGATGAGTCTGTTAAGGTTAGCTTACCTGGCTCAGCCAGTAAAGCCAACTAGATGCGGGTACCCCCAATTCCGGGGAAGCTTGGCCGTGTTCTGGCCGTCGGTCCTTGCGGCGCCCTTTGAAACCGGGCCCATGGTCACTGGCTGCGACCATGTTCACTGTGTAGTAACGATGTAACCCCATCTGGGCGTTCCGCCGGCTTACCTGGCCGGGCCGCGCTGGGGCGCGAGCGGGGTGTCCCACCCGCTGCCGGCACTCGCGCTTCGGCCACGCAATCCAAGCTCAGCCAGAGATCTGCAGCAAGACGGGGCTGGTAACGGGCGGACGCACGTGGTTTACACCTGCTGGAAGGGATGACATACCAACGGACTAGCGGTGTTTAGACAATTACCGCGGTGCTTAGTGTAATGGTGGATACCCGGAACGGCGCGTCCCTTGAATGGGCACTGCCACCTTTCGTATGCCAACGCTGGTCAGCGACAGGTTGGCAAGACACCTCAAAGCGTAGATCCATGCTGGATTTTACAGTTGGCGCAAAGGAATGTGTGGTGCCACTGATGGATAAAACGAGCTTTATATAATTCATCGTCCATGCGATAGGCATTTATGATCTTGACATGAACCTGAATATGTAATTGCGTTGGGTAGCTGGCAAACAACATTTAAAGAAACCGTTGTGCTAGGCTGGTCACTGCCGTATATAATCCATACATTAGACATTGAAACATAGATTCTACATGTGATAAGCTGGAATAAAACGTCGGATATGGAGGGACTCCTGTGTCTCATATCTCCTCCACTTGTCCAGGTTAGTCGAAGTCACGGTTAAAGCTAGCCTCTTAGGTCGGGTCGAATGAGACCAAATCACACGCTTTTCAGGCTTTCCACGAGATGCGCTGCTCAGATGTGCACAAAAGCCGATTTTGCTTAAAACCGGACATCAGTGACTTCCAAAGGCTTCAGATCATCTGAGACCATTCCGTGATGCATCGTGTTCTATCATGACCTGATATCTAATAAACTTGAATTACCATCCACGAGTACGATAGTGACGTATTAAATAATTTGGTAATGATATCGTTCGGTGCTATTTCGAAACTCTCAAGTTCCTTTGGCATTGAGTGACGTTATCTGACTTGAACGTGAGCTTTGACGTGACGTCTTAGGCATGTGGCGTAATGCTACCGTGGGCTACTTTTTTATCAATTTAAACATTTTACACAGCATGACCTTTACTTCGAATGAACTTTGAACATCATACGATAATCTCAGGCAATCACCACAAAGCCAATTGGGCATGCATAACTGCCGCGAATACATAAACGAAACGCTCACGCAGGGCAGAAAATGTACAGCGCCACATGAACTATCTTAGCGCCTTTACTGGGGCAATCCAGAATATTGAATATCAAGGCTATGACGCAAAAGCCTGACATAGTCAGGAATCAAAACCCCTACGACGAATGTACCTGAGCCAGATTTCGTTACTATCTACCGTAAGCTTTAAAATCCCAAGTTCATTTTTTTCCAGAAATCACATGCCACATTCCGTAAGTGCCATAACTACGCGATGGCTGGCTGCACTAGATCACTCATTCCATCAAACCTCTGGTATTTGACGGCAAGCCTATTGCTAAGGAACTTTGTCAATAACAAATAATATATACATGTATATATATATATATATATATATATATATATATATATATATATATATATATATATATATCAAAATGCGCATCAAACCGTGAAAAATATTCCTAATACACACGGCTCCTTTCTTTTTACAATCCGTTCATTCAGGACGATGCAGTAATCCTGCGAAGTTTTCACTTTAACCTGAACCATTAGGAAGGGCAGCATCCCGCGATAGTATTCTAGTTAGGTAGTACTACAGCCCATAGCGCAGGTTGTCGTGGGTCTAAGAGCAAGTGCAAAATAGGCATGGTTTGTACTACCCGGCAATCGCTGACATCTAAATTTTTCAAATTGTATACTTTTTTGTGTCATATGAATCAAATTTGCAAAGCGCTTCTCAGATCGATCCCATTATTGATTTCCACTAAGATTTTTCTATCTTTGACATATCGCTTGCGATCTCTATGCATTTTTGTTCAAAACGAACCGCACCATCGCTACAAACGTATTAGTTGCGGGCCGTTTTGACAACAGCTGGATTTACCAGAACAAAACACATCAGATGGCTTAAATTGATAAAATGACAGCTGGTAGTGGTAGACAAATAGACCAAACTGCTGTAAACCAGGTGTAGCATATAGTGTACTTGGGGGGGGGGGGGTAGGCGAAGCACCGAATAAGTTCATATTTCAACGTCGGGCATATGACAATGCATGGGCATGAAGACCTGAATAAGTCTAAAGTTACCGTTGGAGTCTTACGAATCAATTCTAGAAGATATTGCCCCTGCCGTTGGTGCAGAGAATAGGTGCTAGCATCGGAGCGCAGCTTGACATTGATGTTAAGCTGCGTCATCCCCCGTTAAGCTGTGTTATCCCCCTGTTGACAGCGGGCTGGGGGGATGATCACGCACCTGCTGTGACCCAGGGATGTGACCCTGTGTCAGCTGTGACCAGGGTATGTGCAGAGAAACAACTCTGCGGCCCGATTCCTGAAGTGGGTGAACACTCCGAACTTAGCATTGTATGCATTATGAGGAATATGTAGTGCATGACGTGTCTCAAGATCGAAGCCTCACAGAACTGCAGGTATTACGAGCGGGTCAAGCGATGTCGGAGCGGGATCACTGGGTCAACTGCCCGGACGTTTTGTGACATGAGAGGCCCGGACAGCCCAGGCCCGTCACACTTTTGAAGGCCTTATATCTGTGCAACAGCTGATCATAATTCTCTGGGTTTTTCAGCAGCAGGTGACGCAATTCTCTAAACCTGTGCAGTGCTATTTTCGGAGCGCTTCATGTAGACCTTGTGATAGGGCAGCACACGTTTGCCACGTTGCCATACCACCAAAATTTCACCTACCCATTCCATCAATATGGTTAACTATATTTTTCAATCGCGAAAAGCGTGAAGGACGTGGGTTTGAAACATGTCTAAGTCGCGGTGACCAGGCGAAACTTTAGATCACTAAGTGCGGACTATCGAGCGTAATCGTGCGGTAATAATGTATGCGACCATTTTCAGCCGATTTTAGGGGCGATGTCAATCTCGGCATGTATGGCAGTTGAAGACGTAAACCCAGCTGTGTGGTATAGGCGAACGTACCGTCCTCAAATTTCCATCCTCAAATTTCCAAGCGATTGTAAGCGATCCGATCGGCGGCCGACCGATGGGTACGCCAGTAAGGGACCGGGAAGCAGCCAGTATCACCTTTTTCGAAAAAAGGTTTCAAATACAACACGTGATGGCCTAAACTGGGACGGACCCAGCCATGGGCAGTACATAGACTCATAACCCAGCTTATTGTGATCGATATGCACCTATGATGTTGACGCTATCCCGAATACCCTTATCATGAACACCCAAAACGTACCATGTCCCAAATTAATCCACATTGTCAATCAAAATCCCCGAGCTCTGCCAGCATCAAGGACAACCAACGCTCCAGCAATATTATCGACAAACATATGCGCTGACGCTATACTATCAATGGACCTTCGCATACTACGGCCATGCTTGGAGGACATCCAGATACATTCAAAAGCGAATCAACTGCATAGATCAGATCAGCGGCGGCTCCTCTGATCGCCTTCCACTGGCCCACGGAGTAGCCCAGCGGTCCATCCCGGACCATTCCTCTTCATACTCTTTATCAACGACCTGTCCCGTTTTCTCGCTCATTCGTGAGACTCTTGTCCCATGCTGACGACACCCTACTTCTTAACCATTTCCCCACCGACAGTCACTGGTCTGTCCGGAGAAATAGTCTTAAAGTGAGTCCAAGCAAAGCTTTCATAGCTCTCATTTGAACCGAGCGGTCTCTCAAAAAGGCAGAATCATTTACAAAACGAATATCGGCCCGAGACATGCATCCCAGCAAAGCCGCTCAAATTCTGGACGCACTCCTCGACCAGAACCTGGCGTGGAACTCGCAAATATCCGTGGTAATCCGTCGGCGTAACTCCGTCCTAACACCCTTTCACAAGATCCGACATCATTTCACATTCGACGTCCTCAAACTCATAGTCCAGGCCCTCTGTAGGCTTGGCTGGGCAAGGGTGAAGGAGATCGTGCGCCGTCACGACCGCGCAGGCGCAGAAAGCCTTTTTCGCTGCCGGTATCCTCAAGCCTCAAATGCATCCGGTATCGGACTTGTTTATTCGTCGCGGCCGTCCGCTCATGTGTCGTCGCGCGACATGCCAAAAACTGGCCAAAACTCAGCGGGAGCTTGCATACAGAGCCGCATCATCCCGGAACGCCAGGTCTACAGAGCTGGCCGCTGGGGTCGGCAGCGCGTGATCTCGCTACGCCGCGCTTGGGGGGTTTTGACGTGGCGTGTGTGTGTTCATGGGGAGCGTTTCGGGTGGTGCCTGAGTTTTGGTTTTGCTTTTGCTGTTTCATTTCGTGGTGCCTTGTTTCGTGTTTTGCGGCATGACGTTAGCACTTGGGCTGAATTCGTAATAGCCGCGCGTGAAGAACTCTAGTCAATGACTTGAGTTGGCTTATTAAATATGATGGTATAAAGCCATGAACAGAAGAGCAGCTTCGGAGGCCCGAGAATGAGCGTGGGGCGATTGCCATAATCCAGGAGAACTTACGAAAAAAGGCACCAAAATAGGAGAAAAATGGAAACTTAACCAATGGAAGGACTGAGCTCGAACATCGAACTACTTGGTATCGGGCCTATGGGGTCGTAAACGAATAAAAATCGACCTGACCCCCCCTCCCCTCCCCCACGTGAAACTCGTGCACCGTCCACGTGCAACGACCACTGCGGTGAGGCTGGGATGACGTGGGGTACTGCTATGAGCCTGGGGGAACATCATGGGCAACTACAGTGAACCTGAGATGAAACGGCCAGTTGCAGTGAGCCTGACAGGACGTGGGTGACTGCAGTACGCCTGGGATGACACCGGTAACTGCCGTGAGCCTGAGGTGACATGCGCAGCTGCAGTGGGCTTGGGATAACACCGGCAGCTGCAGTGAGCCTGGGGTAACACGCGCAACTGCAGTGGGCGTGGGATAACACCGGCAGCTGCAGTGAGCCTGGGGTAACACGCGCAACTGCAGTGGCGTGGGATAACACCGTCAGCTGCAATGAGCCTGGGATAACACCGCGACACAGGTGCAGTGCGCCGGGTGCCGACAGTCGGCTGTCAGCAGCCGGGTGGTCCCACTGGCCGGCCTCGGCGACCGCGTGGCCGGACCGTCGCGACAGCGCGGCCGTCCGCCGCCTCTGATTGGTCACATTCCCCCGTGACGTCGATGGATGATGATGGATGGCCGATGCGTAAGCTTTGAATATGGACGGATGGTGGGAGGAGTTACCGAGACAGCGCGCAATGGCCACGAGTCTGTTCCAGCGCCGCGGAGCTGGGCACGAAGGCTATCGAGAGTGCAGGGCATGCTCTTTGCATGAACAGTACAATGGCAGGTCTGTGGGTCAAAGATGCGGTGAGTGCGGGGATAGATGGTGAAACAAAAGCACATGGAACTAGGTGCCGAGTTGGGTGGGGTCAGTCGTGTGAACGAGAGGAACGCATTTCATAGGTGCGTGTATCCCTATGTATCCCTTACGTACATGTCAACTTTGTCATCTCCTGACTTGAAAGCTGTTAATAGTTTCGCCGCTCGTTCTCGTTTAATGGCGTAACGAGATCACACGAGATGCCACGATCCTTCAAGGCCTTTAGAGTGTATGGCCTCTTCCATAAACATATAAGATTAAGTGCCTTTAATTTTGCGCACATAGTGCAAACTTGCCATGAATGTCCTTGCTCATAAGGCGTTGATGCATTGGAAACTTCATAGAAAAGCAACGCTAATACGTTCGCACCTTTATGAAGAATGAATCCGAACGTAGAGAATGTGCAGCCTGAAGCTGCACTACGCCTTGTTTGAACCAGCCAGGCAAACAGTCAACGAACCAAAACAAATCACAAAAGGCAAACATCTCAGACATACGCTAAACATAAGTCGAAATTCATAAGAAAGAAACTTCACAAAACAACGTTGCTTAGTCTTGCAGCTCTGTATTTCATGCTAAGCACATTTGCCTCGCGCTCCATTACACATCTTTCGTCGTAAGTGACCTCCAGGGTGCTTCGTCCTCTCCTGGGCCGCACATCGACCTGGCCCGCATCGTTCGCGTTGCAATATCTTCGCCACATTCATCGCGCTTAAAGACCACACACTTGAACACCAAGGAAATGAAGCATGACATACTCATGCCTTGCACTTAATGATGTATCAACAACAGCAACTGAACGGCTAATTAGACATGGGAGCTTTCCAGTGTTTCACGCAGAGATTGCATTTGGTAGGGGCAGATTTGTACAGCTATATGAACGAGGGCTTCCGTCATGACAGAAGGATCGTGGGTTCGAGGCGCTCTTCTTGCTGTTTTTAAGTTCCTCGCAATTCACGTGTCTTGTCAGTAACTGCACCCTTCCATCGCGCAGGGAGCAACAAATATCAAGTCAAACAATTCACGCAAGCCACCTATGCTGTAAAATGACTTGAAGATAACGCATTCGTATGAAAATAACAGAGACAAAACTGAAAACGACCAAAAATTACTGCTCCAGCAAGGTGTAATTCACTAGATGTGTATAGAATACTGACCAGTGATCATGACCGGCCGAACACATGACCGTCACGTGGTCAGGCGGCGCGCTGGCGCCGCGTCTCTCAGACCATTCCGAGCGCGCCATAAACCGAACAATACCGTTGTCTCACTGCCAGAGATCGGTCGGAAATTTGTTTACGGCGAGCCGCCGTCGTGGGAAAGGCGCCATGTAAATGAGGGTGGCGCCAGCGTGCTGTCGAGTCGTCTCCCCGGCTTCACACCGGTACAAGGGAGGGTGTACCACGAACCCGGCCGCAGCACCGGGTCACAGGAGGGTGCGCTATGCTCCAAGCGAAGCAGGTCAAGACCCGGATTTTGATGGGGCTTGAGCTATTTGACCGCCGCAGAGGGACACAGGTGGGCGTGTTACGACCGCTGCCGCATCACCAGCACACCGGGTCAGAGTGTGTCATGACCCCAGTGGCCACACCGGAATAGGTGAAGTGGGAGGGGGAAGTGGCGTAATGGCCGTGCGGTTCGCGCGTCGGACTCCCACGTGGGGAGCCGGGTTCGAATCCCGGTAGCGCCAGTGAAAGAATCAAACCCATGGCCCCTGAAGGCTAACATTTAGGGCTAATATTGGCTTTTGCGTCGCTGGCGTTCCACAAAATGGACGCTGCTTCGTGCGTCGCATCACAGTTGCATCGTTTTTTTTTTGCGTCCCTCTAGCTTACTGCCGAGTTCCGGTTCTTCTCCGCATGCCCGCGGCCTAGACCGATAGAGCCCCGTAACACTGGATATCGTTGCCTCATTGACGACCTTCGCTCCTCAGCGTATGTTGGGTCGGTGATTGTGTTGCTCCGTTTGTCTTGCACTTCACATGCGCCGAGCACAGAGTTGAGAGATATACCCGCGTGCATGACGCGAGAAAGTAAGCAAGGAAATGGGAAGGGGGACTTCTCCGACATATGTGATCACTACGTCCCTATTTGAAGACTTCAACAAGTCGACGGCCTTCAAGGAAAACATTGGTATTCATTTGCTTTCGTTCCGTGAAGATGAGGTACATTAAGACTGCTTAACTTGTACAACAAAATTAGGAGACGTCTAAGGTGAGAAGAATTCTCTTTTAATTACGACGTGGTCTTTCGATGATGCCGCAAATTTCAGATGGCAATAACCAAGCGAAATGATCCAAGCCATATAACCAGGGACTGCAATACACTTGAAGTTTATCCAAATCCATGCGTGTATATCGACTCGCTTCGCTATCTGTACTATACTATCCTCAAAAAACGCTTACGCGTGCTGCTAACGAATGTTTTTATTAGTTGTCAATTGTAGAATGTACCAAATGACTGAAGAAAAGTAGCGTAAATGCAGTCCTTACGGAACGAAGCATATATGAGGTCATGGTCAACCGGTTTGGCAACATAGGAGCAACGACTATAAGTCACGAGCAAGGCTTCATAAAATCCGTTGGGAGGGGGACGAAAAATGTACATTGTTGTGTACGCCTGGCATTTTCCCGTCTTCATATCTTTACGTACGTTTTTTATATAAATATCACATTTGCTAAGGGGAAAGAAATACGCTTATGAAAGCTTTTTGACCGCAATTCATCACTTTCCCTGATTAAGATCTGTGGGTCAGACATATGCCACAGGTCTGCAGGATAAGCAAAATCTTCGCCTTACTGGGACCTCCCGCCAACGCACGTAATCCTCTCAGACCATCATAGAGATATGCGGGGAGAGTTTTCTACCGAATGTAGGAATCGAGTTACAGCCGGTATAGTCACGTACCCTGCGCCGTTGGTTTCATGTCTTAAGAAGCGTTGGTCACCGAGGACCGACAACAAAGTGCTCTTAAAAGTGCTCTTAAAAGTGCCCCAACAGGGGCGGGGCCATGGTTCGCGGGCGAGAGCACACGCCAGCCGGCAGGTATTGACCCACGCCCCTGCCAGCACGTCCATCGCTCCCGCTGTGACGCCGGTCCGCCAAGACCTAAACCCGATTTTGAGTAAGGTTCTTAAATTATTCTCAACTGGAAACTTTGTCCTTTTCCATGTGAGTGGAAGAAGCAGGCAAGAAGAAATGTAGTGAAATCGCAATGTTGCAGGAAAACATCCCATATTCGGAAAGCCTGCATGCGAATGCATAAAGATTCATCTAGGAAACCGTCAATAAATGAGTCATCTGTTGTTGTAAACACATGCACATACTATAAGTGGTTGCAAATATATTAATTTTCAGAAAACCTTCAGCAGCAAACACAGCTACTAGAACGGCACCCGGCCGTCGAAGTTGTAAATGCTCGCATAGTTCAAGCAAGACACACTTGGTATGTGACGTCACTCGTAGTCATTTGCGTCCAGTGTTCTCCACTGCTATGTGGAAAGCACCCAGTGTGAAGACACTCCACCAAGAAAGCCTTGTGTGAGCGCGGGATGGGATTTGATCTCTCCGTCCATGGTTTCCAGGCGAAGAAGACGTATTTCAAGTTATAAGGACAGCAGTACTCGGCTTCGCATGAGTGAAAAATGCCGACCGGTTCACTTGTGACAAAGTTTGACTTCACTTCCATTTGGCGTTGCATGACGGATCGTTTTTATTCTCCAGAACCACCTGCGGAAAGCCTCAGGATTATGAACATCCTGTCAATTCTGTAAGGAAAAAACAGCGGTGAACATTAATGGCTTCCGTTTTACCCCTTCACGTAACAGTGCCAGGCCGATAGCAAGGAACACCCGCTGAGATGCTTACAACGTCAACCACTATCAGATGCGATGTGCACTTGAACCCATGTACCAATGAACACTTAGGCAAATAACATCGTTGCATAATTGTGCACCATAAGCCACCACTGAGCTTGCGCCCTCGATACCAACCACATCATACGAAGTAATAAATCTCATCTGTCACACCTAGGACACAAAAGAAAACATTCAAATGTCTATTCATTCGGATGTGGGCGATGCCTATCTGCCTCCATTTCACCCGGTCCAGAGAAAAACCGTAGCGTTGTTCTATGCAGAGCGTTCGATAGTATTTCTGCCGATTTCACTTTGGCACACAGCTGTTCCATGTAAAATCATTAATTCATCCATTTCTTTTCCGGGAATCATTTATTTCTCGGCGCTCTTTTCATTGGTGACGCGGCACCATTACTCATCGGGTAGTCACACGGTGCCCGCCGCCGGGCGTAACTGTGGCCGGGGCGGCGCTGCCGCCGACGGGAGGCCGCCCGGGGAGGAGACGTGCCGGGGAAGGGGCACAGGCGGCGGCAGTAGGACAAGATGGACTCGGACGAACGGGACGCAGAGTGTGGAGGGAAGAGCGAAGGTGGTGGAGAGGAGGTAGAGATAGGACAAGTGGAGAGGAGGTAGAGATGGGACAAGTGGAGAGAGAGGGAAAGAGGAAGAGGGGGAAAGAGAGTCTTTCTCCCGTAAAGGAGATGGGGAGGAAGACAACGGAGAGGAAAAAGACAGATGGAGAGGACTAGGAAGCAATGAGGTTATCAAGGAAATAAGACAACTAATCAAAATGGATCCTTAAAAACACCAGGCGTCGATCAGTTTTAACTACGGAGCCTGCATGGTCACCATAACGCAAACGAACTGAGGCGAACTAATTAGGCATTAGTTCTATTCCATCTAAGCGTTAACAATCACGACGCAGTTTCCTTGGCGCCTCATGCAAAGCTTCAGCTGCGTCAAACAAAATAATCACATCATCGCGTCATCATACGAAACACCGATCGTCCAAATGCGAGCTTGTTCCGCGTTGGCGCCTCGTGGATCGCAGCCACCATCCTTTCGAATCTGAACTACCAGTCGGAGTCATTTACATGGCTCCATGAGCCGACCAACACCATGCAGACCGGCAATCAAAAGTTGTTTCGCTCCAGCCTGATTATTAATTATCCTCGGAAATCAATTACCCTGTCTGATGGATGACACCCTGATGGATGTTCTCACGCCGGTGGCTACCATCCATTTGATAGGCTTTAATTCGGTTTCAGTCGGTTCTGTACGCTCAGATAGAGCCGCCGAGTCTAGGTGAAACGGACGGCCGCCGAGCTCTCCAAAAAGATCAGGCAGCTGCGCTTCTGCGGGAGTTATGCGCGGCCTCTCAAGAAGTAATGTGGCGACTGGAATCATTTCCTTGCTCTCCTGGGGCGCTCGGAAAGCTTAAATAGATTCTCTCCTATCTCCATTCCCAAAACAAAAACAGAAAAATTTCGGTTCAGTTCGTGAGTCTTTACTCTGGAGGCTGATTTCAGCACGAAGGCCCAGTAAGATACATCTGTTAACTGTGCACGCAGCGTACATACAAAACATCTATGTCGAGGATAGTGCGCTAAATACGTCCCTTCAATAAAATTCGTGCCATTAGAAGATAAGCCGATGAGTCATTCAAATTATTGTTGTTTTTTTTCTTTAAAAAGATAGTGCTATGCAACCTAGTCACTTCCACCGTGCATGATCATCAATCGTTGAGACCCTGATGCACGTCTCTATGTGCTCCAGCCTGCCTTGACCGCACAGCTCTGTGTGCTCCACCTGTCTCGACCGTACACCTCATTGTGCTCCAGCCTGTCTCGACCGCACAGCTCCGTGTGCTCCAGCCTGTCTCGACCGCACAGCTCCGTGTGCTGCAGCCTGCCCCGACCGCACGTCTCCTTGTGCTTCACCTGCTTCGACCGCACATCCCCTTGTGCTCCAGCCTGTCTCGACCGCACAGCTCCGTGTGCTCCAGCCTGTCTCGACCGCACAGCTCCGTGTGCTGCAGCCTGCCCCGACCGCACGTCTCCTTGTGCTTCACCTGCTTCGACCGCACATCCCCTTGTGCTCCAGCCTGTCTCGACCGCACAGCTCCGTGTGCTCCAGCCTGCCCCGACTGCACATCTGCTTGTGCTCCAGCCTGCCTTGGCCGGCCGGCGCACAGGCGTCCGAAGACCGACACACCATGGGAACCGCCAGCTAGAAGACGACTTCAAACATGACCAGGCTTCATCCGACTTGCGAGGTCCAACCCGCCCACCAGCACGTCTGGGCAGCGCCCCACCTCCTCGGCTCAGGGAGGACCGCCCGGCGGCAGGGGGCACGTGACCGCAAGGGAAGAGAGGGAGGGGTGAGAGGGGAGTGTCGATGGCTGACCGGCGGCGGGGCAGACCGTGCCAGCCGCGCAGGGCCGTCCAGTGTTGACGCCAGGACCCAGCAGACCGCGCTGGCCAATGACGTCGACGGGCGGCAATAAAAAAGCGGCCGCCGCTCGCCGCCGATCAAAACAAAGGAGTGTCGGATCGGAGCGGATTAACTTGTCCGCGTGAGGAATGTAGGTGTTGATAGGGGAGAGCCTTTGAAGCCGCCGACGTCAAGCGCATGTCTCGGTTTCTTTGACGAGCGTGCTTTATGACGCAATGTAGCTTTTGTTGTACTCCGTACACGCTGCCTTTCGTGAGGGAATGAGGTAACGGAATCATGGGGTCGACGAAGCGTATTGTGCTAATAGGAGCACTCTAGAAGCACAGAGTCGTATTAAATAAGTGAACTGGTGCGCGATGAAAAAACAATTATTGTGGCTCGTTGAAAAGCGACGACACTCATAAAGGAAGAAAGCGGACGGTTTTGGTACTATCAGCTGATTATTGAGACTTTATCAAAGGTGACCAAAGATAGAAAACTAAGGTATTCATATATACACACATATACATATATATCATTTATCACTACATGTTGCATCATCATTGTAGCATGACATTATGTTTAATTTATGAGGCAGATTATCATCATGCACACACCTAACAAGTCTCCAGTAAATCTATTTGCTCCAAGCTTATAGCGACGGTTTTTACGATGTTGCGACCCGAGCTCGTCTTTTTGCGACCGTACAAGAAGCTTTGACCACAGCAGATATTTAGCGTAGGGGGACCTGGCAGACATCTGTCTAGGCGCATAACGCGGCCGTTCTCAGGGCTGTGTGTGCCCTCGAATACAGTATGAGGTGCGATCCGCTGTGGCCAAAAGTTCAGCAGCCCACATTTTCCGACAGCGCGGTGAATAAATGACAATGATGATGATGATACCCACTATTTCAAATGACTAAAAACATAGCGCAACGCGACGTAATTAAATGTACTTATTCCTAGATTACTTTACCGAGTCGATAGGTCTTAACCTCATGTCCACCCTGAATGACCAGATACAATAAGCACAAGCTATTTTCTGTTGTGTTTGAAGGCAAAAATGATGACCTTTGCAAAGCTTTACAGAGTATAAAGAGCCTTGAAATACTGTAAGGAATTGGATAAACGCAGACATTGGATATCATTGGAATCCATTAGGAAATATTGTCTATTATTTGCAGACGATATCCCAACGGTTAATCTATATTTTTTCCCTTTAGAGAGAGTGCACCATCTGCAGACGCGTTCGGTGTCATTGGCCACACCAGTTTTCTTGAGCACCATCTGGGTAGCTCAGAAGTTCCATTTGAAGTAGCCGCTCCTGCGGGTGAAACTTCATTGGACCCTCTATTCACCACTATTCACCACTATGGAAGTAATGCACTTCATTCGACTTACTTTTCCAACGGGTGTGTTCTGTAATATTTACAGCGAATTAATTTTTAAAATGCTTGCGTAGTAAATGCCAAAAAGGCTTGAAACACCTGCTTAGAGAAAAAATATGCAAGCATGAAACTACCGTCCCACGAATTCAGTGAAACGTTATAATATGGCTTAGATTTCTCCCCTATGGGGTTTACCGCATTGGCTCTTTACGCAGCGCACTTTGGGTTTGGGAAACTGAGTTATCACGTGGTCTAAAGTGACACCTATCTACCTTACAAAAAAACTGCTGTTGTCTAGAGCAGTCCTTCTCCACTTAAAAATATATCCAATAGTTACAAGTGAGTTTATTTAATCGCATCTGATGCTTGCATCAATATTTGCAAATGTGGAACATTTCTTTAATTGTACGGACACACAGGTCAATTTGGGTATAATTGATGACCTTTCCTAAGCCTACCTAGGTCAATGATTCACGATAGGCTTGTTTGAATTTGGATTGGGTTCATGTCACATTCTATGCCGAATAGATTGGCACCACGATTTAATTTCCTTTTTTAGAAAAAGAACTGTTTCTTGTTCAGAAAGGTGCAAGTTTGTGTTGCCTCGAGTTCCGAAGCATCGCTTTTGAGCCTCTAGGTCAATCGGACGACCTTTGGGGCCACCAGCTTACACTAAATAGTCAAACCTAGGATGTCACTCAATTCCTTATACCTAAAGTTATTGTTTGTTGCCTTCTATCATGGTTTAGCTCAATTTTGGGCCAAACAGTGAGGGACCTCTTCCACTCTCATTGCTGGCGCGTGTAAAGACAGCTTCCTCCCCGGCGGGGGTTTAGGAGACACATTTCCTTATTGCCCAATACTGCCTAGAGCATATGATGGATTGAAGCGGGATTACTAATCATCATGACATGACAGGGATTCAGCATTTGTTTTATATCTTTCAAGATGATGTCTATGGTCCTTGTATCACAGTCGCTGGGTAACTAAC
>NW_023597054.1:19463823-19788823 GCF_011947565.3 Pollicipes pollicipes | reverse complement strand
ATGACCGATGCATTTACAAACACGTAAGTACATAGATCCATCTTTGTCACAATGTTTTTGTAAGCCTTGCTAATGTGACCTCACATTTCTTACTTGCACCTCAAGTTTTCTTCTCTTGTGTAATTTGCTGGAAGCTATCAGCGTAAGTGTTTTGGACCTTACCGCATAGGTTTTAGGCATTCTCTCCACTCTCTATTTGATTTTTTCTCATTGCATGCACGCTCACAGGCTGTCCCGTCTGATTTGTCCTTCCAAAATTGTCTACCAAGTCTGCTATATTGATCGATGCTGTCTGTTAGGACAAAAACTGTGAAAATCAGACTTTTCTTCGTAGATTTAGCACATCTCTGAGCATTCGGTGTGAAACAATTATTGTACCCCAAACATTATGCGTAAACATCGGTATCGATTTATTTGATTGTGTTTAAATCAGGATTGTGTTATACTTAACGTGATATTCATTCACAACTGCGTGATTACCAATGAAGGCATTTTTGGAATACAGATTGCTTCGTCTCAAACATATCGCTTTAATAAAATGTATGCAAGGCAGGGACGCGGTTGTGTGGACGCAGATCATGGAATATCACAGCACGTACCACGTGCTCTGAGACGGGAAATGCTATTTTTGACCAAATGATATTTAACATAACGCCCACGGACAGAAAAAAACGCTCTAAGGGCCTTGATGGCCCTGCCCGCACCATCAACATTTTCATTTGGCGAAGCCGTCGAGGACGTAGTGCACAGCGTGGAGATATACGAGAAAGCAAACGCTCAAGTGCCTGAGCAATCCCAAACCACACATAAATCTACATGGTAATGCACGATCGTCTGTTTCGTCGGCTGGGTTTCGAGAAAGCACTCAGAAAGGCAGCGAATAGCTATTCGCACGAGCCTCTGCGTCAGTTGTGTCCTTGCATCTGGCGGTGCCATCTGCTGACGAAGCGCCGGTGTCGCGGTATGGCTTGGACCGGGCACTTCTCCAACAGTCTTCGGGTCGCAGTCGGTCAAGTGATGGACTTGAATATCTTTGACGCGCAACTGTGTTTGCATGACAGTGAATGTGTATGAGCTCAAGTTCGCCTCGTTCGTTTCCGGCAGCTGCGAGTTTCGAACACACTTTTGTCATTTGTAGACCAACGCATATTTTGTTCAATCATTCGTTTGATTATTTATACTTTTTGTGTCGTTATACCTTCTCATTGCCTACGTACCTTCTTATTCTTACCCCTAGGCGCAATTATTGGTATTGTGATTCTCACTATTGCTATGGATATGCATTGTAATTAAGAAAATACGGATGACGAATCTAATTTTTCCCGTAATGAAGGCAATAATGCATCTTGCATACTCTGAGGACTAACCGCCATGCTACCAAAAGACAAAACCTTGCGTGATTCTTTGTCACTTATCACATGGCCTGCGGCACATTTAATGGAGTTCGAGGCGGCCTTCAATAAAGTTACCCAAAACACACGTTTCATCACACGAGCCATTCGTTATCTTAACAGCTACAGGAAGCTTTACAGCCATAACTTGGCACCGCACGTCACAAAAAAGCTCCGACTGCTCCCGGCGATTGGGTTCTGCTCATACATTGCTGTCGGTGCGCGTGCCCAATATTGCTGACTTATTGCGCCCGCCTCCAAACATTAGTTTTGTGTCAGACCATGCCGGCTTCCGATGGCAGCCGGTGAGGCTATTGTGCGCGCCTGGGCGCTCCCGCGGTCAGCTGGCGGAACCGCGGCCCGGCTGCTTGGCCGAACACAGCCGGTGTGTCCAAACACGCCGTCCCAGACGGCCCAAAATCCGCGGGAAGGTCGCCGCCGACGTCTGCGCGCGCTTCCGGCGATTCCGCGCGCGGTGCCTTTACAACGCGGCGAGGTCGGGCCAGACAGGCCGGCGGAGCTTTCTCGAGCGGCCGTCTAATCTGGCCGAACAATCTGCCCGCGCCCCGCCCCCTCCCCGCGCGGCGGAGACTGCTTGCGCGGATTGACTTGTTTTGCCGGCAGAGTAATTGCACTCACTGTCTCCGGGCGCACTTACAATTCGTACGCCGCCGTGTTATGGCTCGTTTGTACACAGCACAATTGCTGGGCCGGACCATTAGATGTTAACAGCAGCCCTTTCGCATGTTTTATCGGCCCACGGGCGAGGCGAGCGGCGGATTTTGACAGGTGGAATGGCCGCCGCCGGATCGGCCGCGGCGCGGCAGCACCAGCTGCGTGTCGGGACTTTGATCTGGGCGCGCGCCCGGCCGGCACGGAACGTCATAGGCGGCGCCAGGAGCAGGAGAATGGAGGTGGCAGGGGCGGCTCCAGACATTCAAAAAAGGCGTCGTGAATTTTGACGGGAATGGAGGTATATTTTGGCACGCTTGGACATTTTATTGAGGCTGCTCTGAGAGCGTCGTGTTTTTTTAATGACTTGCTAAGAAGAACGATTGTTGGGGCAAAAAAGGATTGGAGCCCTCGGTAAGCATAACTTGCGGACAGCGTGATAAATCTCCCAAAAATGTAGGTGCTTTTTCTTGTTTATTTACATATGAGGAAGTAAATGTGAAATGTATCGTCCGATACAGTTCACAGCCCTGTCATTCTCAAGACCTAAACCCTTCTAGTTTTTGAGATACACAGTCGCGAAGATGTGCAGACTTTTTCGGGGGGACTACTTCAGGGCCGTCCAAGCGTCCATGGCGCCATAATAACCTCAGTCAAATCCTGTCATTCCAGTGGTCACGCGGCGATAAAGACCAGGAAAAATGTCATTGCAGAGTTGTTCACATCTGTCGCTCCTGAGTACGATTTCCAGATATAACGGTCAATTGCCTCTCGGATCAGTGTTGTGCGAAGTACGATTACGTTATTAAACGATGACGTATTGAGAGCACATTCACTAAACAGAGAAATAGTGCTGTCTGGAGGAGCCTTTTCCACTAAGAAGTATACCAATAATTGAAAGTAAACTTATTTTATCATGTCGGATGCTTGATTCGATATCTTCAAATGTGAAACATTCCCCTTAATTGCACTCTAAGACTGTCCGTTTGTGGCATAATAATCGTAACCCAGTAGCATGACCATGGATTGGCGTCTGTGTAAGTGACCATGTCGAACAACGTCAACAAATATTATCCCAATGTATCCAATCGGTGTACTAACTATGGATGCTGCTGGAGAACTGCGGAAAACTAAGCAGCCACCGGCCGCACTTTACAAAGGCGACCACCGCAGCGAACCGGCTTAGCAATCTGAAACTCAACACGCCCGAGCTGCACGCGGTTCGGGCGCAATCAGACGGGTGGCCTGTTACACAATGGCCGCCGTGTGGTCTGCCAGTGCGCTCCGACGGCGGCGCTCCGTCTCGTCACTCTGCCGAGCTATTTGTTATTCGTGCTCGCCTACGGACGGCCTGCGGACTGGCTGGTTTATCGGCTGATTACAGCGATATGACTGCTGCCGGCCGGCCGATCGCTGTCCGTCCGCCCGCTGGCTCAACCCGGCCAGACCGGGCGACGGTCGTGCGCGCCATCTGTGGAGAAGCGGCGATACTAGCGAAGGACTGCTGGTCAGGTGAATGGTCCATAAATTGCGGCAAATGTTGCCATGAAATCAACCAGCCACGCTTGACTGGGTACCCTCATAAGGAGGCTATTTAAGAGGTGTTAAAGAGGTGTTCGTGACTGAACTTTCCGGGAACAGGACCACACCGACAGCTACAATATATGTTCCCTATGTCACTACACTCGACCGACATATCAATGGTGAAAGGCTACAATGGCAATGGTTTCGATCAGGGTTTGAGTTTCGTATATGGCTGAAATGCTAGAGCTCAGTTAGCTAGAGTCGCGCAATTCTTTTTTTCAAAGTTTACCCCGATTTTTGAGGCAAGCCACTAAGTTTGAAGCGTGGAACACAGAAGCAGTTGTGTATGCATTTATCTGGATAGTCTCTTCCCCCCTTCTGTTTGCCTTGTCTCTACAATGTGAACAAAAAGTGCTGAAACACTAAAATGTATCCTCTCCTCTTTCCTAATTCATCCCAAATCCCAAATCTCCGCGACATCTATCTATGGCAAGCTGCATGCATCAGCCATGGACGGGCCCAAATGCCCCTGGTGGAGCGCCACCCGAGCGCCAACATCTACTCCGAAGTGCCCCTGTGCGGGGCAAATCTCGGGGTAGGTCAGGGTAAGTCTAGCGGAAGTCTCTCAAGTGCCCCCAGCCATGTCTCATTATTTTCCACTTGCCTAAGCCTCTTAGTCCCGAAATGATCACTACGGGCCGAAGGGGCTTTAATCCAGAACCAAATACTGAAATGAGAAAAATGTGCCCCTTGGCCCAAAAGGGGTGTAAGGGAACTCCTATCCCAATAGAAACATGACGAAACGGCGGCGTTCCCGGCTCTGAATCCGGTTTTGGGAGGTCTCATGACGCCCATGAAGTTCCCTCACGCCATAAAGCAACAGCGCATCGGACCACTTGTCAGCGCGACATGCAATATCGCACAACAATGTGTTTGGTAACGGTATCAATTCGGAGTTCCGGACACTGCCAACGCCCGGTCGAACAGCAGACAGGTGGCGATCCCAGTCCTCAGCAGGTCAAATTTACGCCTCACATCTTGATCGGACTCGGTGTAATGTGCGAGCCGCCGTTGAGCACTGCTCCAGCACACCGCTCACTGCTCCGTACCGCTGTCGCTAGTCAGTGACAGTAAGTGAGAGGTTTTTTAGCTTCTAAAGCGCAGCCCGTGATTGGCCACGGTGTCGTACGTTATTGCACAATGATCTCGGTATGGTGATATGTTTAGTTGCATATTTGCAACGCAGGGGCGTGTGGCATACGTGCCGCGACCAGACTTATAAAGCGTGCGTAATGTATGTCTGCTATTAAATCATATTCCCCCAAAAAGACAACAAAAAGGTCGCTGATTAAGTATAAGTTGTAGGACTTCTTGGAGCAGCTGGATACGTTTTCATGGTTGGTGAGCGCTGCGTTCCACGAAGTAACACAATTGGTTGCCTTTTTACGAGATCAGCCCGCGGCCGGCCGGATGTTTAAATGTCCACCTCTCCCCCCCCCCCCCACCACCCCCCGTCCGAGAATCTCAAGTAACTTCCGAATGATTTTTCCTTGATCTCTTTGAGTTTCTCCAGCTGTCTAGTCAGTAACTCCGGAAATTCTGGTGCTATCTGAATTAAAGCATCTTTTGATATTAGGTCGAATCATGGGACTAAAACGTCATCAGCGCGGGGCTAAACGGCCAGCTATATTGCTGTTGGCTGCAATTCGCACTGACCTCTATCATTTCAGATTGCTTCGGCGCAATTCATCGATCGTTTTCAGTATGTGATAGCCTCGCCCGGTCACACTATATGAGGTCGCGCCAGGTCACCAACAGAGATCAGTTTATGAGTGCCGAACCGATCACTTCCTATATCACCTCCTATATCTACGTCAGCTTATCACATTTCGAAACAAATGTGTGTACCACAGACCGTATGAAACGCAAGAGGAGCTAGTTCTTTCAAATAAGGTGAATTCGTTGACTTGACTTGGTTACCTTCAGGTGACAGGGAATTAATCTGACCTGATCTTGACCCCTGGAATCTTGCGAAAGTTTGGTACGGTTTGGAAGCGCGTGGATGCGTTCTTTCGTTTGGTCACGCCTACCAAACATATATGATCATGATTCTAAAACACCAGAGGGCAGTGGGCAGTCCGAAGACTGTGATGATTTGTGCGGTACTTCGCACGACTGGTAAGGTCATCAATGATGTGACAGACGCCAGACGAGTGATAACTGGGTAAGATGAGCTAGGACTATCGTTAACTGTCCGATTTTTTAGCTTCATCCATTCGATATTTGGTAGGGGTTTGGTTCACCTCTTTAAACCCCAAACGGTTGCAAATGGCAAAATATCTGAGGTCGTGCCGCTTAGGTCCGCACACGTGCTTCCAACCTTCCCTGACACATCCTGGCACTGCTGGAGTTATGGAATGATCGGTTGGCGGACCAATCAAACAGACTGCAGGGTTGACATCGGGGTTTAATTCACGAAGAATGCACCAGTGTTAACATAGCCTTTGAAGGCTTTTTGGCGGGGAGAGGGATATGATTTCGGTTCGTCCCATGGTCTCTTTGTACCCAAACGATGCAAACACTCACAAATGACGAGGGCGTGTGTTTTGGGCAATCGTGTCGACCTGCTAGGCTAGGGGAAGGGCAGGGGCTGTGATCGCTGACCAGCTTATGTGCCGTTACAGGTGCCTCAGCCAAAGAGGTTTCAGGGTCATCCGGTCATGGAATGTCATGATTCATAGCCAGGCAGCTGCGTGATGCCAAATGTTTCACAAATCGGCACTAATCAGGCTTATGAGATCATGAAAAAAGTTTGAGCTGTTGCAGATAAAATGTCGGGGGATTTATCCGCCTAACGAGAGAGAACGCAGTTGACACGGGGCGCGGCACATGTGCACCGCTACTGCAAGAACGGGTCGCGCCGTGAGGACCACGACCCCAGCCATGCGGGGCCGGGACAGGACGGACCTTCAGTCGGGAATTCGGACTGTGAAACAGCTGCCACCGTGCGATGGGACACAACAAGAGCAAAGCTGTGGGTAAAGTAAAAAGATGTGGGGTCGCGAATGGGCGGTGCTGGGTGGCGGTTATCGCGCTCCTTTGCGAGCAATGCCATAGGTGAACATTAATTTGAGCCGAGACAGGGGGTAGGAATGAACTCTGAATCCCTCTTTCAGGAACCGTGATCTTAGACCCTAAACTTCCACGAATTTGACTGCAAGTTGATGCGGCAATATGCACTGTGCGCTGCTTTGAAATGTGTCCTCGAAACCAGTCAAGCTTTGGCGAGTTTCTCAAGCATGATTTAAAGCACGGAGTCTTGGTATAGAGGCAAAACTAGCACTTACGTTCCGTGTTCCATACTCCCCACCAAGAAACCGGACCACGGCTTCTCTGCATTAACTGACCTTTGCCCCGGTGTCCAGAGCCGATTAGGTGCCTGCAATTAGGTGCATGCCTTTGGCGAAACGTGTCACTGTTGCCATCGGCACATTTTCCTCGCAGTTGATGCATCTGACTGACCTTTGACTAGACATCAGACCGTGAGCTAAGGTGCAGATTGCCTACAACGACCCACTCGATATACACCACCGATCGTGACACACACTTCAACACTTGATACAGCGATAAAATATCCCCTCTCTCCTAGTAGCTCACGAAACAACGTAAAACGGTGGGCCGCATGGACGACACGAGGCATTGCCGGACGCGATGGCGTGTTATCTCTTAAAATTTCGCGTAACTCTAATCCAAGTAGGCCGATGCTGAGTAACAGAAGGCCGGAAGAAAATGCAACTATATAATGACAGCCCCAAACCGATACAAAAAGTGAACATCCTACCTTTCACCGTTTTCGGAACTTACAGGACACCAGGGTGCGGCTACTGCAAATATCTGGCCATCCCTTTCAGCAGAACAGATAATGTGGGCACGAAATCCTTCCAAAATTGGGGTCGGTGTGCATCGGCAAGATGTCACGCTGTCAGGACATTTTTCAAGAAAGCTTTTGGGACAGGAGGAGGATCATGCGGCGTCATTAGAATAGTACTACCGTAGACCGCGCAAAGTTGAGCGAGAGCATCCATGTAGCCGTATGTTTAAATGCTATTCCCCACGAAGGTGTTGTTGAAAAGCATAGCATTTATATGCCTGAGCAGCTGCTCTTGGGTAGGAAATCTGGGCATCTTAGAGTACTGTTGAGCTAAACTTCACCAAACTAGATGTGTCTCTGCTTCAAATATCGCAGTCACTCAACCAACTCATTAGTACAGCGGCGTTCGCCCATTTGCACAGCTTGCCCGCTGCAAATGCGAATTTCACAAATGAACAACTTGTTTGTTGCACCAATCTACGACTTAACTGCAAACCTGGTGTATTGTTAAACGGGGACGAACGCATGATTTATGGTATGGAGAAGGGTACAACTCAACAGTTAAAACCGAGTTAAGCGCGCCGCATGCGCACGCAATTTCTTTTGTGTGGTAAAACAACATCGCATGCTCCACATCTTTTTATTTCTACCTGTCTGCTTGGAACTTCATCTGTCATAATTTTTTGCGAACATTTTTAAATCACCCATCTATTGGGTAAGACAGGAGAGGGGCTACAATACTTCATGAGGGAGGGGGGGAGGGGGGCTACTATATGTGTAGGCCCCCGGCTTGACCCGAAATGTGCTACTTAAGCAACGGACCTCATTCTGTGCTCCTGGCATCCCCCTCATGGAAAGAAGAGATATTGTAGCACTACTGCGCTCACACGACTGGGGATAAGACGATACACGCACCGCTCTCCGTATTTATGGTATAAGGACTGTTTTCTTGAAGTCATGTAGAGTGCCCAATTACAATGTAGTACAATCACTGCCATGGGTTTAGAGGATAGTTCGGTAGTATATCTTCCCACTGATTGCATCACAAAACAGGTTTCAGTAAATGGAATCGACACATTTTGTGTACTGTGCTTCAGAATGGCAGAAGCATCGGCTTGGTGTCAATTGATTTTGTGCAGAAATCTGACCACGGACAAAACTTCAAAACGTTTAATCGTTTACAATATAACCATTGGCTGCGTGGTGACGTAGTTTAAAGAGATGATTACACAGTTGTGTGGGGGTTCGGACTAAGATAGCTATTTTCAAGATCATTCCTCGCAGTTCAGTTATCTCCTTTTTAATACCTCAAATCCTCTCGTTTCTGAGCTGAGCGTACGCGAACTTGCGCGGCAGCAGTTGGCTTCGAAACAACCGAATGCGTTCAATGCAAGTCTGGATCACGAACCGCGTTTTGTTATACATCATACAGGCATTTGGACAGTCCTAATTATGACGGACATGAGACTGGGAGTCAAATAAGTAAAGAATAGCGCCGGAACCGAGAATGCAAGTGCAAATAAAAATATACCATATGCTGTTCAGTGCATTAGCGAGGAACATTATTCACATAGGTAAGTTAAGGACAAAAACCTTATTCTACAGATAAAAACCAGGGGAATAGAGATATAGATGGGCCAATACTTCGGCAACATGTCTTGATCGGAACAACAGCAGAAGTGGATTCAAAATTGCCTGCCGATGATCATACACGGTTTTTAGTTGTTTTTTTTTTAAACAGCAAGCCGCAGTTTTTGCAGGACACCAACATCCAGGAAATTTAACAAAGAGCGATTGCCAGCCATTACCACGATACAGTGTCTATCTAAGAATTAGAAAACGCGAAAATACGTGTATGTGCGAACGAATTCAAGCAAATAGGCATCATGCATCACGCTTCATTCAAGCATGCAAGCGAGTTGAGGTAAACAGGCATAACATATCGTGCATCAACTATGCGTGCAAGCGATTTCAATTATAAATGTAAGTGGTACCCCTTTCGGGGCCCATTTTTTTCGGCAAAACACGCTCAGGCTGAAATCAGGTATGAAAGGTATGCCCCTTTAAGAGCTCAAAGTCATCTACAGAGCACATGACCATCCAAACAGGAAAATAGGTGAATCTATTCTTACAAGACGCCGGCGACCGAATCTTGACATTTAGGGCTCATCATGGCCGATCATGCGAAGGTGATATGTGCCTTATGTGTGATGTGTGCTAGCTTAAAAACGCTCACATGTGTGCGTAATGTCTGACGCGTGATGTATGATGCCTGTTCAACTGAAATCGCTCGTATGCATAACTGATGCGCCATGTGTGATGCCTGTTTACTTCAACTCGCTTGCATGCTTGAATGAAGCATGATGCGTGACGCCTATTTGCTTGAATTCGTTTGCATATACACGTATGTTTGCGTATTCTTATTCTTAGATAGGCACTGCATCGTGGTAATGGCTGGCAATTGCTCTTTGCTTAATCCCCTGAATGTTGGTGTCCTGTAAAAACTGTCGCTTACTGTTTGAAAAAAATGAAAAATGGAATTTTATCATTGGCAGGCAATTTTGATTTCACTCCTGCTATTGTTATGATACGGGCACGTTCCTGAAGGATCAATCCATCTCCATTCTCCTGTTTTTTTCTCCGAGGAATAAGCCCATTACTACTGTGGTATCTAAAAATATAACATCACCTAAACCTATGCAATAACACCACGAGAAAGGGCCAAAATAAGAACTCCCGAAACATGAATAAATATGCATATATAGGCCACCAGCAGCACCTTTGGCGAGAAGAAGTACGTGAATGAGTCAACCCGTCTCCTACACTGGCGACTGTGACACGGCCATTCTGACAGCGACTCTGGCGTCATAAAAACGTTCTATGACATAATCGAACGACAGCATTGAGGAGCATATCTACTAGATAGTGAAACTGTGTCATCTAGAGCAGTCTTTCGCATTTCAAAGCATACAAATATTCACAAGTTAGCTTTCTATATCACAGCTTATGCTTGTCCCAATATCTTCCAATATGGAACATTCCCTTTAACAAGCAGGTCCTCTCAGACTGACCGTCGATTATTTTCACTGAGCCTCCAACCCATAATGCCGAACCATCTCGGACGCAAGGCCTTCCTTGCCTACATCAGCTTCAAACTCATGTCAGGGCGCTCTTCGCGCTGTCCATTGCGGCGGCCATGCTGGTGGCGCGTCCGGTCGCCGGCCCTCACCTGCTCTGTCCTCGCGGCTAACGAAATATCTGCTGGGATTATACAAGGTCTGTTTCATTTTCAGGTGTAGGTACCTCCTGGCAGCGCATATGACACATTTTCGACAGATTCTCCACGGACAGTGCATCATATGCACCCTCCCCTTTCTGCAGGTACCAGGTTGTGCCACTTTGCATGCAACTGTCGTCTGAGCCTCGGACCACCTTCCATGAACGATCAACGAGACCTACTTCCGGTGATCATATCGGACTGTCTTACTAAGATGTGGTCCGTGAATTGCACCCATTTCTAGTCTCCTCATAAATCTGCAATGCCACATAGACTTCACATGGGATGACTAAGACATGTGCTGTCAAATACACCCAAGTGTAAGTTTCTCACGGAGCTGTCATTTTACATGGGCTTGAAGTAAGATTTCATCCTTTCGTAAGACATCTTTTACCCATCGAATTAACTAAAGCAATTGCATTTAATGCTTGCCATCGGGAACACAAACTGAAGTGGCCGAAATCCTGGGTGAAATAAGGCTGTGGAGGTAAGTTAGGTTAACTTTATCGGCTGAGCCATCCGCAGCTGATTTTTAAAAATGACACCACTTCACGTGTTGACAAAAAACCTGACCACGTCCAGCATGTCCTGTTGAACCCTATTTAACCCTCTTCTGATAGTTCATAAGGTGTGACGAGTTGGTCGCTGTTAGTATTCACATTTCTATTTAAAGAGGGTAGAGAGGGAGAAAGAGGATTGAAAGAGAGGAAAAGGGAGAGAGAGAGAGAGAGAGAGAGAGAGAGAGAGAGAGAGAGAGAGAGAGAGTGGGGGGAACAAGTTGTGGAAAAACAGGGCGTAAGAGACAGACGAGATAGTGCAGTGACCAGCAGTGGAATCTAAGCATGCTCGTGTGCCTGCAAGCGCTCATTCAAGACAATATGCGTCGCTCAGCATTCTCTGTAGAGCATGCACCGTGTGCTGTCGGGCTGGTCCCGACCGAACGCGACTGCTCACCCCAGAGCCATCTATGAATCAAGCGCGGAACTGTAGGCGTGGCAGACGGTATATCGAACGAGGTTGTGCTAACGGATATGTGCAAAATGTTGACAGAGGGTAATCTTCCTTCCTCATGCTTGATAGGAAGTCTTTAAGAAAGTAGCTTTTATATCGGCACGTCATTAAAAAAACAAATCAGGTGCAGCGGCAAGCAATTTGGATCTACACCAGCATGGTCAAAGTTTGACGGGCAATTCTCGACTATGTTTCGTTAAGGGCACCCGATAACCCAGTACGTCGTCTACGTACGTAGACGACATACCGGTACGTACGTTCGTAGGTACGTATACGGCGACGTACGTCGGTACGTAACCTATAACACCCATAAGGGTCCGCGCGGTCGCATAAAAAAATACCCATCCATGAACATTCGAGGCCTTTGTAAGACGCTGTATAGTAAGAAATAAGCTACCAAACGTATCCTCAATCGTACGTTTCATATTGTCTCAATAAAGGCACCTGTCCATGCCCTGTATTGCAGTCTCTTTGCACACCCGTGAATGAATTCGAGGAAGCATGTCTTGATGCATCATTGGATCTTTCTCGTTCGTGATTTGCATTACCCTTGCTAAACCACGCAGGATTGCAAAAGTACTGTCCACGCCAGCCAGGTCTGCTCTGGTCTGACCCAGACACGGCACATCCACACGGAAATATGACCAGCGTCTTCGCAGTCGCTGCATGTCACAGCAACGCTTGCAGCTGAAAGCTCTTGGTCGAAATATTAATCTTCAGTACATAATCTCCGAATATCCAGTGCATTTGTGTAAGAAGGTTCGTTTTTAACGACGAAGCTTCTTACTAAATCCGGAGTGTGAGGTGGTGTGATGATAATAAATCAGAAAGTGATTGACTTTATGCACTCCTTCACCGAATGCTCAGCAGATGAAGATGGTTCATTTACGCACACATTAAGTATGGTGTTGCCGACATCAGTTATCCATGAACCGTCCCGACGACGCATGTACTGAAAACTGAAAACGCGTTTTAAGCTGCGAAAAGCTGCATCTTCCGGAAACAAATTGAGGTTTTCAATCTTGATGGACGTACCTTTTAAATAAAAATTAAGACCACAAGTTTGTACGATCAAAACCACAAGCGAGGTTGCATCTTGTACCTGTGCCGTAAGCCCATGGAGCACATTCACCTTTGAAAGCAAAGCACGGATTTTGTGTGGAAGATTATCGAAACAGCTTTCAAGTAAATAATGAAGCTGTATTGCATTGCTAACACACGTCGTCCTACAACTCTTTGCCATACGACGCGTTGTGTGAATCCGTATGATCCAAGATGACAGCTGGCAGTGCAACATGAGTGGTTGGTGACAAGCAAGGCAATATTACCTGCATATGCTTTAAGCACAGTCCCTTCAACACACGCTTGATAAATATCGATTCAACGAAAAATGGGGTGCCCAGGAAAATGTTTCGTTCCGCGGGGTCGATGAATTCTCTTTCTAAATAACGTCTTTCACTTTTGATTGCGTGGATTGCGTACCGCCAGGGTCGTACGCCAAATCACGACATAGCTGACAACTTACCTGAATCCTGGCGAAGGAAAGCCTAATACGGCCTATTGCGTTTCTTAATAGGGAGTAAAACAACCTATTGCATGCTCACTATGATGAGCGGCATTGCCCTGCGCTTCCTTTTTATGCAAATGTGCAGAACTCAAAGTGTGCCCTGCGCGGGGTTGACATGTAATACTTGACATCTCAACAAGCCAATAAAATGCGGTTGGGATGCTTCCGCGGACACTTAAATGACATTAAAATAATGCCCATTGGTACTATTGTACAATTATGCCGTGCGGAAAAACCATGACGATACATCCCTGACATTTTACTGTCACTTTACTCTAAAATTAAACTGCTGAAGGTAGAACCCTAAGAAACCTTTAGTTTCATGACAGTCATTGTGTCATTCTTGAGCTATGCAAATAAATACTTATCATGAACTAATGTAATCCCAAGGAGGCAACGGACAAACTAATCCTGCTCAATAATACCTGCAGTGCATCTGCCAATAGACGATCTGGGGCCATCTATGATTCAGAAACCCCAGGGTCCTCTAAAGTTTACTGCTTCGACCATGCTTTGAAGTCGGTGCGCATTGAGCATTCCTAGGACAGTATAGCCAAACCAAGCAAAGCCAAAAGGTGGCATACGACAGCAACGGCGGGTAACGTTTCGGCTCGGTTGACCTGGTGACCATGCTCAGCAGACTTACAATGAGCCGACTCAGACATGCTTCGCTGGAAAGCATATGACATTCCCGATCATTACAAAGCGTTTAGGAAACTTGAATGCTGATGTACAAGCAACCAGTGCGTCAATAAAAACATGCACATTGTGAACTGCTTGCTGTCGCGAGCACGCCATTCAGATACAAAGGCCCAAGCCTGGCCAGCCCGCATTATGTCAAAGGAAGAGCGGACAAACCAACATAAGCCCTTTCAGGCTCGCTGCAAATCAGGTGCTTTGTCCAGTCTAGACCAATCCGTAATGCGACCTGGACCCCGCCACCATCAAAGATCCCAGACAGTGACGTCAATTTCTGCTTGCTTTTCAGCTCAATAGGAAAAAATCATTCGAAGATAATAAAATTCAAGGTTGCCAGCAATGATCAAACAAGCAAAACACGTAGTTTTTCACCGGGCAGGCTGAAATCGCTACTGATCATTCCTCCTGCCCGTGTTGCATAGTTGTATCATTCCCAGTACGCATTCCTCTATTGGTTTTAACCGCAGCGTGTGACTGAACTGACGGCTAAATGAACGCAAATCAAACTGAAACTAGTTATGTCCACGTTTGAGCTAGATTTTTTTTGGAAGTACGTCGCGACTCTAGCAGCCAATTAATTGCATCACGTCGGCATGCACGCACCGTCCGATATGTCGACTGGGGATTGCAGACAGTATCAGACAGATAGCACTGCCAATCGGCAAGTAGACCCAAGGCGCAGGTGAAAGCACAGTCGGCAGAGCGATGCCATGTGCAATACTGCGGGCAAGCGTCACTCACTTGATGTTCATGGACCGGCCGCGTGCTGGCTGGGCAGAACTGTCCGTAGAGTGAATGGCCGTGCCATCTATCCGCAGACGGGCGAACTACGACTACCGCCTCCCCGGCCGCGCCAGTCGTCCGCCGCGGGCCGCGCCGGGAGGATGTCACATCCACGGCTCCTGCACTAACATCCCGGGGGCCCCTGCCGACACAGCGACGGCGACAACAGAGCCATGCACTCGGAGAGTTCGCGCCTCTGCGCGACGCCAGCTGTCACCCGGCCGCGTTGTAACTGCCAATGCAGGCGTCGGGGACGCGGGCTAAGCCGGAGGTGCGGCCGGGCTGCGCGCTTTGTGCTGTCGGCCACTCGGGCGCTATGTCTGAGCACGCCTGTTCTTGGCGACAGATACACGCCATTCTGATGGCGCGCAGGCATTCCGTGAATAAAAGATGGAGTCATCAGGCGGCTAACGATTGCGATATGTTGACGAAACACTTCTGTTGAGCAGCTGCCGGGGCTGGGATGCTGAATGACTGAAGGCTGGAAGCCAAGTCGGCGGGCAGGTGCTCAGGGCCGACGCTGCTGGGTACGGACAACACCTTTCGAATGCTTAGCATTAGTTTGCACGGGAAGCTGCTGGTCGCTACCAGTTTAGAGCGTAAAGTCATCAGCCTGTGACACATATTAATGATGACAATCGTTTCATGGCTGCGGTAGCACAGATGCCTGCACGGCCTTGCGGCGCAGAACTTTCTGCGCGCTAATTCGGTCCGCTACGGACTGTAGCGACCCATGAAATACGTCCCTTCTCTGGTCAGCCCCGGGTGTCGTGCGATACACAAACAGGCGAAGGCCTGTATCGATCCATAGAACAAACAGTTATTGTTTGACCCACATCGGAGAGGCCTGAAGTGACGGTTGGAAGTTACGATTAGTCGGGACTGTGGACTGACACCATTGTCCGCGGCCACGGAGCCCCCATCTAGCCTGGGGTGTACACAGCGCGGCGCAGACAATCAATCCAACTCATTCTGTAAACGTGCAAAACGTGAAAAGGTGGCCACTGGCCGATGTGTCCGCTGCAAAGTACGGATGCCGAGAATGATAGCCAAGAAGAGCAGAACTACGGGGGATACCTTTTTTACTGAGTGAAAGGCGTTTTTACATTTTTCAGCGCCTGGGCACGTGGTCTGTCTCAGACACACTTCCGTTCTTTTCGCCACGTGGTCCGACTGCCAGACTGGGACGGGATTCGGCCCTCCAAGACCTGGCATGCCAACGTTTTGATACGGTCTCCATTCACCGGATTCCTATTTGTACACAAGGCTACCATGAACGTGAGCGAGATGAATCTGAAGCCAATATCCAATAAAGACATGACATTCGGTAGTAACGGAACGCTCAACCGCATATCTGAGATGAAATGGGTGGTTATGCACGAAGTCAGTGACACGTATCCTCGAAATGAGAATTTCACCAATATGCAGTCGCGTTGTTTTCAAAATACGATGCTTTCTTTGCAATGTGTTTGTTAGTGCAAAAACAAGGGTCTTACGATTTTGGACCTGGTTTGTTCAGAACTGGAACGGTCATATATGCTGTATTCACGTGGACAGGCATAAGAACGTTGGGGAGGATGGTTCATAGGTGCCATGACACACCGCACTGTTGAGGGTTGGGGTGCCAGTAAGGGTTAGGGGTGCTCCCCCTTTTGGGCCGTAAGTTCTATTTAGTTAAGCATTTATTCAAGGAATTCCACACATATGACTTAAGATGACCTACAGCAGTAAATTGAGAAAGAAATATTTTCCCCCAAAATGTTTTACTGATGTCATAACTTGGGAATAACAAAATATTCTCTCTGATGGCGCATTAGGCGGAGAGAGAGAGGAGAATGGCAGAGAGGAAAATTATTCATGCATCCTACATCAAAGGACATGACGTTATCTATTACCTTTTGGTACGGATGAATCGGATATATATATATATATATATATATATATATATATATATATATGATAATATATATATGTATATATATATATCCTCTCTCTCTCCCTCACTCTTCTCTCTCTCTCTCTCTCTCTCTCCTCTCTCTCTCTCTCTCTCTCTCTCTCTCTTCTCTCTCTCTCTCTCTCTCTCTCTCTCTCTCTCTCTCTCTCTCTCTCTCTCTCTCTCTCTCTCTCTCGTCTCTCTCTCTCTCTCTCTCTCTCTCTCTCTAAATGCACAGATAAATCCAGGGTTTTACCCAAGGCTGTTTTTCTTTATCTTAACAGAATGTCTTATCAGTGTGTCTTTTCTCATATATCTTAACTTATGCGATATGAGCAGTTGTTTTATTCGTTTCACAAGATGACCTGAATCCATCAGCACTGTGAAAGACGATGGGCCCAGCCCCAGACAGCGATAGACCTGGATATAAAAAACTATTCAAGAAAGAGGTGTGCCAGGCCGTGCAAGTTTGCCTCCTATGGTAACACGACCAGATGAAAGCCAGCCATCCCTTCATCTTTCTACTTACGAGCCTCAATCTGCACATCAAAATTTTCATCCAGCTTGCATGAATACGGCCGGATCCAAGGGGGTGCGAGCAACATGTCCAAAAGGACTCTTAAAAGGAAAACGTGTAGCAAACCTATGTTTTTCCCTTGTAGCCTACATATGCACGCGTCCACTGGAAGTTGACAAAAGTATCACTTTACTGATGCCAATTTTGTTTACTAACATTTTCCAAACCGCTGGCTCTATTTCCTCAGCAATGTTTGGTGATGCTCCCTGAATCGATGGATGGTGCGCAATAATACAATTCCAGCCTGCCATTAGCACGTTGGGTCTGCTATCTATTGCTCTGAACGACACCTTACCGCGTATCTTATGTTAGATGTTCGTTTTGCAATAGTACTCCGGCGCATTGCACGCGTTGTTTTCAGCCGCCGAACTTAAGCGTGTCCGCTGCCAGCGCAGGAGACCATCCTAGTCAGGACAAAAGGCAATCCTTATCTGAGGCAAAGGCCATCCTAGTCACGGAAGAAAGGTCATCCTAGCCAGGGACAAAAGGCCATCCTAGTCAGGACAAAAGGCAATCCTTATCTGAGGCAAAGGCCATCCTAGTCACGGAAGAAAGGTCATCCTAGCCAGGGACAAAAGGCCATCCTAGTCAGAGACAAATCAGTGTGTGTCTTAAGCGGCTGGAGCCCACCTCGCCACGGGTGAGAGAATCGAGAGGCGGGCGCTGTAACCAACTGAGGTAAAGGAACGGACTTGTCGGGAGGGCGGATTTGGATTTTTTTGTGAAGAGGGATTTACCGATGGTACGAAAGCTATCCAATTCGTATAAGTAGCATATGAACGGTAAATAAACTGGAGGTCACCTTTGTATGTGATTATCTTGCCCACGTTTTGCGCGCGATCCAGGATCGCAAGCGGCGCCGTGGCCGAGCGGCGGTTAGCAGGCGGTGCATCAGCCAATCACAGACACCGTGGACGACAGCGTCACATTTACGGAACCCACACATTGTTAGCATTTGTTTCATGCAAAAATGCACATCATTATGTTGATAAATTTACAAGAAATATGCCTGCACAAATGCCATTTCTCTGCGTGTCGTGGTTCTGTAAATTGCGGCATGTAAAGCTGAAATGGACTGATTTTCAGAAGAACTGACTTTAGTATGGGCATGCGATGTAAATCATTGATCTATAAGCACCCAACTTACAGCCAATCGCGAGAGCTCCCTGGGTCAAACTCAGCTTTTCGCGATGCTGTATCAGCTTGGAAATGGTTTGATGAGGTCGCATGAACCCATTCCCATTCGATGACAAAAGGGTGAATCCAGGGAGAGTTAACAGGGTATCTGGGCGGGCGGAGGCCTCCCGAGCTGCCTAAAATACCTCCACAATCGTGGCGTTCTGCCTCTCCACTGGTAAAGATGCTGACACGCATGAATTGCTTTCCCTGAGCCCTGGCTTGCATGGAAGACTCACTCCATACAGGACGGCGATGCGGTGGGCCGCATACAGGATACAAATCTCCAAAAGAAGTACAAAGTCCCGCTAGGCTAGCTGTTAGTGGTAATAACCATGAATTAGAAAACCCCCGCCCACTTCCGGCACCAGTTTGATCAACCAGCCCTGAGCAAGATTTTGAACAAGATCATGCTGCACCCTGAACAAGATCATGCTGCACCCTGAACGAGATCACACTGCGGCTGGAGCAAGCTCTTCGATACCTGTCAGCATCCGGGGCTGGATAACATGATCCCAAGCCCTCTCGACTCGCGGTTCAGCTGAAGAGTTTGCCGGATATCTTCGACCCTGTTGACATTCGTCCAAAAGTACCCAGATATGCTAGGCTCTGTGGAAAGCAAAGGTGATGTGAAGCAGAATGTTCCACCAGGTAATGAGTGAGGTGGTGACACTGAGGCAGCTGTACCTGACGATGCCACTGACTGCGGCGACTTCTGAACTCCCATTCTCAACGCTGAGAAGGACTTCAACGCCTACGTTCAAGTGCGCTCTTCCGGGCTTTGCAGCTCTCCATTGCACTTACGCGTGGTCAAAAGCTGCATGTCGTCTCGATTAAGGGTTGGATGCCTCTTTGAGGACATATATGCAGTGATTTCCCGCGCTCGGTCATGATGCCGAGAAGACAGCGCGGTGTAGTTTTGTAGCCTCCATTACGCGTTTGTAGCTCGATTTTATTAGCTTTCTGCTCTAAGTAACCTCACGGTATACGCTTAGGTCTGTGTGTTGTTTGCTCTGTGCGCGGTATAGCTTCGGGTCGTCTTCGTGATTGGCGGTCCAGTCGCTAGAACCGTTTGGCGTCATAACCAGATTGATGCGGATTACCCATGCATATGCATGATCATACTGGCGCGGAAGTCTTCGACTTCCGACTTCCGATTGGGGTGGGGGACAAGAGGGGTTTTGAGCGGATCATCCTCGACTCATTGTCTACTTCCTTAAAGTTACAAATAAAAACTGTTAGGGAGCACGCGTCTTCTCTGGTCTTATGCCTCCTCCCTCGTTGGTGATGCCACGGTATTGAATTATGTGGGGGTCAAAGAGGTCAAAATCAAACGACACTACCCGATATAAAATGCAAGCATGCTCATCTCATCTCAGATAATTGTTCTGTTTCTATTTCTCTAACTGTGAATCATTATCCTCCAGCCCTCGTGGCACTGATTTCTGTCAGCCAGCGTCGATATGGTACTCGTATCAAATTAAGGCCCATCTCAGCTGTGGCATCATCGGAGATTGTTCTCCTGAGTCGGATAGCCGGAACTAAGCCCATGGAAATCTTCAATTAGATCACAATTTGTCGGTACTATGCGTCAAATGTTGGATTAACGGGGCGACATAGTCGGATCACTTTGGTGCAGCGGCATGAGTGCCCCGACTAGTGGTTACATCCACAGCGGTACAGACGGAAAAAAAACAAGCAGTTCAAACTTGAGAACATAAAGGACAGGACACGAATGATACTCTGCCTAAGCACAGCACCCTGAAGCGATCTTATGCGATCTTCTTAAACGATCTTCTCCCTGAAACGATCCTACGCGAGCAATGTTACTCAAGAGCGAGCAATCCTTCCAAACAATCGAAACCGTATAAAATCGGACGCTTTCAAGACCTCCGGATCCTTCTTTAACGCTTTCCAGTGCCCAGTTACCGCCCAGTAACAGCACCAATGAATCCTCGGCTATGAAACGACTGCGTGGTCACGGCAGCGTTCTGGTTCAAGTCAACGGTTACCGCCCCCTGTTGGTGCTTCTGCAGTATGCAACCGAACACGGCAGTGCCAGTGATGTACGTATTCCAAGATCACTGTGCAAAAGACACCGGTGTGAACATCAGTTCCAGCACTGGCTGTAAGCGTGCGAAGAGATGTCAGCATGTGAATATTTCTGATAATCATATACAACACATGTTGACCTGCGACTCGTGTAAATTAAAGAAACATGAAGTAGGTAAATAAGAACGAAATTGCATTCCGGTCTACAATCCTTCATCGAGTGACTGAAATTCAGCCAATGAAGGAAGGCGATATGTTGGTATATTTGTGTTTCTTCTCTTGATGTGAATGACAAGTTGGCGCGTTCTTTATGCGATTCAGCATATACCGATTCAAAGAATGGCTTAAACTTTTCATTGACTGCTTCTGTACTGCAGTCTCAACTCCTCAGGAAGCTCCCAAATTAGAACGGCGGATCGCCCATGAGACACCTACAGCGCAGCATGAGATTTCGTCTTTGCAGGCAGCCTGCCCACTTCCACTTGGCGCCATCAAATACCACAAACAGACGGCGCACCCAAACGGAAACGGCCCGGTGGCGTCAACCCATCGACCACATCGCTCATGTCTGGCAGCTGTTCGCCGCGGGTCTGGAGCAGCACACGCCCCCGCAGGCGGCGCTCCGCCGCCGTGGCTGGGAGCGCTGTGAGGGAGCGGGTCACCTCGTAGAACACCTCGGAGAGCACCGGCTCGGCATCGCCGGTCCGTGCCGACAGCTCAGCGAGCAGCTACGTCGGCCAGCGGTGCGTCGGAAAGGCACCCGCGTCACCACTGTCTTGAGCGCCGATTGCTGTCAGCGAAACACGATCGTCGTCCTTGCTCTCTCGCGCGGTTGCCCACACTGCCACTTCGACTTCATCTGAGCAACACTGCTGCACGGGAGCAGGCTGTGACGCTGCTGCAGCACCGGCTCCGCCTCGTCCCGGGCAAGTTGACATATTCAGCAGTGTTTCAATTCGAATTCAGGAGTGTAAGCGCACACATGAGCGGTTTTGGCGCCACCGGATACAACGGGCCAGTTTGCACCAGCAAGCAGGGCACCTTATTTGCAGCAATTGAAGGTATCAGCGCAATCACTGCGAGCACAGCATGCTTGTGATGCATGGAACTATAATAATAGACATGAACATGGATAACATACTGAAGTGGCATAAATACACTATACACGAAACGATCTTCAGCACCCCAGTCCAGATAATTACCGGCAAGTCATAGTACAGCCTAAGCTGTTTTCCGCACAATGAGGATCAACGCACTCTAGGAACGCACAATAAACACGCATGTAAATAAAACTGACCAATGGAAAAATCAACGCATCAAAACGCGCAAGCGTCGCATTAAACGACACTGCCTTGCATGGGGAGGTAAGATATATTATGCTGGCGGGCTGTCGACCTTTGGTCGGCCAGGAAGTCCTGGTTAAACGCCGTTATCAAGCAAACATTGGTGACATTGCCGATAGTCGACGTTTCTGGTTGTGGTTATGGTTACGAGTGATTGCTCGTAACCATACCGATGTTATTGTCAATTGCAAACAACACTTAAAATAAATGTATTTCCCACTGAAACTCATAATGTACGAGCTTTGCTACGCGGTGTGCATATCTACAACTGACGGGAATATTCTATGATCGCGGTATCGCGTTCAAGTTTTCAAACCAGATGTTCTTGAGACCTCCAACCGTTCAGAATCATGCTATGCGTTCGTGAAATCACTTATCCCATCATGTCATATAAAACAGTGACTCATGGTTACATTTGTATAACGCTATTCTTGCATGCAAAATTGTGTTTGGAATTGATGGTCCAATAAATAAGCCTACACTACCTGACCTTTTGATGGATTGCTATGCTGATGGGCACAAATCTATGCGTTATTCATGTGCGGTAGACCATCGCAACAGTCTTGATGCGCTGTTTGCATAGATGATGCGCGAGGCTGCCGGGACCTCAGGCAGTTTGTCATCAGAGACGGCGTCTTGAGCAGCTGCTGGGGCTGTCGCATCTCTAATTTACTTATCTCTAGTCGGTAGCACCTGACCCATGCACTGATGAACTCTTGCAGGGCTCCGTTCATCATCCAGCTGAGAATTGTGAGGCGAAATACATTCTACCACTAAGGGTACGAGGAGCTAACTGTCGTATACCATGTGGAGTACATGCGAACCCATGCAAGGGTTACTATACCTGTATTTTGCATAGAGTAAACCTTGTATCGTTTCCAAAATCAAAAGCTTCACTGAGGCCTATGTGTCCCCGTCTTCAAGTGTCATTCTCACATAGCTTCTTCTTTGCCTAAGAAATTTAGCTACCGGAAAAGAAATAAAGTTACCAAAAGAGAAATGTTGTCGTCGAACAGTCTTTTCCGCTTAAAGAAACACCAATAGCTGTAAGTGAACTCATTTTATCATATCTGAGGAAATAACCCTCCAATGTTCAAAAGTAGAACATTCCCTTAACGATGAGGCACCAACGCAAGCATGTCGCACGCACTAGGGGGACAAACTCGATACACATCGGAATGTAACTGTGAACACCTGCAGGCGCTGTATGTATATCTCCTAATGAGTTCAGTGCACGGTTTTCATTGCGTAACATATTTCACATAAGTTTGCAAAGACACGTCTGACAATATGACGACGTATCTCAGACGTCGGGGATAGAATGGTAGAAATGTCGAGACGCTCAGAAAGCATTCTATCATAAGAACACACCTGCACGTTTTTCGTACACCTCACACTTGCTTTCGAAGCAGGTGTCCGTCCTACCTTCCGATTGCCGCAGTATTTAGCCAACAGGTAAAGGTCCACCATGTTGATCTTGTTTACGAGCGCATCAGCTATTTATGCCACCTCGTAACACAGACAGAGGTTTTTCTTTCTTTCCTGTGATCGTTGTCGATATGGTGATTTGCGTGTTGCGATTATTGATTGCGACAAATTGAAGCAAAGGTATCATTTAATGGCAAGGCTTTCTATCATTCGACGCGCATAAAACGGCAGCCTGCTTTCATTTGCTCCAACCGTCGTGAATTGATCAATTTCATTGATGAAACAAAACATGAGGCAATTAATGATTACAGAATATAATTCTTCCCCTAGCGACAAAAGAACAGTTAAAATAAATTTGATATCGAAAGCGGGACGCAAAATAACTGAGTGGATGCATACCCCAGATAATTGTCCAGCATGTCTCAACGGCCCTGCGCCATCGTAACATGAGTCTATAATACTGACAGATGAAAAAAGGAAAATAGAACTGGCAAAAGCGCAGGTCCACGCATGAGGAGTCATAAGTCTTTTCAAACAAAAGCTCAATAAATCATGCGCTTTTGTTTGTAAGCCTTGGCTCCGCCGACAATAGTGTCTTATCCAGGCCAGGGCAATGCCGTGTATGGACTTCGCCCCAAGTCGGGTAGAGGTCATCAGCCACTCTGTGGAGGTCGGTGACGTCACTGGTGCCGAGACTCCAATGCGGCGCGGCCGCTAGCCGTGGGGCGTAAGGCTGCTGCACAGGAGGAACATCGGAAATCTTCGTACAGATCATGAACAAACTGTTAGAGGAAGGTGCATATGACTCGCGAGCCGATTACGTAAAATTCAATGGCGAGTATGATGGTGTGCTTCGCACGCCTATTCCCTAGCCATTTACATGCAATGGCATGAGAAGTGAACACGTACACAAGACAGTTTTGTCTATACGAGTCAGAACGGCCAGAGCATAGGGCTTTCTGCGTATCGATTATGGACAAACAGTTAGTGGCAGGTACAAATGGCCAGCGTGCCAACGGCGTAAAATTTAACGTCGAATATAATGATGTAATTTGCAAGCTTATGCAGCCAACCATTACAATACAATCGGCATGGGAATTGAAAGCCGTTACGCGAGAACTGCTGAGGAGGTGGCGGCCGGAGCATTCTGCCTTCGTGCCAATATAAATGCACTTTTCGATGTAGGTGTCAGGAACTAAGAAGCCGATTGCGCATGATTTAATGGGGAATACGTTGGTGTACTAATTGCGCGTTTACATGCAATAAGTGTAAAAAGCAAAAACGTACATGCGCAAACTATTGGACATAGACAGCCTGAGCATCTGGATACCTTTTAACCATTAAGAAACAGATTGTTACTTTCAGATGCATAGCTTCGCGAGCCGATCAGGGAGAACTAAGTGGCAAGCATAATCTTGCGCTTTGCGAGCTTTTATTCAGCAAAACCGTGAACGTTCAGTGGGTAATGTTCGTTCAGTGGGTTCGAGTGAATACGTCTACGCAGGGGCGTGGGTGCTAGGAACGGGATGAACCCCAATTTTCATAAAACTTATCATTAACCCTATGGAAACCACCCATGACCATAGCATTGACCCATGGGCGTTGACTGGAAACAAGCCATCAAAATGGCTCTCGACCCCCTCCGCCCACACTAAAGAGAGCTTCCATTGCCCCTGTGCCGACGCGGAAGCCAGCTGGCATCCTATGCTGAGTACTGATCGCATTTCTTTGCGAGGTTAGGTAGCACAGTGTTAAGTAGAGTTGTCTTAGGCAAGGAAACACCATCTTATGCTACGAGACACAAATGTCGCCACGGAAGACTGAACAAGTGGCGACCGACGTCAAAACACAGCCAGCTATCGGTCCATAATAATTATCTTTACGGTCCAATCATCGCGAAGTGAGATCATTTACACATGACCGCAAGAGCACTATTAAGCAGCGAAGCATGCCAACATTGAGGGTGGAGCGAGATCAAGAGCACTCAAGAAAAGACAAAGGCCTGATGCAAACAGGATAGAAAGACAGCGAGATATTCAGTAAGATGGTACATCACCGCTTATGTCTCAATGAACGCAATGGATATGGTACCCTACCAATACAATATATCAATGTACATAGTACACAGTGTGGTACCCTTCCAATACAAGATATCACCTACCTTACCCAGCTTTCTGCGGGGCACAGCTTTTTCTGCAAAGACCGGCTCTCATCTGGTAAAAATCCCACGAATCGATCCATGTAGAAAGGCGTGTAGCTTCCTTCACTACGCACCTTGTCCAACGAAAATGTATCTGGCGCATCTAGCGCAAGCAAATCAACTGCGGTCGACAAGAGAGCCGTCACGCTCGCGACTCATTCGCACCACCGGCGCCGGCACGACCTCATGGTGCGAGGCCTTATACGATCGAAGTGTGTTGTAATGGCCTGCAACGTGCATGATAATACTCGTTTAGTTATAGGCAACCGGTTCGCTGATGACACGTATCTGTCACTACAAGTTTGTTCGTTATGGGTACGAGGACAGTCTGATGCTAGCGGCCCACCGCGCGTTGAAGTCTCGGAACCCAGTGACGTCACGCTAACGTTAGGTGAAGCTGACGCAAGAATCACCGAATGACTTTACCTCTCTTAGATGGCCTTGCTCAAGCCGCGAAATTTAATAAGAGGCATCTATATAATGCAATATTTTTCAGGCAGTCAATCGTATGAATTCGTTCGGCGCCCACTGTACTTTGTCGGAAATGCACCGTAATTTCCCATTATTTTTCTCAAGTTTGGAAGCAATCGCGGGAGTCCGTTTGAGACCAGCCTTGAACTGAAAAAGCCGACTTCTGGCAGAATGTTGGTTTGATGCTTGATGAACTTTGTTTTGTGTAACAACACACCAACCTCAGTAAATCACTTTGAACTAGCCTATGATTATGGCACTGAGGCATTCATTTCTTTTAGAGTGTCACAATTACTTGTGTTTGGTTGTCGTATGAACTATTTATCCGTGTACATATCCTCATGGCGATTAGAAGGCAGAATAAACGGGTAATTTTGAATATGCGTTAGAAATATGCTCTATGCAGAACATCTTTGTGCCATGGTATAACATTATTAACCTGCAGTCACACAGCTTAAATCTGCCGCACTTTGACGTTCTGAGCAAAAAGTTACACACTCGTCGCCACAGAATGCTGACCAAAGCCAGAGGCTCGGACAACTTGCCTCCGGTGCTGCCTCGCCAGAACGAGTGTCATCTCTGGGACATACGTGTAGCCCACTCGCGATGATACCACACCCGTAACCAGAGGCCTGAGAGGGCCGATTCGCACAGGTGCAGTGACATCATCTCCCAGACAATCCAGTCTGCCTGCAACGCAGACGGGCAAACGGATGCTTGCGCGATAGTTTAGTTTGGGTAATTTTAAGGCGTTCATATCACGTGCGTGGCAAGACACCCATTGACCTAATTTGTGCTAATGTGGACATAACTACTTTTTTTAGTTACAAAGACGCCCTAACCAGCAGCGTAAAAGGGTTTGAAACGTGGCATAGTGATAGATAAAGACTTCATCAACGTCATATCCAACGGCCCATGTCCAAAGTCGGCTGCCCGCCATAAAAAGTGTTCCATGGGGTTGGGCTGCAGTGGCTCAGGCAGTGGGATACAGCTGGCACATATCCCCCTCTCCCCCTCCCCCTCCCCCCCCCCCCCACACAGGACCAGACACTCCAATGCCAGGCAGAGGGCTCTGCGCTAATCGGGGGCCCGTGAGTCGATATGGGCCTATACTTCGATCAGACATCATCAGTGCTGCACCGTCGGCTCCGTGTCGACATGGGCCTGAAAGTCCATTGTCCAGACCAGTCCAGACTAGAAGGCTGAAGGGGTCTAAAGAGCCGAAGGGTCCAAAAGACTGTCCGTAGGTCGCGGCCCCCGCCCGTAGGGTTGTGACTCCAGTCGTCAGTCAGATGGCCTCTCGCATCGATTAGAGATTCCTGGGACAGTGTGGGCCTATATTTAGGGCACAGACCACCAACATTGAAAGGTCGGCTTCGTGTTGGGCTGAGAACTGCTGGGCTCATTTCCCAAGCAGGAGCAAGGACGGACCCGCGATCTGCATTGGTCGGGGTCCCTGAAACAATGAGGGTGTCGGTCAGGGGCTCCACAGCTGCTGACCGTGTGTCTTGTGCCGGCAAGGAGCCCCGAGACCGCGGGATCCATTTTCAGAAGGTCCGAAGAAGAACTTGAAGAACCCTTCGGGACCAAAAGGCTGACGGGTCCGAAGGGCTGGCTGTAGGTCACGTTAAAGACCCCCGCCCGTAGGGCCGTGATCTCAAATGTCATTCAGAAGGCCTCTTGGACCGATTGGGGGTCACTGGGACAGTGCGTTCCTCTATTTCAGCTAGAGCTCACCAGCACCGAACTGTTACCTCCGTGCCGGCCTGAGCTCTGGGGGCCCATTTCCAAAGCAGGGACAAGGTCGGGCCTGCCATTTACAGCGGTCGGTCTCCTGCAACATTGCGTGGCGCCCGTGTCGGTCAGGTCAGGGGCCTGAAGTGCCTAACAGAGTATCCTGTGTCCCTGTGTGTCAACAAGGGACCTCGAGTCGACCAGAGGAATGTTTGCTATGCAGGGACGAGCACGGAGCTCCGAACGTCAGCGGGCATCTTGCGCTGATCGGGCCCGCTGACAATGAACGGACTTTTGTCAACGAACGGAATGAACTTTTGACGAGAGTGCGCATCGAGACAATGGAAGGGTCCTGTATCAGTCACGGCCCCCAGTGCCGAACGGTGGACCCTCCAACCCGGTTCAAAGCATGTTTTCGTTACGCGGAAATGAGTCTATGTGATAATTATTGGACCATCTGTGGCGATCAGAGATCTTCTTGCGCCAATGAGAGAGAGTTGAACGTAGAATGAGAGTAGAATCTAGATCAAAATTCTTCTGAAGCTCCTGAGTTCTATTGGCTTAGAAAAAGTCCAATGAATCATTGTAAAATGAAGAGCGCCGGCGACTTATCCCATGCAGATGTTTACCGCCAATTTTGCTAGTTTTTGTATTTGCCTTCACAAGTCAGCCTTCATATCGCTATAGCTTCTGGCTCCTATTCCTGCTATAGAAAGTAAAAAGGTAATAAAACTAAGAAATTCGTGCCCCCCATTAACAACGGGGCCATATTCATTGTTTTTATGAGAGGGGAGTGGGTGGGAAGGCTTTCACCATTGGGGGCCTTTTTCAAACCCTGGGCCTCCCACAGCCCCTATTGCCAAAGCTCTGCCTGCACTCCTGGGCTGAGGCTGCAGTAAAAATAATCACGTCCTTTATACAATGTGCTGCAATATTTACGAACGCTTGCGGTGTTCCGCTAAGCTATGAATTCTTGAACGCTTGCTTGATTCAATAATCAAGCAGCATGCAGTTCGATTGTGAGCTTAAATAAAAAAAAACTTGCTTGAGGTTGCAACACAAATAGTTTAAGGGTTGCAGAAATGCATGGTAAATGTGCAACAATCGAAGACTTAGCTCCCAACCTAGCCACTGCCTGCCACATGTCTATCTCACACTAACACAGCAACAAGTACAGCCCTATCATGCGAAATGATCGGCTACAAGATATGAAAAGCGAGACCGTGCGCACCGTCCAGGACGCGGAAATAATTCAAAATGGTTGATGCCTTGGCTTCCACATAGGGGCCCGAGTTCGAATCCCAGCTGCGCCATGGCCTCTGAGCGCTGGTGTAGTCGCCGCAGTGCTGGCACTCCATGAAATGATGCGCGACGACGCAAGTCACGCTGCCTCAAAAGGACTGTTCGGGTCATTACAATATAATACGGCGCAGTACAGCACTCAGAAAAGAGAGTGAAACACACAGCAGAGCAGGACAGAGAACGCCACAGGCGACGGAGGACGGGCCAGGCCAGAGGACGGCGCAGACGGCAGGACTCGGGAAAGGACAGAGAGTGGGCGGGCAGGACACAGGAAAGGAGACGGAGAACGGGACAGAGCAAATGACATGCAAGGTTGCATGGGACATACCGGAGCAAGTACGGGAAGCGCCGGAGAGAACGGAGGGTGGGCCAGCACAGAGGCGGCCATGCCGGCCGGTAACTTTACTGTGTGGAATGGGGCGGAATAGCACGGCACGGCACGAGGCAGACGGGGTGGGGGGCGAGACGAGGCGAGGCGAGACGAGGCAGAGCAGAGCAAGACGTGGCAGGAGATGGCAGATAATGGGACAAGACAAGACGGGACAGGATCATTTTTGGGACCGGACAGGACAGAACAGTGCAGGGCAATGCGGATTTTGCTCTGCAGTGGCGGTGCTTCCATTAGAGCACTACAAGCACTGGTTAACCAATTTCAGAGCTATTTTCAGCATCTTTTCAATAATATCTTTAAAAGCTTTAATCTTAATTAAACTTTGTCGCGACAAATTTTAACGAATTCAATAGCCTTAGCAAATCGAGGTCTGTCTGGATCTCAATTTACCTTATTTGTATCTAACTTATCTATTTGCACAAGCAAGGAGGGAAAACTTCACAACAAGGTGGCCGTGTTGCGAGCATGGTAAATCCGTAGCATGGGTCGGCCAGCAGGCTAAGGGATATTTGTCTCGCCCTGCCAGGATGCTACAAAAGCCCCATCCGTGATTTTCTCAACACAACTTTTAAACAGCGTTGGGCAGTGCTTAAGTGTAGGACAGTTGAGTTCACATCATTGTTACATATGTTCTGTAAATTTGAGGTTTTTAACCTGCATGACCTACGTTGATGAGGATGAGATAAAAAGGCTCTGCATTCGCGACACTTTCTTTAAGTCCAATCGGCGACGTTTAACTCAAAGGTATTTAGGTGCCATTTAGCTCAAAGCCAACTCCCATTTCTCGCGGGCCATCAACTCTACAAAGGTTTTCTTAAATGCTGTTCCTAGCTTTACGGCTCTGAAGCGCGTTGTTGTCGCTCGGGCTGCTTTATTAAGGTTCAGTGATCCAGTGTGAGGTAAGTCTAATTTGATTTTTATGACTGAATGTTACATTTGGGTTAATTCCATTTAAACCCTAATAGCAGGCATCTTACATATTTGAAAGACGTTTCAAACGTCGTTTTTTTCCCACCGACGCGACTTATTTAGTTCTCGCTATAGGATAAGCGCAGCTCGAAATATTACGTTTCGTCAACGTAATGCTTATTGAGCACTGCAAGCTGCAGTGCTAAAAACGATGCGCGTTAAGCGATGCTGTAGTCTACAACATCGCTTAACTAGCGCCTCCTGGTATATGGAAGGTCGCTACCTCAACAGAAGAGCTTGGAGCTCATAAAGAATGCTTGGTAAAAAATAGACGGTCGCAACATTTTACCCTCAACTCGACAGTTTTCTGCGCCTCATAAACATGCCAAACGAAAGCCAACACGGCATTCGAACATTTCGAAAGCCGTGTTGAACTCCGGCATTCGAGCATTTCGAACGCCAACATTCGTTCGGCGATACAGAACACTTGGTGAATAGCTTTCTCAATGTCGTTTGAAGCATCGGCTCACCATGCTGCGATAAACGTACAACTTCTCATGATACGAGATTATTTGGGCGCGAGAGAGGCTTAAACGTTTTGCTTTAAATCATCTATCACAACTATATCAGTATCTAACACGACTGCATCATCAGTCCATCATCTGACGTAACACACACGTACCTGCCACACCATCATTTTGCAGATGTCCCAGTCCGCGCAGCCCCCACTCGTGCCCTCCAGAAGCATGCGCTTCAGAACCACTTTAGAGCCTAATGCCTCAATAGGCTGTGGCGGGAAGCCCATCGCTCGGTTATTGCCCTATATCGTTGCGATAAATCCCAGCGATTAGGTGTAAGCCGATGAACATGATCGGACTACTGCACACGATACCTTAGACGCAAGCGGGTTTTTTTCCTTGCGTTGAGGGAAAACGGCTCGCAAAAAGTACAAACACCCTCAAAGTTTATGCAAACGTGTGCATGCGAATGATGCGCAACCAGGTGAAATTGGCCATTTGAGTCGTTTTGATTCGAATGCAGGTAAGACCATGTCAGAATTGCCGCGCGGTACGTCTGCAGCGGTGGCGGTAGCGCTGTGGACAAGCAACTCATCTGAGAGGCCAAAGGCACGGAGCTTGATTCCCCGCGGCGCCCGCCCTTCCTGTCAGAGAGAGAAAGAGGAGAGAGCGAGCGAGAGAGAGAGAGAGAGAGAGAGAGAGAGAGAGAGAGAGAGAGAGAGAGAGAGAGAGAGAGAGAGAGAGAGAGAGAGAGAGAGAGAGAGAGAGAGAGAGAGAGAGAGAGAGAGAGAGAGAGAGAGAGAGAGAAAGAAAGATAGAGAGAGAGAGAGAGACGACACAATATAGCGTCAGCAGTTGGGTGTTCCGCGAAGCCCCAACGACGACGTCGACCGGGTACGTTTGAGGCGGAGTACACTGATTATATTTTATGCTTGCTTTGGGACCCGAACAATGCACTGACCCACGCCTTGAATCCGTCAAAAACAGCATTGCCCACGCATGGTATCGTTCTATAACTTCCATCAATGGTTTGGGTTCACTTCGTTTATGAACACACGCTTTTGTGACACATAATAATAATCGTTATTATGCATTATTACCCACGAGCTGTCAATACCATTTCAATCTTAACTGGAAAGTGCAGAATTTAATGACATTTCATTGCGCACGCTTTTTGGAATCCATTCGTGTTCCATCAAGCATTCATACGACTCAGGCTTGCTTAACCTTCTGACTCGCGAGGGCCTTGCGTGCCTAGCCAACAACCCGGCGGCCTGCAGATTAGGGGCGGGTCGAATGCACCGGGCACGTCGGCTAAAGAGGTACGTCTCTTTTTCGCGCGGTTGTGGGCAAACGCTCCATCATCTGAGCTAAGTTGCCCCATTCCAACCAGCGAGGCCCCGAAAACAGTTGAGTGAATTCTGGACATAGTGGAGTTGAGTCGCACCGCATGCTCCATAATCTGGGGTGTAATATCTGATTGATAACACTACCAGGGTGTCTATGATAACTTTAAATGAAAGTCTTGTTTGCATGCCAAATATTACAGCAAATAATAAAGACGTATTTGCAGTGCTGCAAAGTTGTCGTTATCATTTTAATACTCATTGATGGAATGAACATAAGCCCATCTACAAGACTTAAGTCGAGGGAAGACATGTTGATTAACGGCCCCTGAGCGAATAAAAACAGCGAAGCAAGTAAGAGCATATCACCATCTCAGCGGTTGTGCAACGCTGGCCAATCTAGCGGTCGCCGCTGGTCCCCACTCTCGGCGGGTGGCACACCGTTAGTGCTGTGGCAAAAACCCCTACCACCTGGAACGGTACAACATTATTCTTCTCGACATCATTCTAGTGCAAGCACTCGTGCATGTTTTAGTTATGCGCAACATTACCTCTGCTGCAAAAAGTTACACACAACGTGAGTGCTATACCACAAAATGCATGCTTCAAAAGCATACTCTGTTATGACATCCATTGCAAAAACTTGTACAGCCTTCACTTTTGCGCGAAATTCGCATCACGCAACACTTCGCTTAAAAATCTTACGACCGCCATGCCGCCTGCTGTGAAAATCCACATAGCCAGTCCTTTTAAGCGACATTGATTTTGTTGCTGATAGATATACGCAAAATTTGATACAGGCCATACTTCACACACTATTCAGGTCAGTACTCCTACCCAAGGTTAAGCCTCACCGATATCCCAGTGGCAGAGAACACATGGAACACTTGGACGAGCGATAGCAGACGAGGGGCACACCGCATAGTCTGATAATGCGATTGGCAGACCCACAACGCTCTACGATGCGAAGTTTTGGCGTTAGTTCCACGCGACATTTCGTCTACTGAAAAACGTCATGCGCAGTGCTCTAGTGTTGTAAAACAAATTTGGGGGCTAAGCAGGGTAAAAGGACAAAACCTGCTACAAAATACATAAATATGTGAGTTCGTTTCCAATGCTACACACCTCCTAATTACATCCAACGGTTGGATGGAATCTCCGACTGAATATTTACCTAGTCCTGGTCTGGTGTTCACTGAAACACGATGTTACTTATGTTGCAGTGATTTACACAACGCATCATTGCTTCACGACAAAACCAATGCTTCAAAAATATTACTCGTCATCTAGCCTCTGCTACCAAAACTACAGCTTTCGCTCAGACGCCAAGCACGACCAACATCGACAAAATGGTGTAACATGAACGGTCAATTATTGTTTCGTATTAGCGCCACGAGCACTGATTTGCAGTATCGGTCAACTCGGATTTCATTCTAACCTGCAAATTGTTCCCACATCCCTGCTAGATGTCCACGCATTTTGCACTCAATGGCTGTCCAGGGTAAGCTTGCGATTTCCCCGATTTCTAAGTGGCGTCGCTTAATCATCTTGCGACATCGCGATTGGAGCTGAGACTGCAGTGATATAGATGACAATTCTCATATGGTGTGATGGGTAGCTCGTAACGACCTAATGCGCTGCGATGTCTTTAAGCACCGCGAGAGTCCTGTCAATGTCTCAGCTCCAGGGACACTGTTTCCTTCGAGAGTAAATACGTGTATAAGTCGTTCAATACTTATATTAAAAAACATAATCTGTTCCAGATAGCAGATTTCAGGGACATCGAACGGGGCAGGACCGATGACAGAGCAAGACCAAGGATAAAGCGGAGCAGAGGGCAGGGCGGAACAGAGAACAGCACAAGACGTGGCGTATGGTAGTGCAAAGGACTGTGACAGATGAAAGGCATGGTATGACAAATACCAGGGCAGGACGGAAGGACACAATGCTTAGGGCAGTAAAGGGTTCAAAGGACTGTGACAGATGGAAGGCGTGGTATGACAAATACCAGGGCAGGACGGAGGTCACAATGCTTAGGGCAATAAAAGGTCCAAAGGACAGAGGGCACGACGGGCGAAAGACAAACCACATTTAAGACAAGGCCAATGTTTTCCCGTCCCGCTTTGCTCTGACGTGTCCTCTTGCCTCCTGTTGTCATGTCCTCAATATGTCCTCAAGGTGACCCTGTTCTGTGCTGGCCCATCCTGCTCTCCGCTCGGCTTTGCCCTGCCCGGCCCTGCTCCGTCTTGTTCTGCCCCGTTCGGCCCCGTTCCACTCCACTTTGCCCCGTGAAGTCCTGTCCCGTTCCGTTCCGTTCCGTCCCGTTCCGTCCCGTTTTCCGTTTTGATGAACCCCATTTATGAGTAAAAGAACTTAGGGTTACCATTTCTGGAGCATTATTTCTGTCGCATAACACTAATGTCGCGTATAAGTATGGACAGAAGAAGTAATGTCGCGTATTAGTGAAGACTAGACGTTCTTGCAGTAGAAGGAAAGTAGCAATGCAAATTATTTTTGAAAGCACAAATTATATTATGTTGCGCTCATGTCACTTGTGATTGCTGGCAGTAGAGCTTAAGTCGTTTAATGAGTACTATTCACATTGTTTGCAGTAAAGGTAACGAAGGGCTTAAGTTTTTGAAGCATGATTTGTGTCGTATAGCACAAATGTCGCATACAGGTCTTGCAGTAGAAGTAATGTCACGTATAAGTAATGATTGCGTAACGCTATGCAGAAGAAGTAATGATGGACATGAGTTTTTGAAGCATTAATTTTGTCACCTAACACTTATGTCGTCTAAAGACATTGACAGCAGAACTAAGGTAACAGTACTCCTACCGGTAAAAGTTTTTTATGTAGCACTGACGTGGAACCGTCTGGGTTTGCTTTTAACTCCTACCCACGGGCTCTCGCCTTGACTCCCCTCCCCACGCTCCCCACCGGTGTGTTACTGCTTCTAACGTTAACGTTTGGTTAGCGTTTAAGGTTCGGCTTAAGTTAAAGTTTGCCTAGACCTAAAGTTTGTTAAGGTTTTACGATCGGTTGGCTTGTCATCTTTGGAAAGCATGAGCACTAAGCCGAGTATCTTGGTGCTTCTTACTTTTGTCGAACAGTAACATGAGTAGTTTATGTTTTGGAAACACTTGTGGTAACATTTCACATCTGGTTGTACTCTCATCGCCGGGGTCAATGACCCGCTGCTAGAACAGCACCAAGTCCTGACATCTGGCACCAAACCTGACCCCTAATATCAGCATTCCGTGCCGAACAATTCGTGATTCGCCTGTAGCTCTCCATGTACGAAGCGAGCGACGCGTCAAAAAAAACAAAACATTTAACGTCACATGATAAGCCAAACGCACCACGAGAGTTTCACGAGCGCGAGCGACGAAGACCAGTGAGGCCGAGCGGAATAGACCTCTTGAGAACCGTGGAAGGCGCAAGAGAGCGGGTATGCGCCGAGTCCTGAAATTACACGTGTCATTGGTCCGCTGCGGTCGGCCGGTGGCGAACCCGCGCGACCCCTGGCCGGCCCGACCACACAAAAACGAACCGCACCGGTTCGATAATGATCGCGGCCCTGGGGCACCCCAGCGCGACCGGCGCGCGCGCTGCCCCCGCTGTGGGAACTCGGCCCAGGCCGGCCCCATCAACGGCCATCCGGTCCGGTGGGCTTTATGACCAGACAGGAAGCGACGAGGTAAAAAATGGCCCCGCGCCGCCGGGCACGACCCACCGGGCAGTACTCGCGGGGAGGACTGCTCGTCCGGGGACGAGGCGATTCGCTCGGCGCTCCTTTCGAGGAAACTAAATACAGGGTCGAACTTTCTGAAGCATTCGTTGCTCGAGCGAAACATAGCGAAATTTGCAATTGGCAACGCACGACATGGACATCAAAATGCATAGCCTACGCGTACTTTGCACAATACGAACTGAAACGTAAATCGGTGCATTTCAGACCCGTATCAAATCGCAGGCAGCAGGTCTGACACTGGATTGATGCTTCAGTTCATCACAGCTTTCGGGACGCAATGGGACTTTCACGCAGCAGGACGTCTCTTTGCAAGGAGTCTGCTCCGCACCATCCACCCATATCAGGGACAATTATCACCACACACAAACATAACGCGCAGGCTCAGATTTCCTCAGGCTCATAGACCCTCAGAGTTCCAAACGCGGCACACTTTTGCGACATACTGACTTTTACCAACTGAGCCGAAATTAAGGGCGATAAAATCACAGTACGGCTTTTCCAACTATCCTGAGCAAAGCAGCCTGTACGACACCCTTTGCAGCGTGAAGCGGGCGAGGTGGCGGCAGTGCTCAGCACTCATAACCTAAATGGCGGAAAATGCAAGCAAATGATGTAACGTTTTCGAAAACCTGTCCATTTGCAGAGTACCAACAGATTATAATGGTCGCTTTCAATTAACATGTTAACATGCACTTCGTTTTTAGTGTATCGTGGCCCATGATGGTGATGCGGCGCGTGTTACTTCGGGATGGGTGCGCAATGCGACCAGTGAGTACACAGGGAGTCCAGAGTGCAGGAACAGGGACACGGAGCGCGCGGAGCACACCTGCCACCGCCCCACGCTGGAAAAGCATCACTCCCGGAATGACAAAAACAGATTCGTCCCAGGTTTTGAGTGGCAAAAGCCTGAACTCAAAACCGCTATTACTTCTTGTCTGTGCGCTTCTTGAACATGTCCATGCTTTTGAGCAGGAGACCATTTAACGTGTGCTCCACTGAGTCAACATCGTTGGCCTAAACAGCCGATCCGATCTTTGTAACGTTCAGGCTATCGTGCGACCATGACCTCCATTTCGATACTGCGTCTCACACGATCACACGCGCTGATAACCTGATCTCTCCCTGACGACTCAGCCCAGGAAACACGAACTGTGGCAGCCTGGGGCGCGGCGACGGGCCGTTCCCGTTGTTCCCATCAGAGCAGCCCTTGTTGTCTTACCGGTGTAGGTCGGCTGGGTGGACTATTTTGTGGCGCCTAATAAAAATCCAGCCGGTGCTATTAGACCAGCTTGTTCAGAATCGGCCGGCTGAGGCTGAGTGGGACACGTTTTACGGCTCTGTAAGCGCCGAGAGAACGCATCGGACTGCGGCCAGTTCCGGACATACCTGACCGGGAGAAGCACGGAATGCGAGTATTCCGCAGGCTTTCGGTTTGACCGCGTCGAAGCCACAGCCAGTGTGTGACGAAGACCGACCGGGCTCCGCCGTCGAGCGCTGTTCCTTTGGGAGACATTGGTACGTACTCGCGAGGATAGCTCGCGGCATACTGGACGGTCGGTCACTCTCTCAGGCTGATGACACGTAATAGCCACGTATGTATGAAGAGTTTCAGCTGATGTCAAATACAAATACAAATCTAGGCATCTCTGCCCTGGTCTCATTTTCCGCAGACTGCCGTCGACTGAGAGCTGCACGCTCGCTATGTGATTGTTCTGCCTGCGCTGCTCGTGACTTCGTATAGCGTGGATGTTTGCGTTTCGGCACATTCTCCAGTTTCCATAGCCATACTCACAAAGTGTCAAATGAGGCGTTATCATCAATGCTTTTCACGTTATTATTATGTCATGTGTTGTTTTCTTTCCATATTCTGGCTGACAACCACCAAGTGCATCCGCTCTGAGGGTAGATGATATTGTTCATTTGACAGAGACAGAAAATGTTCAAAATTCAAAACGAAGGTTTTAAGGTTATTCAACGAAAATATCATACATATCAAGACCTTGATAAACATACTGACATCCTTTTTAGCATGAATGACAGCATACTTATTTTGACGTGAAATACCTGGATGTGGGTTTATGCTGTCGTGAGATTATGGTAGCCCATTTTCTTCATTTTGGCCCAGAGTGGAGCAGCCTTTATTTCCCAACTTGCCTCCATAATCTCATAAAAGCATTCTCATGAGTGTGCGAAATATGTTGCATTGGTCTACACAGGGAATGTGTTGCTACATTTGCTTTGACTTTGAGCACATTTCCGTCCATTTGCGAAAGTCTGAGGCATCAACTTTCATTATTTCTCATTGCTTTAAGAAAGCCTTGTTGTTTAAATAACTGACATCACTCGTGATGCACAGTGTGATGTTTCACACGTTTGACAACATTCAACAAGTGTTTTAACAGAATCCAAAGACATGGCCTGACAGTATTGGAATGCAGCCGTATTTATATGGTAGCTTTTTAACTGTCTTTTCATGCCTACACGCATATACATATATATATATATATATATATATATATATATATATATATATATATATATATATATGAATAAATATATATGTACATACCTAAGGACAAAAATTTAAATGACTGTATTTTGTTTGAGTGATATGCTACAAAAGTTGTCCTAGCTATTTGCAACGCATTTCAGCAATGCTCGCCACATTGGGAAGCGCTGTTATATATGCATGATGTATGCAATGACGCTTGTGAACACTATGAGCAGTAGCCACCTCAGTGGACTTGGCACCGTCCAAGACGATCGGTTGTGAAAAACAAACCAGTACTCGATTTAACGAAAACGGAGGGAGGTCCACAGGCACAGAAGCACATTAACGTGCAGTGGCGGTATTGCGATTTGACTCGTGGTTGGTCTGACCGATTATATGAAATCCCAGCGAATGCCGTTTGGGAAGGAGTGGGGACATATAACTGATTTGGGGTCACGACCATTGAAACAATCGTATCGGTGCTTCATCTAGAGGGATCATACAAGCCCCCAGGAGGTGGAGTAGCACGGTCCCTTATCCCCTCCCTCTGGCGCCGCCCCTAATGACATGGCGTTTTCTCGCATGCGTTATTGTTGAAGCACAGCTGAAATTCGACACGAAAACTACCACCTATCTCCCTCATGAATAGCACATGAGTTCTTGGTGATGCACAACATCTCTACAAGCGTGCATAGCTACGGATCGACAGAAGCTACCACTCGCGTACACGGAGGTTCTTATAGTTTTGAGCGATCACCTTTCACCTCCTCATCATATGCCAGTTCCTCACCGTGAGACAAACTGATAAGCAGCCAGTTTATTTCTTCCGACTCATCGCCAACGAGAAACATGATACGATAGACGGCTGGCAATGGAAAGGAGTCATCCAGACCTTTCAAGCTTGCACAATAAACATCGGAGCTAATGCTGCCCCGACAACATTTTACGACACGCCACTGCCTTCGATTCGATGTCAGGCTCGTGAGCTTTGAACGAATTCATAAATCTCTTGGCCATTGCAGGGCATGATTCAATTGCCAGCCGAGATGGGATCGTGAGAACTTCGGTGAGCTCGAGTGGGGCCATACAAATGGAACAAAGGAGATGACTTTTGAGATGCACTTATGCAGTGCAGTGGTCCGCAGGCCTATCGGCGTGGATTCTTTGAACATTTGACCGGGTCCTGGTGTTTTTACACCCAATGACTAACTGATTCGAGCTCCGCGCCTACAAAGTGCCAACAGCCATTGGAGGCAAGTAATCGAAACAGTGAGGAAGCAACCGTTCCCCTGCCACGTTCCTGTTCCTGACCAACCGTTCCTCTGCCAGGCACCATCCGCTTTCACCGCACCATCACGTGTTCCACTGGGCCCACATGATCCCCATATCTTCCTCATCATGATGATCACACATCCCGATCGATGCAGTGCCTCGCCCTTCGCAATACTCTCCCCGCTGTCACCCCCTTCGCTGGCTCCGCAGTGCCCCTCCGCACACCGCACCCCTCGGGAGACCCGCGCGGGTTTTGAGGGGCGTCTCGAGACCGCCGCCGGACCTCTGTTCGCCGCCCGGAGACAGACACCGCTCGCCGGAGCGGCGGCAACTTTATACGGCAATCCGGAGCCATTGGGGCTGACAGTAATGGCGGGCCGGCGTAATATACGGTGCTGGCGCGGCCGTAGTACGCCAGTGACCCAGGTACGGCGCCCATTCAGAAGACTCGCGACGCCGCCAGCGTCCTGTCGCCGCGGTGACCGCCGAACGCCGCCGGTCCGGGGCGCGAGATGGTACGAGGAGGAGCGGGAGGGGGAGAAGTGAGAGTGATGCGTATTCTTGCGGCCGGCGGGATGTGCTTGTTGACGGGGTCGGCTGATAGGCGTGGATGCAGCGTGTATTGGTATCTTTAGGCGCGGCAGTTGTGCATCAATTAAGATTGTTGTGCCTACGTGCATTGGCAGGGCATGCCCATACGGAACTTTCGATTGAAACAGCGCCCTCGCAACAAATCACTTACAGGCACCGGGTGGCTGCCAATGACTATGATTATAGTCCGTTATTTTCTACAGAGGCCTTTCACCGTTCCACATACCTCTGTGCAATGATGCAGTATAAGGTGGTCATGCACAACCCCGGTATGAGTAACGACCCCCGCCGGTCGGTGGCTTGCTGCTGCTGCTGTGGCACGATTGCCGATGCACTGCACGGTTCGAATGCACATTTCCATTCAATGAAGAATTTAGTACATTCTGCAAAAGGCACTTCTACGCGTCAGGAAAACGGAGGCCGTGAAAAAGGGACCAATTATACACTTCCGAAAATGATGGACGTGCCTCCAGGACACTTTACCGACACCGAGACTCGTGGCTTTCGTTTCAGACCGCCGTCTTGTTCCTGTCGGCTTTGTGGTGCACTTCGTGCTACATGCTACACTTGATGCTACACTTGCTACACTTTACATCCCCGACACACTGCAATGGCAGTGAACGACGCGTCTCGTTGATAGCGTCCTGTTACGGTGCGCTTCCGTACATCTCCCGCTGATCCTGCCATGGCCGTATGAGACCTGAGACTGACATGTCGATTGTTGCAGCTGACAGGCGTCCCCGTGCCATTCAGATAAATTACATCTGTCAGGTCACACGCACGAGCATACCTCTGGACGGACGAGGGTGTGGACTGGGATTCAGCCGACGTAGGTGATCGGCGAAAGAATTCAGTCGTGGCTGTGAAGCTATGTTTTCATTCAATACAGATGCTTGGTCACTGTCTGCAGAATAAAGCCATGGTAGAATATGTGCAGCCCTGACTCACCTAACGGCGAACACACTAAATAAAGCGTCGCCTGCCTTCAGGCTTTGCGCACATTCCATCTCGAAGTGCTAATGAAACATTGTCATATGTGCTTAATAATATCGTGTGACAAGGTCGTACAGAGTCCAGGGCGTCAGGCGATTTCACTCCCAGTTTGGCCGCAAGCCAAAGACTGCAGACAATAAAGCATTCACCCGCGTCTTGCAAGACGCGGGCCTTAATTGTTTTAAATTGTTTCCGAGAGGTTCCTGTTTATCCTTGCAAGGTACACGCTAGCCCACTGGCCATGCAAATTACTATAATCGGAGAAATAATTGGCTGCAACGAATACCATGGCGGTTACATCAAACGGGTCCCTGGCCAGCAAGCAATTTATGGTACCCCCGACAAGATGATTAAATAATTGATGATAATTTATCCCTCTGTCCTCAAAAATGCGCTCATTTGCAGACGAATATGGTTATTGAAATGCCGTCGCAAAATGACTTGCACGATGACGCTGTGTTAAGGATGCCACGTGATACAGTACCCGTGGTAGGTGGAACACAACCGGCGTGGGAGGTTAACTATCGAATTTTCTGGGCTTTTGCTTCCATTAGTTAATGCATACAAAACTTAGCCGAGCGCGTTAGTTATTCGCTGCGAACTGTTCTGAAGCTGGAGCTGTTCTGAACGCCACTTTCTTCAAGCGCTGCATGGCTATCAAACACAGTTTTATAAAACTGGCGTATTCATACCTTTCCGCGACGTCGTTCAGCCAGTGAGATACTCTATATCTAAACAACCATAAATGGAGACCTGATCACGCCTTAATCACTTATGGCTCAGCAATACCTTGCCGATTGATTAGCTCATCTTTCTCACTGGTGAGCAATTATGCAGGAAAACAACAAATTTAAAGGAATAAGAGCGCCCAAAAATGTCACAATAGCTCATTTGGCGTTTGATTAGTCTTCAGTTATTTTTAAACCCAAACGTATCCCAGTTATGCACTCATCCACCCCGGCCATCAATAACGTCAGTTATGCAAGCCTTCCCCTTCTGCGATTTCCCCATAGACGAGTAAGGTCATGGAACCGATCATTCCCCACGCGGAATGCTCGCAATTCGACCTAAAGTTCCGCTGCCTCTCAGACGGGAAAGCTACGGGCTCCTCGTGCAATCCTTTCCAGAAAAGCTTTCCGTAAAAGTGTCCTTAAACCGTCTTGTCGCGATGACCATTCTCAGTCTTCTTTATGATTGTCGAATTCGAGGATTCGGATGGGAAATAGCCAGTTCGAGTGGCGATCGGCCGGAAAATATGGACGCCGGATCTAAAACACAGGGGCCGAGCCACCGTGTCGTCGCTAATAATTCTTCATTTCCCTGATAGATGGGGACACCGTCCACGCGCGGTAGATCAATGCCGCCGTTCGCTGTGACAGACCGATAGAGCCAACTTGTGTTAAATCTACTCTGAAGAATGTGACGATAAACTGATGACGGGTAATGAAGACGTAAAGGCCGGCGATATGGCAGCGATCTGGCAGCGCGGACTACGTGCCCCGAACAACAAAGAGACCGGCCGATAAGGCCTCAGGCGAGATCAAAGGGCCCGCGGGCGCTCCGCGGAGCTCAGGAGCGCCAATGGCGGGCGAGGCGGCCGGGCCGCGACGGGAACGGCATTCAGACGCTTGGGCGTTCAGACGACCCATTCTGCACATAGGTAAACGCGACACTACAACAGTTGTCATGACGAAATGTCGGTACAAATCGGTGAATGAGGAGTGAAGCAAAAGGCTGGGCTTGCGAGATTTGTGTGCAGGACGACATGACGGCAGATTCGGGGGAGGGTTGAGGGAGAATTTGAATCCGAAAAAATAAATGTTATCTTAAGGCACTGCGTAAAAACAAGGTAAAAATGCGTTCACGATCGCCCGCCTCGACAACCTCAGAGTATCCACCGTCACTGCACGTCGGGTGTTTAGATCCGTTTAATTTGCTGACTGATGACCTGACCCTAAGGATTCAGGCCAAATTCAATAAAGCAAGTCAGAACATGGCTGCACTTTGTGTGCTTTGTCCTTTTTTGTAAAAAGTGTTGAACGTGGAACTTGGGATGCCAATCAAGATAACATTGTTCATCATGATGCTGGACACACACCAATGATCGCTCAGACACTTTGAGTCTCTTAAAAATTACTGTGTCTATCTCAATGCTTGTGTTGTTTAAGAACGTCACTGAAGGGCAATTTTGCAACCATTCGAATTCATGCGAATTGATGTACGTGACAATGGAACCAATCATTGAGCTACACTTCCCTGACACGTGATCCCAATCACGGAAGCTCGCAATAATGTGTGCACTTCCAAATCCAAGTGCAATACCCTAGCAAGTAGTGCATTGCCTGCGCAATGTAAGCATTCCGTTTTCGTCAGATAACCGACAAGATTCGGCTTGATATCGAGAGGGTGTTACTTGCTCTTTGTCCCGTCATTCTATGGCTAAAAGGCGAATGCGGGCCTGCCCAGACGTTTTCCGGACACCAGACAACGGGCTTACTGCTGCGTGCCGGGGGAAGGAAGTACGTAAGAGAGCAGGAAATGCAAACCGCCAGAGCCATTGTCGAGGACAGCACCTACCCATTCGAGATCCTATCTCATGCTTCTGAGGTGCCTAACAGCTGGGAGCTGTCACGGTGCGTCTAGAAACAAGCATGCACTCCTTCACCACGCATTGAGAGAGAGGAAATGAGTAAGCCTGTGATCCATTTCGCCATACATTTCGAGGTTCCGACGACACTCTTTGACATGTTGACCGTTGTGGCTGCAGCTGATGGCGGCACGAGACTGTCTTCCTGTTGCACTGGGCCGCATATTCAATACACCAAAGTATGTAGCTTCACAAAAGCCGTTGAGTATGTCGCGCCAGGAGCAAATGACTAGCGTTACTTTAGAGCCTTATTCTCCGCTGGTTTGACTCACTTGTTTCTCAAAGCAATGAAACCAGCTTAAGATGAAGGGCTGGGGGAAAAGATTAGCACTGCGCGCCTTAATGGTATTGAAACTTAATCCACTGTGACAAAATGTGGATACAACTCCACTTGTACAAGCAAAATGTCTATAAATTCTATACCCGGATATGACGTCAACAGGGTTGGTGTATTTGTTTCCGTTCTCATTTAAATAACAGGCCATCTTCCAGAAGAATTTAGACAGAAATAGATCGCTTTGGTTGTCATACAGCCATCAAACGAATCCAGTACCCGTCTGCATATCGTGTTTGCCGACTGTTGTTGGAAATTTACTGTCTGGCGTGCCACTAATTGCAATCGTACATTCAAAATGGATATCAATTAAAAAACAACAATGCAGGTGTTAGGACAGAGCCGGCTAGCCATCCAACCAGCATTCGTCGAAATAAGTACAGACGAAGCAACGTTTCTTTGTACGTAGTATCTCGAAAGGGCAAGTGCTATCTTTGCATAATACACATATGTGTGGGAGTATGCCCAGTTAGAAACATTGCATGTCAAGATTCGGTCACCGTAAGGGAGAAAGTGCAGTCGCGTTATAGACGTCCTGCGAGAAGCTCTATTCACTCTTGATAGCGGTATGTGACGGAATGATCTTCAGCGCCTCCAGTCACTGTTGACAATGTTTGCATTTCAATAGCTTTTTGTCCGGTGATTCTTGCTACCGACAGTGAAAGAAATAACTACTTACTATCATTGGAATCATCTTTTTGACTGTAAAAGCCTGCACGAAAGTGGAATTAAAGGTGCTTATTTAGGACCTTTTAATATTCTTCTCGCTTTAAAACGCTTATACGGTGTTAGCCGTAATGAAAAGAAGTGATATGAAACACGGATAAGCTTGATTTATCGGTCGGCTGTATTAGCGGTAATAAATCGCTGCAACGAATGTCCGCAGATTTCTTCGGTTGAAAATCGGTTGATCCTTGATCACTGCGTTCGCTCCATAGCATAATCTCCCTAGGGCATCACGTTCCTCTCAATCTTTCATAGGAACAATGAGTAGCACGCAGTCTTGAATTGTGAACTGAACGATTCAGAAGTGGAGTCGCTTTGCCCGTCATTGATAAATTATCTTACTTAATGCTGTGATTGTGCGTTCAAGCAAATAACTGCCGAGCGTGAATATCAAGCGAAGCTAACAGACGAATCTTCTCAAGCACAATTACGGCCTCTGCGAGCCACTAGCACGTGCTTCAAGGAATTACGCCGATTCGTCGACGCTATTTCGTGCCTCGCCGTGGAGCCCAGGTGCAATTTATATTCGAGCCGAGATCTCAATTTGATTCTGCATTCGGATTGGCGCACACATCGGGGATCATTAATCAATTACGAACTCCTGTCAACCCGAAACTCCGTAACTCGGACACCCCGGCTCCGGGCATTCCATCACTTGGACAGGTCATTCCGAGAGGCCGCGGATGGCGGCGGCGCGCCGTGATTGATTAATGCTCCCGACAGGCGAAAAACCCGCCGTCGGACGGCGCCATATTGGATAGCGCCGGGTCCCAGCAGATTAAAGCCACGTGAGGTCCCCGGACGGCCGCCGGCGCGGCGCGCTCCGCACGGCCAGATAAATGACGAACTATGACTGGACAACTCGGCCCTTGCTGCCCGGTCCGCTGGAAAGAAAGATGGCGTGGGTGGCCGCGGTCGGAGACAGCAGTGGCTCCTGTCGCAGCGAATACAGCCCCGAAGAGAATTTGGATACCTTCGGCCATTCTAGAACTGCAGAAGTGGTAGCAGCGGTCTGCTTATGCAAGTTTCGACTTCATGCTTGGATGAGAACAATGCGGACACAACGAAATAAAAATTCGCTACAGTACTGCAGAGGCGACAAAGACGTGCGCAACCTAGCGTTTTCCACATACATGCCCACTCGAAGCCCCATGCATTTCACATCCAGTCGAAATCCGACAATTTCCAGGTCCAGACCGAGTTTTACGGCTCTGGAAGTTTTCATCTTGCTGAGCAATCGATCAGCGCGTTTTCTCGAGTGGCCAGCCTTTCCCGACGCCGGTAGTCGCCTCAATTTCTGCCAGCGGCGGGCTGCGCGACCATTTCAAAGCTCACTGGCCCGGCACCAGATTGTTAAGACCGACGGCAAAGATAAATGAAAATAGTGGCCGTAAATGATTCTAAATGTTGTTACCTCATTCTCCTTAAATCGTCCAATCGTTCTAGCTAATGCCGGCTCATCTACATCGATTTTATCATCAGAGCGACCAGGGAGGACAGTGCCAGATAGGGGTTCTAAAAGAAAGGCGGCTCTACCCATGCGGACCAAGATAAGAAGCGTACTGGGCGAAAAATGTCTGGCAATTCTTGCTACGGCAGAAATGTTTTGAGGCTGCGCACCGTAGAGCCATCGAAAATCATCAAGCTGGTAGTTGTATTTCAATACTAGCTCGCATGCGCCAATGGAACTTACTTCGACAATATCGGCGGTGGCCCATTTTGAGAGCACAACTGACCATCAACGCTTCGTGGCCCGTTTCATACGGCTGATATGTTTCAATGTTACCTGACCGTAGAATAAGAATAAACTTTTCAGGTATGTTGCATGACGAAATGAAAGTTTATTGGCAGAAGCAGGCCGGACAATGCGAACCGCACTTGATGTCGGATTACCAGCAAACTAGCTAGATGTCTAAATCAGCTCTTAAAGGAAAATGCCACTCAGGAAATTACCTGCTGCCTGGCTACGGTTCGTAGCACTTGGTATTTTGAATATGAGCCCCTCTATCGGACATTTAGATACATATATTCCTGTCATATATATTGTGTCAAAGTAAAATTGCTGTGATTTGGCCCACTTATCATGCATGCGATTCCCAAACGCACTTGTGAACCCTAAAAATACAGAAAAACGGAAAAGCTGGCGCTTTTGCACATTTTGCTTCAAGCTGACTGCGCCTAATTTCAGACAAAATGCTGCCTGAATAGTGGTACGCGGTAAAGGTACCAGGCCTTGCGTATATCTTAATGCCTAAACCTTTCAAAAAGTGTCACGGAGCAGATCGAACGGTGGTAAAAGAGTCATGCTACGTGCCTCGGGAGGTAGCCTCTCAGCCTTCCACGAACCCACCACAAACACCGCTTGCCTCGACTCAGCCCATTTCATTCCGCACGCTAGCAAAGACCCACCAAATGCATAAGTGCGCCTCTCCCTCCCCTGTTTCTGGGCGAGTGTGCCTGGCCCGCCCTGGTCGTTTCGTCGCTCCCTGTCCAGAGAAAGCCAGCGGAACGGCACTCGCGACCGCCGCTGTCGCCCGCCACTCCTCGAGTCACCTCGGAGACGGGTATTACCATACGGGCCGGCGGTGATATTGGATTTCTTGCAGCGCGATTTGTTACAATCAGGCGCGGCATTCAGGAGCGTGACGCGCCACCGCTGCATGATGGATTGGCTCCAGGGGAGGCCGCGCGCCTCTCCCTCCCCCTCCCTTAATCTGCCCGCCGCCGCCGCCGACATCCACGCCGCTTTGTTTGTCGCCGGTGCGCCGCTAATGCCGCTGCGGCCATTGCGCCGCGTGCCGCGTCCCCGCCCCCTGTTCGCTTTGAGGTGGTGTGACGCCTGTGCGATTTCGGGGGGGGGAGGGGTCGTGACTCCTGCTAGCGATAGGTGCGGGACAGAAATTACTTCGGCGAAGAAGGTGAAAGATCATGCACCATGACCTCACGAAAGAGCAGTGAGCAGGTTGTCTTCGCGACACTGCGTGCTCAACACATGCATCACTAAACATTGCTGACAACGGTTAAAAGATCTAGCAATCCTGAATGCGCTTCTGTCAGGCTATAATATATGTTGTGGATTACCTCGCCGGATAGCATATCCCTTCTCACAAGTGGTTTGCTATTTTTTCCCTTTTTGGCTTCCATAGAGTTCAGAATAACAGATGTCTCAGCCAAGAATGCATCTATAGTTAGCTGTGATGTTAATCTAGCCGTCAATTCGCCAAACAGTCTGACAACGAGCGTCAAAAACATGCAATCAGTCGCAAACAATATCAAACGACAATGGGTCACCTGCCATTCCATGCGTTTAATGTGGGTGCCGTTCTGCTGATGCGCTTTGCAAAGCACCTAACAGCCGCTTTCCTAGTGGAAAACTGACTCAACCTCTGTAAGTGCCTGGCTACGGCTAGCAGGGAGCTTCGACGGGGTCTCAGTGACGAAACCCAATTAAGCATTGCCGTATCACCTGCATCTTGTCTTTAGCGGCATGTGGTGAGTGAGGTGGTGTCATCCTGAAAGATCGCGTTCCCATAGTGATGGTATTCAGTACTAACCACCTCACCCGATGAAATCTAGCCTCAGGTCATTTGTGATAGCAGCCAACAACTGAGCGGACACTGGTCTGCTATTAGGCTCACTTCCTTACGCCCGTTTGTTAAAAGCTTTGCACTTACCAATGCCAGGCCAGCCTTGTCTAGTTCTTATAAGACAAGTGCCATGCAACGCGGGACAAAAGGTTATTGACTGCTGCCTGATTCATTTGGTTACATGCACTGTCCATATCTTAATATTCATGAAAACGCCATGAGCATGACGCAAGGATACACAATTCAAATAAATGCACCAGTTCAATCCTGTAAAACGCTGCTACGTCCTGCTAATTCCGAATAACAATAATTGGGCATAATAAAACATCGCATTTGACCTCAGCAGGCAGCTAGCAAAGTCCCAGAACATCTCCAGATTCAGAGCGTGCTTTCAACATTGTCAGCATATTGGTGTTGGTCGACATAATAATTTGATAAAGGTCTAGCCGTAGCACGAACGCTATTGGAAGCTGTTGCCACATAATGGTACTTTCAGTCGTGGTGCTGCGTTTGTCCTTAGCGTTATGGCTGTAAGCGATGTGAAAAAGTGTTGTTTTACAGTTTTGAGGTGTTCGATATGCCTGTAATCCGCTTTCTGAAACAAATATGCTGTTCCAAATATAAATGCGTACATTAGATGAATTTGTCAGTAATAGATATGGTCTAGCCGGCCTACCGTAGTTCAATCTGCGGTAATAAAATGTATGTATGGTGCTAATCAGCTGAAGACAGGCCAATCGCTGGTTGCAGTTGAAATCACGAGTTCCATTACATTTGCGATGTCAGGTATTGTACAAAGTACTGACAAGTGCTTACAAGGTATTTTACTTTGCCTGAGTTTATGCCAATCGCAGGGTTTCTGCTCACACTCCCATTCAGCATTCTTCACTAAAAAAGTTCATCTTTTAACACAAATTGCAAACGGTTTGCAAAGGTAGTTGTTGTGGTGGTATCTGCGCCTTCGCGTTGTGTTTTCCTTAGAATACTCCACATTGCTTGATATTCTTAAACGCCACAGACTTACTTACAATACAACAATACTATACAAATATGTACAACAATATTTGCTTACAGTAGCTTTTGTAGCTCAGGTGTCATTCTGTGCCCTTAATTTTGGCGTCGTCTTGCTGATCTCGTCCTTGAAGCATCAGCCAGCTGATCAACCAGCCAATCTCAACCAGAGCTGGTTGCGCGCACCCAGAATCCATTAACGAACGGTGCAGTTCCAAGTCAACGTATAGTTTTCCCTGTCCTTTAGCCAGGTAGAAGCTTCGGAACGCTTGTGTTCATGCTTCACAATGATATGGTACCGCCAATCCGCGGCAGGTCGACCCTCTCTGAGAAGTGGCTAATTGCCAATTCTGTTCCAGCCGGGTTCATAAATGCATTCGTTATAAGGCTCGCACACAGGGCTTCTGTACTACAAGTCAAACATCCATTCCTTGGGCTTTGGAAGCATCTTCCGCTGGGAGTTGAAACATGGAAAATAAGTGTGTTTCTGGATTTAGTTAGCTTCATGATTGCATTGCCCGCAACAAATTTCTATGAAAAAGTACCAGATACACACACTGAAGGTGGATCTACATGTGCTATGGCGTTATAAGCAGCCGAGTTGGCGCTTGGTGTCGCCAGGCTGATAAGTTGAAAATGTGGGCATGTTCAATGACCACTGTTTGCTGTTCATGTGTGCAGCGTAGCAAAATCGAAACGCATCCTTTTACGTTGTCAAACACATTTCTTGGTCAGGACTTTACCAAATGGGTCACGCAAACAGCATGCACTCTTTGTTCTCTAACACTATCATCACCTAAAGTGATCCCGGTCTCAACATGAAGTCGTCGCGCCCGTGTCCATGACGCTACCCGAATACGGAGCTCACTCGGTGTCGCCGCGGCGGCGGGACGGGTCCACGCGCTTGAATAATAATACCTCGTCCAAAAAGTGATCAGCTAAAATGTTGCGCATCTTTCACGGCCGAATCCACCGCACAAATCACTTGGCCATTACGGTAATATTTAAGTCGTGAAACAAACGAGCAAGTGATCAAACGAAATTAGAAATAATCAGCTTACACTGGCGCTCGTAACACTACAAGTTCTAATTGAATCGTCATCCATAGGCGTTGAGTGGATGGGGTGGTCTCTGAAATGGCGAAGCGCTTCAGCCGGTCGCGTTCCGTGACGCAAGGCACGTGAGCTGATGAGCTTAGGGCGGCTAATGCAAGCCCGGGGGTGATGCGGCTTTAAACTGCACAAATGTGTTGGCCAACAGGGAGGATTACGTGTTACATGCATTTGGCGCGTCCAACGAACACGCTGATGATTGCAACGAATGCGATGAATCTATCGAGGTTATCTGGCACAGATGATCGGAATGGACATTGGAAAGATATTGGACATTGAACATTGGGCGTGGATGTTGGATATTGGATTTGTGTTCGAAATTGTATCAGCCAAGCTCCGATGTTCAACAAAAATCTTGCGAAATTCACCCGGCCGTTAACCCCGGTCTTTCGTCAACGTTCTAGTTAGTTGGAAACACTATGAGTGCTTTGGAAAAATTGAGATCATGGAAAATATGCTACCACGGTGGTGATGCGGCTTTAATAGTAATACCTCGTAGTATTGTCATGCTACCACGTGTTTTTATTTTACAATTGTCCTTCAAAAAGGTCTTCAGCTTTTGCCTCCAGGTACATTGAGCATCACCAGCGAAGGTGCACGAAAATTCTTAGTATTTAGGTAACCCAAGCGACCGAAAACGACAAAAGCAAAATAAGGTACCAATGGAAACGCTCAAAAACATAGCCCGGTGGCTACAGCACATATTTGCAGGTTATGAAATCTATCAATTCACAACAAAAATTGACAACGCCTAAATCAATCAAATGCTGCGACTCGATAACCAAAGCTGGGAAAGAATTGTGCCAACTGGAAATAGCAATGATTAGCCACGTAGCCGTCAGCTCGCCTAAAAAAGGTAGGATGCAGTCGCAGAACAACTCCAAGTCTCAAACTTCGATCGTACGACATTTCATTGCAGAGGAATCAGACAACACGGAGCCGGTTCGCTTTGTCACTGCCGCTGTTGTGCCACGGCTGGGTGAGTTATGATGGAAAATTGCACAATTAGCATGACAATGACGAGATCTAAAAAGAAACCCATAATTGCTCTTTTGAGCCAAGGTTTTCATTTCACAGGCCATGCGTTCATTCCGTTTTGAAGACGACGACGTTGCAAAATAGCATTTCGTGAGGGCCGACCAAACATCGCCTGTGACAGCCATCAGCTCTCATTAAGGATTTAAGTGCTATCTTTGTCATTCAGAGCCTGTTCCGTGTAAATGCTGTTCTGTCCTTGCAGCCAGTCACCTTCACTCACTTTCGTATTAATGCAGCAATGGTACCCCTCATATGTGTTACGCATTAGCTATTAGCAAATCAGGCAGCCCTGCGAATAATCACGTGTGTGTCGTACTTTAATTCAAATAGAATCAGACAACTTGGAATTATTGTTTCATATGCGTGGGAAAGGTCAGGGCTTTGTTTTACACGGCATTATGAGCTCCCATGCGGAACAGGGCCGATCGTCAACATGCAAAAGAGAAATTGGTTAAGCAAAGATATCAAGTAACCATAGGAATACGTCATTCAATAAACTTTCCTAATATTTGAGAAAGTTACAGCATTCAACCGTTTTATTTCTTTAAAATGTGCATACGATGTTATTAGTAGCATGACCGTACATTGTAAAAAAATCAATCAAATAGACTGCTTGATATTTTGTGTAACCAGTGCCCGGTAGAACATTGAAAATCAGTTAATTTCAGTGGAGGAGCTCGGAGCCATAATTCATCTCCTTTGTACAGCATATTCACTGTGAACCATTTGGTGCTTTGGTGAACGCTCCAACGCTGTGCGACACAAGGATCCATATTCCCTCGACGCCGACAGTTGGAGTAAACCATAATGCAACGTTTAGCTGGTATGTTTGCCTTCTCACAAGCGGCCTACATTTTCTTTACACTAGTTTAAACGTGCCTAGCTGCTTGCGTTCAGTACGCTGCTGCCTTTGTCTCATAAGTGCGCCGTTTTGGCCTATTAAATTCGAATTGTTCTGAATCGGACTCCGTTTCCTGAAAGCCAAACACGCCGCCCAAGAAGCCTGACCAGCGACGGCCATAACTTTTGCTTGCACTCCATTTTGCAGCACCCGTCCATTCGTCATCGTCTTTCGGCCCTTGATATACCATTGTTGATCCATTTTCGGACGGCGACTATTTATTGAAAGAAATTTCTCTTCGATGTCAGGCCAGCGTGAAAAAGAAGGAAAATAAAACGCAGCAGATAAATAATCTGTGCCGGGAATGCCGTCTCTGACAGCGAATAAACAGCCTGAAAAATCACCCGTTTGGAAATGGTTTTTGCGAAAACATTTTACCTCGGCGGCGTGACGGTGGCGGCGGCAACGACGACAGGGAGCACCGGCGCCGGCGCCGCCTCCCTGGACCCCGGGGTTGGGGGCCGTTGGCAGCGGCTCCGGTCGTTACTCCGTCATCAGGTGTGCATCCGTCTGCGCCGCCGCGTGCCGAAACACGGGCCGAAACAGCGGCGCTGCTCCGCCAGGCTGCTGTCGTCGGGCGGCGATCCGCCGCTGTTTTCATTATCGGCAACAGGCGTCGGCCGCAAACAATGGATGAGACGAGCGGCCGCGCCGGCTATGAAAACAGGAGGAAGCACGCTACATGCCGCACGATTAAAGCGCGCCTGCTTGTCGGCCCGCTCAAGTTTACGGCACTTTGTTTTGGAAGGAGAACAGTAATTGCAGTCATCTGTAAATTTACGGGTCAAGGGGGCGTGGCATGTCACGTGGAAAATGGTGCAAGCATAGCTTAAAGAGGGAGCGATTACAGCACCCAAAAATACAGGCATTCCGACATTTCTTGAGCATCACTCCGCGTTGCTGTAATCGAGCATCGCCCGGGGTAAACACCCCTGAAACAGCACCGCACACGCTCTGGCAGCCGGTGGACCGCTCGCGGTTTGCCAGCGTTCCGTCCGCCCACTCGCGGTTGTTTGCGTCGCGTCGGCCCGCTCCGCATCGCTCCTGGGGACAGGCACAACAGCGCGCCGTGTCCTCCTGCATGCCCCAGTTAATTGCGGCGCCGTATATAGACAGAGGCGGCGGGCCAGCCGCGTCCGGCGCTGTGGACGCATATTTTAGAGGCGCAGGCGCAGGTGTAATAATGCGGCTCCGATCCATCATCGCGCCAGGGTAATGCAGTTTACCGGGCGTGGCGGCCAGTGACATTTATTATGGCGGCTGTGATTAATCTGACCTGTCGCGGGGTCAGCGCTGCCCCCATATGTCCCCGTCCGGCCGGGAAGGGGTGTCCTGCGGCTCTCCGCGCCTCCGGCGCCGCCGCGCTCGCCTATTGTGAAACGGACGCCCCCGGCTGCCGGCTGCGTGGCTGCCAGCGGTTGCACGCGCAGGTCACAGATGCGTCTCCGGCGTCACATGTGCGTCAGAAGCGTCTATTGCCCTCTGTCTGCTTGCAGGCTTTTTGGGCATGTGACTTCCTAGTTTTAACCCGCCTTCAGCTTTGACTTCATGTAGGTGCCGTCGTTTGTCCTGGTCCTTCGGCAACATGTGTGTAAGATGTTCAGGTTTTACGCAGCTGTGTGACCTATTGATTGATTTCGTACGGGACAAACACCTGTTTTCATTTCGACATACTCTACAGTAGGATGATCATTTCAGTCAACCGTTCCTACGCCGGCATTTTGGTGGCTACATAACGGAACAGGACACTGGGTGCCGCCTATAGCAGGAGAGGGTACTTGAAAATCAAATGGAACATGTTTTGTATCATGGTGTGATGTAATTTATCGTCTGGCGACCGAAACCCCAGCATCACATTATGACGAACATTTGCAGAATATATTCCCATGAGGAGACCGGCTGGCAACACAAGCATATTAATTGCCAGGTATTGGGATCTCATTCATATGCTATCAGCAGCATTCTGGATGTATTAGGAACCCTTAGCACGAATGCAACTTAGCATGAGCACGCGATTAAGATACCACGCTTGGTGAGTTACTAACACAATTTGCAACGTTTTGTTGGTCGTTCGCACGGACAAAGGAACACATGGGACCAACGAATGTACTAAAATGCATGCAATTAAAGCAACCATAACGATTAAATGATAAAAATGTCAAGCACCATCACTGTTTGATTAGTCAGTGCGGCGATGCAGTCAATGCAACGGTGTCGTGAGTTTTCTTTACAGTATGGAGAAGTGCGGCTTCCTGTATTCAGCTGGTTGCCCGCTGCCAAATTTACCCTTATGGCTGATTACGCGGGCTTTGTCTGTACCCACAACGAACCAAGCGGACCAATTATCTAGCATCATCACCAGTTAGCCGATATTTGATCGTCGTTTTCCCTCTTAGATACCATGACGGGATACAAGTAGATGTTTTGATTTTAAAAACAAACTCGGTCCGGCTGATAATTCATCCCGAGCGAACTCCGTCCAGTTAGTAGGTTATCCCGGGCAGGCATGTTGAATTCCGTTATGTATATCGGCATGACCATTTTGTCCGTTTAGGAAATGGTTAATCTGGTCACAAAGTCACTGTGTTGTGGGCTCGACAGCATGTCTAGCTTCCTGGCAGCCATTTTGATCAGCACCAGATGCATTTAACTGGATATCAGATATTCTGTAAAACAACCTCTGTGTATTTTTGAGCAGGATCTCAAAAGCTACCCGCTAATACATTTGCATTGACCTACACATAAGCCGCGTCAACAGTGTAATGGACGATACTTTGAACTCAATACATGAGAACTCGATGGGCGCTATGTTCACATGTGCACCCATGAATGGAGATTCGCATATCTTTAGAGGGACCTTGGTTTCCCGGTGTTTGTCATGGCCTTCTGAACGTTGGAACCAGACCACCGAAACGTCACTAAATTGTCACTGTCTCACGCTGCAGACATAATTGAGGAGAGTGTGGTTCGCAGTCAAAAGATTTGTTTCAGGACGCGACGAACTGTAACATAGCTTGCTTAATTCCATTACACTTAAATAACGCACGAGCTAACGACGACCCTGGACGGCGCCTATGAAGGGTTTGGATTCAGGTATATATGTAGGATGTGCGTAAAAAATAACATCACAAAAATGCACACGACGTAAGGTTGTTTTACAACAGAACGTCGCATGCTCGTGCAGGATGAGCTCAAGATACCCCGAGTGTGCCTTGGGGAAGAAGTGGGGGTGGGGGTGGGGACAGTTGTTCCATCTTAAGCAAAAAACTAACATCAACTCCATGGCTTTGCATGAAAGTACATAGACTAAACACTGTGTATGCTCCTCCTGCTCACCAAAAAGATCCGGGATCCTGTGTCCGAATTCGATCCGGCAGCATTGATGCCGCGCCGGAGCCTATGGCGTTTGGGAATGGTGCGTTTTGTCCTGTGCGTGACAGGCAGCAGGATCTATTGGAGTGTAGAGGACGGTAAGGTCATATTGTTCTCCTGACGTGGTGAGATGAGATGTTCGGGATCCTCATCTTACCCTACAGGCTCAAAAGACCTATTTTCGTGGGTAATGCGCGATGTTATCTTGTCAGGCAAAGATTTCCTCACGCCTTTCGTTCCGGCTGCTGTGGTCCTACGCTCTGGCCGGCAGTCAAGCTGTCGGTGCGTTGGCATCAGTCTATGGCCACAATCTGCACAACAGCCTAGCCTGCCGCTTCCGAAGCTTCCTGCAAACATCCCCAGTTCACACCGATATGAACAGCCAGAATATAGAATACCCGATAGGGTACTGCATTCGATTTTGATTCATTTTGTCGGGCGTTACATTGGATGCTTGCCACTCGACCCGCCCAGGCTCCATCCTTGGAGAACATCGTATATGTGAACACTGGACCTGCTGCGTCTGAGCAAGAAAAGCCTACAGAGTGCAACACCTCATCCGTTGTTCTCCTCGCACATGTTGGACGCCTGTGTGTGTGTGCGTAGAAGTTGTTTTGGTTCTCTCACGGTGTCCAATACCAGAGGACATGTGGTAGACAAAGTCTGAAGCTAACGGTAGAAGGAAGTTTGGTAGTGATGGTTGCCATTTGCCGCTTACAAGCAAAGTCTGTAACCTGGTGCCCAGCACCTAGAACATTAAATGGTTTGTTGTCCCGCCATTTTGGCGTTGAGTGGTAAGAACTTATTTACAAGCGTGACTGTGCGGTGCATGACGTCCTGCTGCTTCCGAGCACAAAATATTCTCATTCGCGAACATCCCTTAATATGATTCCAAAGGACAGTAAATCATGAAGACGCATGCCCTTCCTGGAGTTGTGACGCCAGGACGCACTCGCCACAAGTCTGATTTTTCACAATTGTGACTTGAATCGTCATGCGCGATAACAAAAGTTTGCTTAGATCTTTATTTACAGCTTGGGACTCAGAGCTCTATGTAACCAATCCCTCTCATGGATGATGCTAGCCAATTATCGTAAACGGGCATGCACATAACGTAGGGCATACTAGCATGGATGGTCCCTTACCAGGCTGCATTACCCACATCTGGCAATTGTTTCTTTACTATCATGGATGTATGGAAGAGGACTTTGAACTTTTGACCCTGCTACGAAAAGGAGCCATGACAAGTCTGGAAGCATCGTGCACGCCAAGCTAGAATCGCCTTATTAGATATCAGATCATCTGAGTCACACATTCTATTCAATTTAGACTAATTCAGTTCCAACCTATATTTTTTACTTTGTTTTGGCTGGCAATTCGTGTTCGCAAAAGGTGGCATTCCAGCGCCGAACGTCGATTCCATCCCCAATCATCAAACTCTGCATACCTCACCGAGTGTCGTTCATCAAACAGCGCAACAATGAAGCAAACACCGAGTGCCACACTTGCAGTGCATGCACGCGCCGGCTATTTATTGTTGAGCGGCAGGGATTCGCTCGATCACTTGCGGCTGTAACATGATACGGGCACACAGGTGTTCGCTACAAGTGTGCGGTAGGCAAGCGCCGGGCTCGTACATCTCCGCGGCGTGATTTACACCGACGGGCCGACGGGAGCTTTCGATATCGCCGGCGTCGATTCCCACCAGCGGACCCGGGCTGGCTGAGCCGGGACCGTGCGAGAATCCACGCAAGTCATGGCGCTGTACTGATGCATGGACTCACGGAGACGGCCCAGTGGCACCATGCGGCCAGAGAGAGGGTGCGGCGGCGCCAGGCTGGTGAACCGGGGCCGCACAGACTCACCGAATGACGTATGCTGACATGACAATGCACCGGAACCGCACGACGCTCGAGCCCAATTTCTTATGAGCCGTGCCAATATGATGAAGCAGTTCGGGCCACTCTCCGACCAGATGACCCAACTGCCGTAGGTCGACGGATGTGGCAAACTGAGAATAAAGCGGACTGTACCCGCGTCGGGGAAGCACGGGCCGTAGAGCAGTAAGATGTGAATGTGGGGGGAAGCGTACAGGTATCTGTGCTCCGGATGTGCGGGGACATTCCAGCAGCAATGGCTATTTTCGGCATAGCTAATTTCAGGGGAACAAAGCATACTTATTGTGAAATTTATCCGTTATTTTGGTGAATTGCGCCACAGGTTTTGTTACGTCTCACACCAAGTTTAATGCTTTTCGGATTAGATGGAATTGGGTCTGCTCTTGGCTTCAGAAACACCTTCAGACCTTCAAAAAAGCTATTGTGGAAATGGCAAATGAGCGCTCATCTAGTCTGGACCCATATCGGCCGCACACGGCGCGACAGGAACAAGAGTGTCGGAGGTGAAAGAAGGTCGAGCTGTGCCCCGCATCACCACCACCCGCAGCGGAAACCCGGCATCGATTCTGCCGCGTCCTCGGCCTGCACCAGCTCGCAGTGATGGGAGCGCGGCCGGGGCCGATCGTGCAATGGCCGCCGACCCCCGCCCACGCGCTGCATTGTCTGGCCGCCACGGCCGGCCGGCACGATTCGCCGCGGCCGCATCGGCCGACGGCTCGCCTCGACTCGCTCGGCCGACTCGGCCGGCGAGTCACGCCGTGACGCCGGCTTTCTTCGCGCTGAATGCGCGCTTCCGTTCCGGGCCGGCGGCGCCATTTTCCGTCGCGGCCTCCTCCTTTGTCTCGGCCGTTTTTCTATCAGAACTTTCCGGAGTGATGCGACGGCGGCGATCGATCACGGCCGGCGGCCATATTTCACGTCGCGAAATATTCTGGCTCTTTTCAATATTTTCCTGATGAAAACAAACGCTTAAATTCGTGCCGGATAAAGAGCTAGTCGCCGAGGCAGGGATCAAGATTGATCGCCGGAGGGGAGAAGGGGAGCGGCTAGGGGACACGGGGAAGATATCATGAGTCACTCATTTGCAGCGGCGAACATCGCGCCCAGTGTCTGGAGACCGGGGTTGGGAAGGCTCCCCCCGTCTGGCGCCGCTTCTCTCCCGGGCGACGTACACAAGGGGATTGGCTGACACCAGGGAGTGCGGGCTCAGGCCACGGCGGGCAATCAAGCTTTGAGTGGGTACATTGAAATATGGCGGCGATTGCTTTGGACGGTACGCTTGTGACGGCGACAATTAGGAAAAAATTGCATTGCTGGCGAGGCATTACATTGCATTGCACAGCACTGCATTGCTAACGAGACGAATGAGCGGCTAATCAAATCGAACGTGTAGAGACAAGCAGCAAACGCGGCCGAAGCTGATGCCGACGGCTCACCCGTTGCACCGAGACGACGGTTTCTTTGACAGTGTTTGCTGCATTCGCCGTTCCATGGGCATGTTTGATGCGCAAGTAACGACTGCGGACGTCCGTGCTGCAATGCAAACCGACTCACTACATCAACAGTCACGCGGCGTCCTTCATTTTTGAGGCCCTTCACTTGGCAAAACACGGCGCGTCGGGCGACGCGCCGGCCGCTGCACGGTCGGGGCAGTCGGCTGTGTGTTTTGAACGCTGTTTGGGAGTGGAGGATGTTTCGCCGCCATCGTCGGCCCTGTTTGAAGCCGGCTCCTGTCGAGCAGTCAAGATGAATGGGCGCGCCAGAATATGCAAATATCTCCGCATGAGGGAAGAGTTTTTGTGAGGCAAGAAAGCCCAGGATCCCCGATCCCCGTATAATGCAGGCTTTATTCTTGGTGTGATGGATGGGCTACGATGAATTTAAAATGAAGTTTTGCACTACCCGGGTTTAAATTATAATCCTTTCGGTCCACGATGCCGTCGAGAAATTCTGCCACGCTGGAATAATTCCGGGGTACTTTTGCTGGCTGGTTGTTCCGGAGTGGGATGAAGATGCTCCTAGTGTTAACGAGCTCCGGGTAAGAATCAGGGAAGATGAAACAAATTAGAGTCTCTGGGGCCATGCGAGCCCTCAAGGCAGTAAATGAAGCGAAAGTGACATCAGTATACTCTCAAAATAGCTTAAGGTCTTTTCCTTACTTATTGCACCGATCTAAAACGCTAAACTTTGATGTTGGCTGGGAGGGAGGTTGTGAATCGGTATGCATCATCCAACGCGGGGCGGTAGACGTGCTATTTCACACGCCCCAGACCGTTGGTCGGTCGCTGCCTCGCTGGTGGTATTTGGTTCCACAGCTAGCTCGGCTTCCCACAAATCATGTGATTTAGTGGAGCCTCATAAAATACACCAAACATTTTCATCGCTTTTTACGCGCCTTTTTGTGACTTGTATGGACAAGCAAAAAGCTAACAGAGATACAGTTTCTGCGCGATCCAGGCTCAGTTTAGTTTGGGCCCATGCACCGAACTGCTCTGTGTTCTTGTTGATAGCACACGCGTCCTGTTCAGCCGAGGAATCACATGTGTAAACTATAATTGCTGTATGCCTTTCACCTTGACGTTTACAGTCCTTGTTTTAAAATTAAACCCTTTCGATGCAAGAGATGCTCAGTTGAAGCATAACTTACTCCTCTATAACATTCTCCATACAGAAGGTATCCACCGATTCCTTGCCCTATCAAATCAAAACGGAGGGTTATGATGAAAACTATTGGAGAGTTTCCTCGACTACATCTAAAGAAAGGTAAATTTGGCAGTAACTAAGATATAAGTGGACTGTTACATGCACCTGCCACGAGACCTTATTTTCTCATCGCGTGTTGAAAGCAACAAATCTACACTCTGTTAGATACAACGTAGCGATCGCAGCAAGAACACATCCAAGCACGGAAGCGTAATTCGCTACCGTTTTCCAGCAGTCGCCACCACGCTCGTCAGAAGCTATTCACTTGCCTCCTGACATTCCCCATTCCTACGCACACACATGCAACAACACCGAACCCTTCACTACGGCTTCCGCATCATCTCTGGCCCCGGGACAGGGGTAACTGACCTCCGCACGGTCCGCCGCCACCTGATACGGCCGGCCCGGCCCGTACGCGCACGGCAGTCGTTCGTCTAATTTTATCACCGGCGCGTACGTCTTTATTGCCGCCATTGACCACGACCTTCACCCATATTCCAGCAACGGCCGAATTTATGGTGCGGCGCCGGGCGGCACCTCCAAATGGTGGCCACTCGCCATAACGAGGTGGGGAGATGCGCACCGACAGACCGCACTTCACTGGGCTGGGTGGAGCGGGCCGGGCCGGCCGGGCCGGCACACACGGCACCGCGCGCCGGCAGCGCGCGAAGTCTGGCGCAGACCTGGGCGGCAAACACGGCTCGGCCCAAGACGCACGTGGCGAAGCAACGGGACTGCCCTCCGTGCGCGCTTTGCTGGGTATGCTGCGGGTACAAACGGTGAAACAGTGGGGCAGCTGCAGACAGATAGACAAGGGGGTGGAAAGCAAACTCAGGTGGAGTGAATGTTCGTAACTGGGTTTTATGAAATGGATGATGTAGGTACTTGTTAACGCAGACTTAACCATGTGAACAACCGTAAACAATGCAGGATTTGAACGTTTTTGTTTTGGGAAGTTCGGGCGCCTTTTAGCATATATCATCGGTGATAACGTCCCACATGAAAATCAAGCTTGGTAGGCACTGCGTGGGAGTAGATCACGCAGTTATCTTGATGAATGCCTACCGCCGCTTACAGAATATTCCACCTTCAGGGCAAAACGTGAGGCAACCGGTCGAGTCAAATACACTCAGGACTAGACACGCCACCAGGAAAATGTATGAATAAATTTACTCTCCCTCTTTGGCTTACGCATCTATGGCCACCCAAGCATTTTGGTCTTGCGTTGCGTAGATGCCGAACTATTTGCATCCGTGATTTTCGTGCTGACAGCACAAATATTCAAGATTTGCTTATTCTCGATGCTCAGATTGACTGTTCTGAACTGACTGTTCCGCCAAGGTCAACTGGCTTCACGTTTATCCCAGTCTTTTGTTAGTTCTTTATTCTTTTCGTTTGTCCAAACATTTTGTCACATCAGCATCATCGTAGCAATATATTTAAACCCAAATTAGCGTGAATGGAAGAGCTACAGCTGTCCCTGTTGTCAACCGTCATAAATTGGAACATGCGATCAACATTGATCAATATCTTACATTGTCTGTTAATCGTCGGTTGCCAATCCTGGCTTTGTTGATCGCTAATTGTCCACAAACACCCATAGTTATCTACGCTGCCCGTTTGCTTGCATAAGTCCACCATATTTATAATTATCCATGTTGTAGTCGATTTCAAACTCATCGAGTATTTGCGGCCTGCATTATCGGACGTTCAAACATACATACGTACCATGATATATGGTGGAACGAGTATGCAAGGTTTGAATCGACTGAACAAAATGTTATGATAAACACTGCAGTGCGCACATGGATACATGAAATGATATTCGGTCCAGCTCTGCAGTGAATACATAATATGACGTAACATTGGGCTTAATGTTACAGTGTGTACATGAAAATACTATGGAAAAAGTTTCATGAAAACGTTATCTATTGCGCGAAAAATGCTCTTCAAGAGCAACGATGCGCGGTTTTCTGTTTCTTCAGCATCCAACGTTTGGCGCCGTGTTATGTCTGGTGAGCTTAATATTTAGTTATCTTTGATTTCCTCGTTTCCTTCGTTCTTATTCTCGCTTTTGTCCTGAGCCTTCCGTAAGCGCAGCATTAAGTTATGGATTATCATTTCCATGTGTCCGTAACTCCACGGTCTTCCAACAAAGCGTTTCTTATTTAAACAATCATAGACCCACTCGTGTGAGCAGCAAGTGCAGTGGTCTTCACATCACAGACTCAGCTCTGTGACCAGCAGGCGTATGTACCTTCACATCACAGACTCAGCTCTGTGACCAGCAGGCGCATGTGCCCTCACATCACAAGCATAATTCTGAGTGGGAACCGTTCTGGTGGTCTTCGCGGCAAGTCTCCCAGAGTAGATGGACGGCTGGACAGGATACACGAAGCTGCACAGCTGCAAACGTCGGACGTGACGGCCAAAAAGCCGCGCACGGCTTGGCGATTTATGATTACACGCTACATTTTCAAAACAAAGGGAATTCCCCCGGGTCCAGGAAGCAATACTCCTTCCGATACGCCGACTCGCGAAAGCGCCGCGTGGTTCAGAGCATTTTCATGCGAGCTGACATGGCGGCTTTCGAGGCCCTATTTTCCAGACCGAATTTTAATAAAACAGAGCCACTTTCAGCGCGCCATATGACGGTATGACTGAGTAAATATGAGCTGTCGCGTGATTGGCCAGCGTGAGTTATGGGACAGCCAATAGATTATCAGCAGGCTGACAAAGATTGATGACGTCAGCGGCGCCTGCCGCGACCGTCTCTGGACGGAAGTGTCGGAAAGGTAGGAGGCATTGAGGATGTGGATGTAGCGATGTTGTAGCCCTGATGTTGATGTAGCACTGTTGACAATAATGTTTCATGTGATATCTTTCCATTGCTGGAATGTTTGGTACACTTTCCTTTGGCCACCCGGGAAGACTATTTCGGCTCTTCAGAGGCTGCTACTGATCTATGGCTATTTGAGATCCTGTAATGATCCACATGCAGTATGTTTGGCGACTGACATGCTGCATAAACTGCGCCCGTTTTAAATGATGCGACACTGTAGCCCACCTGCCTCTCTTTCATGTCGCGCTGTGCCATGGAAACCGCTGACAGTCGCGCTGACAGTCATGCAGCTCCCCGGCACGCCTATCACTGTGTACAAACCGAAAGCATCTTAATGTGCGGTGCTGTAATTACCATCCCACAGCACAGTGATAGCCGATGGTGCTGGCCTTGTTTCGGTTGACGACTGTATATCTTGAGGGACGCTGAGACGACATGAAGCACGGATCTAACACTGATTTTGCGACAGCTAAGCATTTGTCCCGTAATTCAGATTCTTGCTGTGTGTTGTTGATAACTGGATCATGGCATATGCATGCCATAATCTGCTTTGGGTGTTAATAAGCAGAATGGATGCCGCAGACCTGCAGTTGAACTGATTGCTACACTTTCTTTGCATGAGCAAGCCGGTATTTTTTTCACAAAGTCATTAAATATGCCGTAAAGGTTTATTAAAGCATGGTTTGCCGGTCAACACGCCAAAGTTATAATCTACTCTCTTATGTAATACAATTTGTCGGCCTAATCACATTTTGCAATAAAATCTGTCACCAGTCTGTCAAGGCAGGCTTGCTTATGCTTCGCATTTATTTATAGTGAGCAATTTGACCTGTTGAGTTCGCCCCGTTATTGAATCCATAAATCTTCTACTTCCTCTCCCAGCGATCATTTAAATCCTATCCATCTGTGCCGTGATAGCGAAATGCAGAAACGATTTAGATAAAATTTGATTCTGCCTCTATTTGCATGTCTTCAAAGGACCAAGAAATGACTGTTCCAACTGCAAAGACGGCGGCGAATTTAACCGTATTTGCATAGTAATGAAATTGGTTCTTGAATTCCCAGGGCCCATTTCTCAGACCTGGCGTCCAATATAACTTGTCGGTGGCAGCCATTTTTCAAAAAGTCACATTGTTTTCTAAACCTTTAGCGGACGAATTCTAGAGACCGGCTCTGAAATTAAATTCAACACTTGAAGACAAAAACAGGGACGTCAGAGCTGTGTCTCAGGGAATACATCTCCCTGCCGGTCGGAGAAACTTTGCAGGCTGCTCGTGGGTGGTGTTCAGCTCTTGACACGGCATATTCCCGGCAACAGTGATATGCTGCAGTTCTGTACATATGACGTATCAAAGTATGCACATAACACCGAAACATATGGCATAGTGGTACTTTGGTACTAAATGCACTTGACGAGATTCTGAAGTTGCATTGGTATTTTGGGGGTTTTAAAGTCAGGCACTACTGGCATTGCACTATTACGCAGATGGCAATGCCTTAACAGTGCGCAACAAGGCATAACAACTGCTGAAGGGAGCTTGAGCTCATGATTTGCCATCATATGGTGTCTGCATATCGTAACGATGATCTCATAACGATTTCACACACAAATTATGGGAGAAAACAGTGTGAAGCTGGCGGAAGAGACACCTATCTATCCCTCCTGATTTTGCACTTACGTCCTCATGTTGAAACGAAAGACCTTCAAAATACAACCATGTCTCCGTTAAACAAAGATATCTAGCAAACGTTGGGATATATTATAAACAAGTTTGATGTTTCCTGTAGTGTCCGTGACCACGAGCACACTGCAAGCGCTACTAGAAACTTCCAGTATTTTCATGGCATATCCCAACGACTGCTTGATATCTGCGCTAACCTGCGCCCACATGCGCAGCGAATGTTGACTATTTTCAACCTAAGAGCACGTAATGCCGGGAATATTAGCAAGGGTCTCGCGTCGGTGTGCGATAGGACGCCAAGGCCCATGGGTTGAGGTGAGACATGGACTAGTTAAGGTTCGGGATACATGATCAGGAGCTGGTCAGCCAGGAGGTGTGCGCTGATGTGCCCGCTGGTACACATGACTGTCATCACGACCTTTCGCGACTGGTTCTCCAGACGAATCCCCGCTAGTTGCCTCCGAGACAAGCAGGATGTGAAATGTGATCCCAGAAACAACCGTCAAACAAATCTGAATGCACTACCATTTGCATTGCTGCGTTTTCGGAGCGTTTTCACGTCATGCAAATAACCGTTTAATCATAATATTTGCATACTCATGTTCTGTTTATCTGGGACCTCTCCCATAAACGCGTATTTACACTTTGTTCAAAACGGCCGGTGTGTTCATGGGTAGGAGTACGAAAGGACGGCCTGTGCTCGCACAAGGCATGCCTTTCGGGTCCGTGGCAGCTCGTGCCTCTGAACAACACTCCTAGCTTATGACCACGAGAGTTGATCCCCTCCTCACACTTGAAAACACCACATAAGTACAATGCCCCAAATTTTCCAAAGGGGTCGAGATTTCCCAAAACAGGTTTCGAATTCAATGCACAGAAAGTCGCGGCATGCGCTCTAAATTCATTCGTTGCCTTTCTTGCCGCTAGTTTGCTTCCGCGCTGAAATTTTTGCAAGGGTTCCGCCCTAGCATAGAGCATCCGAGAGACGAACTTCACACAACATTGCATAGTGGTGGTGCTTTCGTTCAGACAGCGTTTTAGTTTATGCTGTTAGAACCTTCGAAATTGCGCAAAACGCGTAAGATTTCGACCGTTAGACATCTGATGCGGTTGAAAAGCTGGCTTCTGAAATTAAATGACATAATGCACTGTTTTGATTAGCCCAGTCCCTTTTAAAACATTACGATATAAGTGTAATACATTATAGCATGTGAGCTCTTGTAAACAGAAGTACAGTAGACAACGTTGCATGTTGTATGACGCGTGTAGCAAGTGGACCACGGCCTTGCTGCGGTGTATCTTAAAGTGCGCGTGCTGGATCTCATCAGTTCTTCAGATAATGCCGCAATACTGATACAGTGACGATTCGAAATAAGACCATGCTGGCTAACTTTTGACAAAAAGATGAACACAAATTTCACTTCAAATCGCAACTTCGTTCAGTGATCATTGACACCTAGAGGAAAGTTTAGTTTATTGATTTTGGGCCATAAACTTTCATGTGACGAGGAGACAACTACACCAGCTGAAGCGTAGTCAATACACCAACCAGAGAAGCCAAAGGGATTTTATGCACGGGTCCGTCCGCCACATATTCTGGACACATTACCGTGTTCGGCTCAGCAAGCTGCGGGATGGTAGAAGGCGAATACGATGTCTGAAGCTTGTCACAGGTCATACGACTTGGATGTTAAAGCAACAGGAACCCACACGTGTTTGCTTCATCCAGATGCTTGCTTCACACAACGTACAAGCTGCGTGAACGATACACTTAAGATTAGCCGATGTGATCCTGCATTCGATGTTGTGGCCTAACGACACGCATCAGTAATAAGACTCTAAAGCTAGCGTGGCGTGTTTGCACGTTTCTGCCCCGGTGAATACCTAGCGCCATCGTACTCCGGTTGCTGCCGTCCTCTCCACTGTGAGTCACCCGACACTGGAGCATACTCGCTCTCATCTACACCACACCCACCCCCGCCGAAATAGCGCACGCACCCGCACAAAATGTCCGCCCGCCCGGTTTGTTTCGCCGGATTTTATTTAAGAATTTGGGCTCGCCGGCCGCACGTCTAACTTGATACATGGCCGCGTAGAAAATAGGCTTCCGACTTTGACGGATGCGGCCGCCCCAGCGCGATTTATCTGTGTCCGCCGCGCGGCCGTGGTGAGATTGTACTGCTGCTACGATAAATGGCCGTCAAAGCCGGCCCGACGAAAACGGACGAAAAAGTCGGCGGGCCGCGCCAGAAAAACCGGGAAGCAAAGGGTGAGAGAATAAGTCTTCATGGGCTCGGTTATTTCTTGCCGTGATTTATATGCGTGTAGCGGCCGAGTTCGTTGTCCGGCCTGTTCGCTTCCTGCCGGCACTGATTATTACGGCTCCATCTGGCCGTTTTTCTGCGAGGCTCGCGCGCACCACTCGCCGCGTGCGCCACGTTCGCCACACTCGCCTCCCGCGCTGTGTTTGCATCCACTCGTCAATGCAGGTGCGGCACGACAGTGACAGCAGCAGACAAAAGATCGACACGCAACCAGTTGCTACCGCCCGTGTCCTATAATTCAAGAGCGACGAGAAACACGATATCTCAATTGGGCTTCGGCGGCGCCGCGGCGGGCCGGCGCGGTAAACAACAAGCCCTCTCCGGCGCGATTTATAGCGGCAGCGGGGTATCGGGGGCGCGCGGCGTCCATTTGTAGCCGGCATATGACCGGCGGCGTCCACGGCGCGCCCCCGCCGCGCGCGACGACCGCGGCGCGGCGGCGGCCGGCATGGCGCTGCGGCGGCCAGCGCGGCGCGCCGGCCGCCGCGTGGCTGCGAGCGATGCCGTGCCTCGCGATCGTGACTCGAGCCGGCATCAGATATGGCGGATACGAGCTTGATGGTGCAGAAGATAGCGGCATGGTGGCGGTAATGGCCCCGAACTGCGCTGATGCCCGCGAATAAATCGCGCGCTGCTGACTGACAGCTGGGGGCTTCAGCGGCCGCGCCGCGCCGCGGAACCGAACTCTGGAAACGCTCGCGGGTGGGCTATGAAGCCCACCGCGCCATTGTAAAACATTAGCGCGACTGTCAACTCAGCTCGGTCATCTGTTTCGCAGACAGGGCTCGGTGATAGCAGACGGGCGGTGTGCAGCCTCCTCCACAGGCGGATGAAATAGCGTCCATAAATTGCATCTGTCGTTGCCGTGCGCTTCAACACGCAGCGTCCTCGTGGCGCGACGGCTCGGCGTGCGGGCGACGGCGCGCGTGACGAGGCTGGACACGCGCCATTGGAACGGCGGAAAGGGAGTGGACATCACGACATCGCGCCGCGTGCCCGGCCACGGGGCAACAGGACACATGGTGAGACTTCAAGTGCGGGATAAACAGCAGGACGCGTGGTGGCACATCACGTGCTGGCGGAGGCAGCTGGATGTAAGGTAGACCGGCAGATGCCACCGGAGGCACAGGATGTGGTGATGCCTCACATGATGACGGAGGTAGCTGGATGTAAGGTAGACCGGCAGATGCCACCGGAGGCAGAGATGCAGTGCTGCCTCACATGATGGCGGGGCATGATCCTTGCTCGATCGCGGTTGTAGTGAACCAGCATTGTCGGAGGACATGAAAACCGGGGAAAACACGCTCTGAGGGTGCTCGTGGCTCGTCTCTGCCCGCACACTGCAGCAAGCCAAAAGGCTACAGTACAAAAGTCAGGCAGAGCCAGATAGCCTCCACTGGCCTTCGGCTCGCTCGCCTGTGCGTGCCGGCGCGCAGATGTGCGTGGAAGCGGGCCCGTGTGCCGTGCCATTCCAGCGCGCCACGTCCCGCCCCCTGCGGGCCGCCGGTTGGCACGACCTATCTGGAACCCGCTCTTTCTCGATGCATAATTGCATTGTAATCACAAAGGAACCGCGGCGCAAGCAATAAATCTCCCGCGAGGCTCATAAATCATCCGGCTCGTATATAATTTCACCTGGGCCTAATGGTCGATATCCGTAATTATTTGTCGATTAAAACGCGGCGCGTCGGGGGAGGGGGCGCGGCGTCACGCGAGACAGACAGGGGCGCGCCCAATAGCAGCCGCGTGTCGCCGGCGCCGGCCGCGACGTGCCCTTTGTTGGCGGTCGCGTGATGGCGGGCCGGGCCGGGCCGCCGGCGCCGCCGCGCGCCGCCCGGTCAACCAGAAAGTCACGCCGTGAAATTGGGAGTCGGCGCTGGAACGAGGCCGTGATGCGAAAGAGCATGGTGGCGGCGTGGGGCGGCGGGGAGGAGGGGAGAGGGCGACTGTGGGCGATTATGCACGCACGAATCTTCATGCGCTATTCGTGCGAAAATTGGGACGGTGCGGCAGTCTCCGGCGTGCATTTGGCTCGATTGCGAGCGTGAGGTTTGGTGTCGGTCCGTCCAATCCAGCAATTTTCATATGCTAGTAATACTCGAGCTCTAATTCATAACCAGGGAGGAACTGTCGCACTGATTGCCTGTTTCAATTTCGGTAAAAGCCCACTGTATCAGTGCACGAGTGCAATTTCGTAATTCTGCAGGTTCGGAGGCGTTAGAGGCAGGTTGGAGCTGGGCTGGACTCACGGGGCTTGAGCGTCCCATTTATAGGGAGGCTCGAGCGGTGCATGATAAATCATTGGGCAAAACAAATGCCTCCCCATATTTCTTATTCAAATGGCAGAACATTTATTGATTGGGCTGTCAAAAATGTGGCTTGAAAAGGCCAGCTTGAGTGGTTAGATAGCGGCGACCATTATTTCATACATTTTGCCATGGTGGAGCGGCGATTTCAGAAACTAAGCGTGGTTAATGAAACGACACTGGGCCACTAAATCAATATCCAATCTTCTCGGAAATATCCCGGTCATATATTGTTCATGTCCGGGGACTAATGAAGCGGACTCAAGGAGCGCAAACCACACAGCGCCTGTGCACAGCACCATGCACGTGGAGTGGAGGCCATTAATTATTCAGTCCCAGCGGTCGGCCGTAAATTCCGGTGCTCGAGGGGCGACCAGTGACGAACAAGATCTCCTTGGGTCAATCCTTCCTGTGCTCTAATTCCTGTTTCCCCGTATTCATGGGGGACACCAAACGATGAATAATCCCCAGCAGCAGTATTTCCTCTAGGAATTTTGCCCTGTGAGAGATGATGTCTGAAAGATTTACGACCGCCGGCCGCTGTATGAGGGGGAGATTTACGACGCCTGCCCCCAGATCGCTTGTCGCAGGGGACGACCGGGCCCGCGCCGCCTGCATACCAATGACGCCCGATCGCAAGTAATTGAACTTGTTTCGTCGTCGGCCCGTCGACAGTGATTTATTACCAATTGTAGCCTAATCTCGGCCCGCAGAGAGAGGAGCCGGCCGCCGCCGCCCAGATAGCCTATCGACGCCGCGCCGCTGCCGACGCCACGTCGCTATCGACGACCCCGGAGCGCCGGCGGCCGACGGCCGCGGGAGCCGGGCCGCCGCGTGACGGCTCTGGCTGCCGGCGGTGTCGCCGCCGAGCCCGCCGCCGCGGCGACATGGGCAGAGCTGGACTCGAGTCGTCACAGCTCCGCCGGTGAGGGCAACACGAGCAATGCCGATCTGGCGCTTGTCTGGCTGTGTTCAGAGTGTCAATGTCCTAAGATTGTGCCTTTGCGTATGATGGAATATAGGCCAGAAACGAATGCCAGCAAATTGAGTTGAGCACAGAACAGCGTGTTTTAACAGCAATGCACCTGAGCGTTTGCGAGGCATCACAAGTCGAGCAAAATAACGACAGTCAGTTTTGCAAAGACGCACAGACACATGCAGAATGCATATATTCGAATACAAGCACTTGCGGTAAGGGGCGACTTGTGCATCGTCTCTTTCACATAAATTTCTTTATGAGCCCTCATTACAATTAAGGCAGGTTAGTGAGGTGAATTTGGCCCTCGTTAAGATCACGAGCTGTCAAACACCCGGGAATAGTGGGCCTAGACTGAGACTAATGTTCGTCTTTAATGTTACTTACGGTATGAGGAAAATGATGAAAGAATTGATGGGCGGTTGAGAACGGTACGCATTCTAAACGTTCGTGACAACTTTTGGCAGGTTTGCTCCTTTTCAAGCAAATGATAGATAAGCCTGGAGACTCCCCCTCCATCCACGTCTGCGGAACCCAGGACCTGGACTGCAAGTGGGACTACTTCTGTCCAACGAATGTGTCATTATCGTTCGTTCCCGTCGCTATGGAAAAAAGCCTGACTTTGTTTGCAGGCGCGGGAAGCGGGGATTACACGGAGCCGTCCGTTGGGGCCAGGTGTGGCGGGGGCGGCAGCTGGTGGGGCGGGGCCCGCTGGATGGGCGGAAGTTTGACGAATCGGTGTCTGTCACCATGATACGAGATATCCTTACCACGTGAAAATGTGTGGCGAATACAGCGAGCTTTCGTGATAACTGATGACAGGGATGCGAATGGCCTTGCACGCAACAGCTGGCATATACGACACGTATAAATCTCAACTGATGTGGTCGTGGAAGAAATCAAATGTGTAAATATATGTAGATATATATATATATATATATATATATATGCATTTTTTATACTTCGGGATCAGGTTTATTCTTATACACTGTTGGTCGTACACAGTAAATTCCGCGTTCATGACCTTCTTGGTCGGTTGTTCACCACCGGCAACGCCAAACGTACGAAGCCTTGAGCAAGCGCACAGAAAGCTGTAAACGCGGAATTGGCCGTGGTGCACAACCAACAATATATATATATATATATATATATATATATATATATATATATATATATGCAGACCTGCCAGCGGCGACACCAGTTTTCATTGAAATGATCATTGTAACATGCTCCACAGGGCAGCTCTGCGACACCAGCTATTCGACGCATTCTCCACGCGCACAAATAATCATTATATGATAATTCTCAGCCTGCGTGCAACAGCGAGGAAAATGGAAATAGAACACTGCTTGTTTATCACCATGTGGCGTTGCACTTTGCCGCTTGAACTGATGTCAACGGCAAAGAAAGTTGCGGAAATTTACGGCTGACTCATTGCGTATATCGGAAATTCTCGCTGCTGGAAATTATGGCACTATGCTCAAGGTAAGAATTGCTATTTTTGAGCTGTGCCTTTACCAAAGAAAGCCTCCCTAACATATCTGGAGATATTGTGCATTTTATGCTGTGGTGCTATCTTTATCTGCTTCCTACATTGCTATCTGTATTTTGCTGCTGTTCTGTTTTTACTTCCTGTACTCATGCTATATGTTTTTCAGTACACACAAGTTATAAAATATGGTAAAATCCATTATGGTGTTGAAGTCCTCACGACATGGTAGAATTACGAAAGTGCAATCTGACACACATACCTTGACACATGCATTCGTAACACCGATTACCGAGGTGTAGGCGATTGATGTGAAATTGTCTTTTGCATGGGTCATTGCTAAAGCAACATATTAATGCAACCAATATTCTCGGCATATTTACCACCAAATCAATAATATTCGATGATTCCCACAGAGCGCAAAATAGATTGGTTAAGACGCCTTATAGAACAAAGTATTGTTTTCCTTTGAATTTCAAACTATGGCTAAGCCGTTAACCGCCATGATGCACATCGAGCACTTAAATGTCCAAACATAAAAGTGATTCGATGGTAGCGCAAGCCTACCTGGCACTGCGGCCGACACGTGAAGTGGTGGAGGGTGGTGTTTAGTGCCGAAGCTATTGCCTATTATACGATATTGCTTGCATCATGTTTGCTACATGACCAAAACATTTCATTTTTGTCGAAACCGCTGATTTAGCCACGTTCCTTTGACTGAAATCTTGCATAACCATTAAGACCGTATGGCTAGAAATGTTTGACAGCCCAATATCTGTCTCTCCATTGAAACAATTGAATAGGAAACAAAGAGACCACCAAACAACGTACATGAGTATCACTTCATTCCCCAATGAGAAAGGAACTCGGAACCGTCCTTTGTGTAACGCCAGACATCGAATGTGCGGGGTTGAAATCCACACAGAAGTCAGCGTGACAATGTGCTGCATCCGACGGCTGAACCATCACTTGTGGTGGACAATCATACCGGGCTGTTTGCTGTGCCTTGTCTGGGGACTGAGCCGTGTCCAGGTAAAAGCCTAATACTCCTCTCGGTACTATGTTAGTTTTTCCCTAACTGAGAGTCTTACTCTCAGGGCGCTAAGGCACTGTTGCCAGTGAACCACGAAACGGCTCCAAAGCTTTGTAGGAACAGCTGGTAGGACTTTGTGCTTGGACGAGCACTTTCCCCCCTCCCCCCCCCCCAACAAATGCCTTTGGCAGGCTTAATGTTGTCCATAGACATAAGAGGATGGCATCTGACTGGTGGGTCGCGTCATCTTTTGAGGTTTAAGCCAGGGCAAATAAGTTGTTTCATTTCACATTGGTAATGCACACGGATCTTTTTTAGTGCGACGTTGCATAATGCAAATCACTGATGTGCTATTGAATTTACCCGCTCCGTATTGATGAGGATCAGTAGGGTAGATCTCAACGCCACACTTAGTATTGACTTTGAACAATGCAAATTAAACCTGCATTCGCAATCTCAACTCCGTTTCTTAAATGATACACGCAGCGTTTGTCTGGCGGGCGTCAGGGAAATTATTGCTGCATGAAAGCGGTTCTCATGTCATGAAGATAATCACGATTTTGTGAAGGGTTTATGGATTATGGACTTTGTATTTTGCCGTGCGATCACGATACGTTCGCCTCTGGCTTCGATTCTTACTTCGATTCTGGCTTGCTCACCATGCGTCCAAAGGCACCGTGGTAGTAAGGACCATGACATATTTAATTGTCATTCGAATAGCCTGATGTGCCCTGGCACACCCTGATTCACTGGACATGCTGTACCCTGATGTGCTCCTGGCGCATCCTGATTCACTGAACGTGCTGTACCCGGTTTACATAGCAAAGCGAAGCGACATCATTTCCAGACATTTGTAAATGTTTGTTGGCGTTTGTTCAGAGTTTTGGCGTTTCTTCATACAGCGCAAAAATGGTGAAAAACATATTGAAGACGTTAAGTGAATGAAAATTCCTAGTTGGATAATATACAACGTGAAACTAAGTGATTGGCTGTGCAGAACAAAAGATGGTTTGGAACAAGGAAGCCTAGTAACCTCGAACTAAACAGACGAAATATGTATTTTCCGATGTGCCTGTTCGATAAGCTGGATATGTTGTAGAGCAGTCAAATGCGTTTCGTCCATTTAACAGGCTTTAATGTTCTGTACATTCAGCATTAGTGGAATGATTGCAACAAGTATTACTGGGAGCACGCCCCCACTATCTGTTAAGTGACGCGTAAACCCCGCGCGCCTGTCTCCAAAATCCAATGCAAAATAACCTTTGCAGGAACACTGGCGCAGGAACAGGCAAGGGGCCAGTGGCCGACATGGTTGCAACGACGGAGGGGAGGGGGGGAGGGGCCGGAGGAGATGTCCCTCAAATGTTTCCAAACTACGATATTTTCTCCTCCCATTTTGTCCATAAAATGCACGCTTTTTGCATTCAAAATGACATTTTTAGTTCGAGTTGTCCTCTCCAAATCTTAGTTTGACCACGAACTTTGGTTCCCCCTCCCTCAAATCTCAGAGGCCTGATAGCACCCATGGTTGACATCACCTTAATCTCGCGAAATTCAACGTTAATTCTACTGTGGTGCACGAAAGGAACAATCTGGTTGCCCCATTCCCGGGCTCTTGACTAGTTCCCGGGACAATGCGGTCGAATCACCTGAAGTCAGAAGTCAATGTTCTCAATTAACCCCGGGTGAGAGAAATTGAAATTGAAACATGCAAACTCAACCATGCAACTACGCCTCTTTTGTTCTGTGGTTTGAGGTTAGAGTCACTTTCAACACCAAAGCTATGGTACTGACAACAGCCGGCACCCAATGTCATTCTTCAACCTGGCCCAAGTTTGACGACAATTGCAACAATGTGGGGTGATGTACGTGGCGTACGCGGTACGCGTGCATGGTGATGGCCATGCTGTTGTTTGCTTATGCGTGTTCAGCACTCTTTATGTGACTTTTTACTGCAGTATTGAGTTAGCAGTGCTGGTTGCAGAGACAAGCCTGAACATAACTGGTACAGTACAATAATACACAGCCTTGCCTTTGGGGCAGCTGCATCCGCTTTTCCGCGAATGGTACGTCGACTTGAATGAGTGCAATATGCTGAACTCATCCTTGGCACTCTTGAGTGAGAGGTAAGCGCAATTTCTCGCAAATCCCACGCATGTGTTCGCGCCATGTTTCGGCTTGGGTTGGCTGTATAACCAGCAGTATAGCACTGGTTCATCGCCTAAAAGTTAGGCAAACTTTGCCTGCAAACAGCCTTCGTGCGTGCGGAGGTGCAGCACGCACCTTCGGCCGTCGGTCGCTAGATGTCAGACCATATCGGCCGCACATCAACCGACTTTCTTGCATCAACAGTACGCGCTCCGACGCGCCGGCTCCGTTCGCACGTTGTCGCTCACCGCGCGCCGTGGACTCCCGAGCCCCGCGGAGGCCATAACTCCCACGGCCCGTGGCCCCACCCTAGCCCCGCCGCGGCCGACCCCTCGGCCCGTTGTCATGGGAACTGACTAATTATGCGGCGACCTTCAGAAAGAGGGTCCAATCAGCTGTTGGCCGAGGGGGTGAGCCGGTTGGTGGGGCTCCGGAGTCCCGAAGTGCCGGACCAGGCGACAGCGGCTGGAAACAGAGGCGCGAGTTTACCGACTCGGCAAGCCAGCGCTGCGGCCGATGCCAACGTAGGCGACCAATGCACATACGCTTAGCGATGCCTTACGACACCATGGACAACATTCGTAGCCTTATGAACTGTGCACTACATAAACATGATAACATAACATGAATCTTGAATTTGCCTAGACCCGACTCCAGGTTTAAGTGAACGTTTATGTTAAGCAAACTTCACGGCACAACCATTTCAACACAAAATGTTTTAGAGGTGAATTCCGCTCCAAAAAAGCTAAGTCATCATTCAGGAAAACACGGATTTAATTCCACTCTGAAGAAGATAGCCCAACATAACAAAACACGAGGCTGTCAAGTAACTTACCCAGTATGTCGCGTGCATTTAACCAGAGGACTAGCCTCTGGTCAGCTGTTATTCAGTTCGGGCGACAGTTCGTCTTTGGGTCGTACCGCACAGCCAATAAAAAACAACATTATTTCATTTTGCTATATCGATTAGAATGAAGGCTATGTACACAGAGGTTGTGGCACACTACAAATTAATGATAACCGTGAAGCTATTCTTGAGACGCTTCTCAATGCTGCGGAACCTTAAAACCAAACGGTTCGATTACAGACATGTTCTGCCCTGCACGCGAACAGTCACTTGAAAAATAAAGCACGGACACGAGATAGACGGGATAAAGAGAGAGGGAGAGAGACATTGATAAGTCCACTAACACAAATTTCCACATCGTTTCATGCACTCCCGGTGTTGAAAATATATGGACCACAACACGACAGCGGCGTCACTACAGAGTCGGGGAGGGGCTAGAGTTACCAGGAGGGCTTGTTGCCTACAGCGTCTTGTACTAACTGTTACGTACAACGTAGGTCCAGAACGTGCTCACTGTAAAACGACCACACCGCGCCAAAAGGTATCCGCGTTACGTATTGAAGTTGCTGGTGAGCCGCAGACACGCCCCGCTTGAGAACGCTCGCCCCGCTGACAACTCATAAGTACAATCATCAAACTTTTTCGAGATCATTCTTTCGAATTAAAGTTGCCTGACTGAATTCTACCGATGAGCGGGTGTGCTGAATCGCTGTGATCTACACAACTTAGTCTGTTTACCACTTATCGGTACACCGTATTTACAGTGACGACGCACATAGCACTTGATTACGTATTCCAGGCGCCAGGGGCCTTCGGGGTCCCGATGCAAAAGCAGGAAATTGCACAACGCAGCGACCGACGAGCACAAAAAATAACGGCTAAATCACTATAGAACCGCTGGACAATGTAGTCAACTTTGGACAAAACGCCTTTTGATTGTGTGCACAGCATGCTAATAATAAACATTCTGCAACTTAGGATCACGCTTTCTCAATGAAAACAAGTGAAAAGAAAATGACCAAAAGTATAGGTGATATCCTATTCAACAATGAATGATGCGTCAGTTGCCAGTCTCATTTCCTTACACACTACAATGTTAGGATGGAAACTTTACGTATACTTTAGGTAAATTACGTATTTCGTTTCAGTCCACGCTAAGCGGTCTCGCGTGTTACGTATTTTTTTCGTACAAAAAAACGCCGAAGCACGATCACACACACGTCTCAGACATAGGTTTAGCCTACAAATACTGCATGTCCTACACATGGTCGGCCGACGCTTCCCCTCGTCAGGAGTCGCCGCCGCTTGTCAAAGGCAGGTCAGGTCAAGGCCGCCTCAGCCAGGCCGAGGCGGGGTCAACCAAACCTAAAGGGTCATCGCAAGGTGGGCAACTCAGAGCTCTCCCTATATAAAATGCAGATGCTTTGCGTTTGGCGTCTATACAAAAGATTTCGGGTGACTTTAGCCCTCAGCGGAGGGCTGCAGGACTGCAACCGGGCGTGTACGTGTGCTGCCTCGTGTGTTTGTGTGTCGGTCTGTGTCTGTGTATATGTGTGTGTGCACCGTGCATGCCACCAGCCGCCGTGCGGAGCGTGCAGACGGGGGGCCGGACGACGCTCTGGTGGCCCGCCGGCGCCGGCGCCGCACCGCCGGCGGCCATAAATCCGGGCCGTTGAGCTCACTCCGGCCGCGGCCGACACGCATACAAATGAAGAGTCGAGTATCACTGAGTCCTGCGCCGGCTCACGGGCGCTCGCGCACGCGCGCGCGCGCACAACGTCCTCCAACAATAAATAAATAAGGACTAACGGATGACGACGCGACGGCGGCGCACTAAGGGTCCCCGGGCGACGTTTCCGTCTCGGAGCGCGCGCCACCACCCTTCACAGAACTGTCCTGGCTCTTGTTCTCCTTTTTCCACTTCATGCGCCGGTTCTGGAACCAGATCTTGATTTGCCGCTCGGTGAGGCAGAGCGCGTGCGCGATCTCTATCCGCCGCCGGCGCGTCAGGTAGCGGTTGAAGTGGAACTCCTTCTCCAGCTCCAGGGTCTGGTACCTCGTGTATGTTTGCCGTCCCCGTTTCCGGTCTGGAAAGACACGGACAGTGTCAGCGGCGGTCCGTCGACGACACGAGTACAAACACCGCCGAAACAGGCCGGCCAACCGGCCGGCGTCGGGGGCAAAGGTCATCGGTGCACGCTGGCTCGTAAACCCCACGCCACATCTGTGCATCATTCGGCCATGTGTACGAATCGAGACAAGTTACACAGATCGGTTCCCACAGCTGTCCTCCCCATGACCGCTACGGCGCTGGCAGCGCGCCACCCCTGCGAGACAGTGCCCCACGCCCAGGAGATATTCAGCGCTTGCAGCCTTCGCAGGCTCCCGCCAGCGACGGCCGGTCCGAGGGGAGCATCTGCTCAATGTTGACAGCGTGCCCCCCCCCCCCCCTCCCCTCCTCCCCCACTCGCCGACGACGGACACCCGGCGCACAAAATGTCCTCCAAGCAGCGTGTCAAACGTATCCGCCGCTCGCCCACCCGCCGCTTCCGTTGCCCATAAAGCGCTCAGCGCCGCCCTGCTGGCCACCGACCCCCCCCCCCCCCCCTCCAGCCATTCGGCAACGGCCCCCTTCCCCTGCGACTCGCCGGACGGGGAAGGGGTCCGCCTGCCCGGCGAGGCGACGGCGGGGCTGGCGGGGCTATCGGGACCCATCTGGGACCGGCGCAAAACATGCCCAGCACACACGGCGCCCGACGACGGACATCGCCGTCCATCTGGCCGTGTCGGTTTTGCAGGGGTGTCGGCCTTTATACCGGGCGACACTGATTGGGAGCCGGGATTTACGGGCCGGCCGTCCGCCCGGCCGTGTCCGCAGCGGATCCGGGCGACGCGCGGACGGACGCCGGTCATGGGAGCGGGCGGACACTGCGTCGCCGGCATGGGAAATGCACGCGCTGAGGGCGACGGGAATGTGGACCGGCCAACGGCAGCAGACTGGCGGATGAATGTGGGGAACATGATGCACGAGGAGTCGGCACTGCGGTCATCGGAATGCCGCAGGAACCACGTAGCAGATGGTCCAGCGAGGCGTCATGTAAGCTAAGCGTCCCTTGGCTAGCAAAACATATTTGTCTCCGCAGAATAATAACAGACCTCGGGCGCGCGCAGAAATCCTGGAACGAGCGCATTGATCGATCTAGATATATCAATTAAGACTACCCCAAAAATGCACTTCAAGAGCTTTACGAACTATTTACGGCAATACCTAGTAGAAGAAATGTGCCTGGAGACCTTACGAGATCTCAGGATCCCATCTGAGGATCCCACCAACATATAACCCTATGATACTATGCGTCCATTCTTGAGATCCATGTACATGTCTGCCTAGCAGCACTGATATAAGGATTAAAACTGGAAATGGTAAACATAATCGACTAGGGCAACATACGTTCTCAATCACATGCAATAACAGCATCTCTTGGCGCTTATCGTAATTCTACGCCATCAGGTCCATCGTATGCTAATAATACGTCGAAATGTGCACACGTAACTACGGAGCTAACGTTTAAACTTATCGAATCAACCAGGCCCTTTGCAAGAACTCAGCATTACACCTAGAGTGCGTCCTGTACACTTCCAGCCCAAACAACATTGAACCTGTACTTAAAGTACAAATCTTCTAACTTGCTGTCAGCAAACCCGTCAGCAGGGTCAACGAACGATCACTGCCGCGGGGTCGCCGAAAGGAGTGACGGAGGATGTTGTAAATAATGTTTTCAGACACATGACTGATGATGTCGTATGTCAGACCTTGAGCCAGTCAGTGATTTTGGTCCCGTCACTACCCTAAACGCTACGTGCCACGCCATTGATCGACCATTGCGTTGGAGGACAGTCTTTCAGTGCCTCGTAATACACACGCACTAAAGCGGGCATCATTCGCAGTAAACATCGTTCAAATAAAAAATACAAGAACAGGTGGGTCATCTGGGCACCAATGTTTGTTGAACGACGCTGGATGGCAGCCGGGCAGCAGCGTCGTCCTAGCAGAAGGCATCAAGTAACATTCCGTGACACCCGATACGCCGCATCTGATGCAGATCGAGGGTCATGTTAGCACACGAGAATGCGGCGACGACTCCAAACTGCGCCACGGTGCACGAGTGCCCTGTAACACGCGATCCCGGTCTCCTTCCACTTGTGGTTAATGACGCGTGGCAACGAACGAGTGCCAGCATTTAGACACAACACAGGCAAAGAAGGAATGGGACGGAGCGAACGGTTCAGAAGCATTCTAGATCACGCGCGTTGCAGGTTAAAGCATTTAAGCACGATATAATCAAAACTGCTAGGCAATTGAAGTGTGCGTCCTGAATGCGGTTCACGTGGCCCCGAGTAGCCGCACCAGAATCATCGGTGTCCTCGTTCAGTACGCCGTTCAAAATAAGCTCCGGCGATTTCGAAGTAGGAGAGCATGACGCTGCACGGGGTCTGAGTCTCGCACAGTACCGTAATTTTCCTGTCAAACTGGATGCAATCGTAAAGCTATGCAAGGTCGTTTCGAGAGATCATAACAACATCTCCGATGATATGATTGATTTGTGCGCCTAAATAGCTCCACCAACGGCTACCGCGAATTGGAAATATGCCAATGAACACATCCGCCGAGCTAGCTGGTCATCGCTTTTGCGAATGTGAAGAACCTTCCCTCATTTTCAGATTTGTTTTGCTTCACCTTGTGCGCAAGCACGATATAGTTTTTCAAACGCAAGCTGGTTGCATTTGTGGTGAGCTGGCGAATTCTCCTCCACGTCGTGCAGCCTCACCGATAACAGTCTGGTGCATATTCTCGTGAGATCAAGTTCATACCACCTATTTAAAAACGTCACGTCTTTCTAGATACGCTGCACAGTGCTTAGTTAGGAGCATGTTGCGTGACAAATTCTGGGTGTCCGTTCCGTTACCTAAATCGCTGCAATACTACTGCTGCTGATACGTTTCGTGCGGTCGATGCCACTATTCAGCGGGATGCAGCGAAGAGCAGCGCTGGAGATTTGCCCACGGGTGACCGCCCGCAGACGCGTCACAAACACACAACTCGACCTGTACAGAGAGCTCTCGGGCTATGAGACTGGACATACCGGCCGGGTTCTCTCGGTCGCACATGCCGAGGGTGCCCTGATGTTGGGGAGGGAGGGGTCACGTGATGTATGGACGGTGACGTGTGAACACGCCGATTTTGGGACACAAGACGGCTAATTGTAGCTTTTCGAGAGGGTAAAACACCAATCGCAGCTTTCAGTCTCCAGACTGCCACCGGGCTGACGAAGGCCGTTATCAGTCACAGTCTTCATACATATGGAGTATGGATGGTCTTCTGTTAGATTTTGCCTCATGCATATTTAATACTGCACCCCACCCGTGCATTGTTCCCACGGGAGAAAGAGGCTAAGACCTTAGACTTTCACGGCAGCTTTGGGGACGAGAGGCGCATTGGCGCGGATTCTGATAGTCGTCACCAGTGCCCTTGCCACGCGAGACTCAAGTCTAATGAAGTTCAGCTTGCCTGCATACTTTCGACCAGCTTTTGCTTTTAAGTTACACTGCATGGAACTCCGATGAAATAGCTTTGTTGCTCTTGATGCCCATTTACAATCCTTTGCTCTCACAACATATGGAGATGCTGCAAGGTAAGGTAAATATGCATGGGATATTTCTTTACACTGAAACAGGGCTGCACTGGGTAAATTTTCATGTTGTCTCGTTATAATGTATAATATCAGTGGACCACTCCCTCAATAAGAACATTTACCAGTCTTCTTCATAAAAGAGCAGAAGGGGGGGGGGGGGGGCAGCCACTGACTGTTCACAAGTAATGTTCACGAACCAACATCTTATTGCTATGTCCTTGATCTCTTCCCACATATGTGCTCAGATTATCCAGTTAACACTTCATCCTGGAAGCATGCGTGACACTCAGCTGCAGTCACGTTATATTTAACAAAATGGCAAGTTTTTGGCAGCCAGCGCTCTGGCCACAACGAAAGTGAAACCGCAGAAATTTTTCAGTTGCGAGGGTTCGTTACGGCTAAAAACTTGGATTTTGAAATCAGAATTTTCTGATTTGGAAACTGTTTTCGGCAGCGAACTCAGCTGACAAAGATGGTAATGGTTCTAGTAACTGCGCTGAAACATGAGACAACGAAGTCCAGAAAAAGATGCTAGATTAACATATGGGACAGGTTAGGCGAAGTAAGACAGAAGATAGGAGCGTAAAATCGGGGCAGCCATCGAGCAAATTGGATGCCAACAGTCACGTAAGAGAACCAGATGACTACGATCCCACAGATATGAAGGATTTCTGCGCAAGTTAGAGCCTGCCGGAAGACGTTGAGGACAAGATGACAGGCATCAGCGTCAAGGCCAAGAGATGTCCTGATGTAAATAATGCGGTAGCCGCGTGAGGCATGTTTCTTTTACTTAGATAGCAACGCATAATGTTATAGAATAGCAAAAACATTGAGGGTATTGATGTAGCGTGTGCGTAGCATCTTCACTATGTACAACGTGCGTAAAGCATGACACTGAAAATATATACTATGAAACAACATCGATGGTTTTATAGTCGACCCCGTATACCCCCAAATGACGGTATTCGAGAAAATGGCCGAAACTGAATAACGGGACTTGAAATGCACCGTGTACTAAGAGTCATGTGCGTTTCATATTGCTAGTCACAGGAAAAAAGTAGCTGCAAGACGCAGACTCGGTTTGGAATGTTCTTCGGTAAAATGTTGCGCAAGAAAACTAAGGCAAGCTTCTCAGTGACCATTACACAAGTCTACGTAGCAATGTGGGTAAACATGATAATAAATTTGGCCTGTCATTGTAAAATAAATATCATTGAAATAAATACTAGTAGCTATGGTAGACTTCCTATCCACCAGGTATTTCACAACATGGTCAAGTTGGTGGATACAGGCCATACCATAGCCAAGATACAGGATATAGACTATCACTTATAGCAAAAGCCCAACGTAGTCCAGGTAAGCAACTAAGTAGCGTGGGTCCATGTCAAATGTAACGATATCGAAGCCATGGTATACTTCAGTATAATATAATCTTATGTTTATCGCATGGTTTTAACACCCTACTGGAATCAACCGACACTTTTTGCGATTATTTGCAGAACGATTCATCATGACCCCTTACCATGCGACACAGAGACAAACAACCAGAGATCAAAGGACAGGCAGACTTCATGCAAATATTTGGGTCACAGGCGTCCTTAAAGTCAGCCCTCTAGCATGAGCCGAAGCGGTGTCTGGCTGTCCTCTGCAGCGCGTCAACTGTAGTCATCACTTTGCATAGAAGCCCGCTTGTTTAATCTGGAAATATTTGCAAGTTTGTCCTCTTTCATGTCTACAAGAACAATAAACAGTGATCTGGTTATGCATGGGTGGCTATGGATGGATCTTCTCTCGTCCACTAGTTTGCTTATTGACAATAGTGAACTGATTAGCCAGCGAGTTAGGAACGATTGATTGTATCAAAGGCCTTTCGAGACCCAACCACCTCACAACCATCTCCTAGCTAAGTTTGAAAGACTTTTAAGGAAGCAAATTTACTTATCAGACAGCATACTCAACGCACCCACCCACCCCCACACCACCCCCACCCCACATATATATATATATATATATATATATATATATATATATATATATACATCACCATAAACCAGCAAACTGATACCGCAGAAAAAGTACACTTCTGTGAAATGAATCAATGCGCAATGCGCATATGACACCGGTGCGATCTACTGATCACACCGATGAAATCGGCAGATCGCCTGCACCGCCACTTGAAAAATAAGATTTTCGAAAGCGATGGATGGCCAGAAGGGCGAAGCGGGATGGGAAGGAGGCGTTTGCGCTCGAGCCAGGCCGGCCTGATAAATGTGGGAGGCTGTATCTCCGCTCCATCCGTCCCAGCGAGATGAAGTTCTCAGCCAGACGGAGATGGATCGGCGGTCGAGCCGCTACAAAGGAAAACGCTCCGGTGCCATTTGTCAAAAAGCGAACCGTATCAATCAGCGGTCACGACCCTCCGAAAAAACTGCAGCCGCGGAATTAAACAATCAGCCGAGCGGAGAGAGGTCGTCCCGTGCCGGCGGCCGTCTGCCGCACTGCCGAGGCCAACCAATTGCAATACGGTCAGCCTATCCGCTGCCGACCCGCTGGCTCGTGCACAGCACTGCCCGCTCTCACCGTGCCGAGCACTGTCAGAGAGCGAGCATCCCAGCGCTAGCCATTAACCAGGCTTAGTTTATCGGCGGCCTAATAAAACGAGGCTGCATCTGGACGGTAGTACGCCTCCCTGTGTGTCGACCACCACCTTCCCGTGTGCTTACTCTCGCAGCCGTACCCAAAGGGTTACTAAGCGTTATGCCGCTTTAGTGCCCATTTGTGTCACTTTGAGTGCCTGTTAAACATTTTATCGCCACATTACTCGGTCATTCACATAGCCGGGTCTCATAACACCGCCAGCGCGCCGGCCGGCCGGCAAGGTCGCCAGCTGAATTTAATAGCCCTGCATCCCGCCACGATCAGCTCCTGACGACGGCCACTACGACCCGTCATCACCGCCGCCGCCGCCGCCGCGCCGCCGCCAGCCACGCACTGAACTTGACCTACCGCAAGCTTCACCCACTTCTGCCCGGCCATAAATCCAAAAGCGAGTACTATAATGTCTTTTATTGCCCTCTAAAGATGTCATTTTGCCGCGCCACCAGCCGTATATCTCGGGCCGGGCTCAGGTACGACCGGGGGATGCGGCGGCCGGGCGGCGGCGGCCGGGAACCCCGACCCGAGCAGCGCGGGGCACCGCGCGCCCGCCGCCGCTCCGGGCGGCGTCAATACGCTGCGACGCTCTCAATGCAGCACTGACAAATGAGCACATGCGCAGCCTAAGCGCCATGAATTATTCAGCCAGTGGTGGAAACTGCCGTCAGGCGGTGTGCGTGAGAGTGTTTGTGTGCGCGACCGTTGAGATGATGGATGGGCTCGGCCAGAATCCTGCCAGATCGAACCACACTGAGAGACGGCGATGACAAACGGCATCGCTCTTATGTTAACTGGGCAACGTTTGGCGCTGCTCTAGCGACGTTTTCCATACTGGGGACAAGGTTGGCACCGTAGCGGCGCTGTGCGTGGCTGTTGTTATCAAAGGAACCATAAAATGTCACCATATATCACCAAATTTTGAAGCGACGGTGAGCATAACATTGATCAAATTATATAATCTTGAAATCTCATCTTCCTTCATACAGCTCCAAATACGTCATTGTTTTGCATTACTTTGTTCCGATGATTTGTTGATGATGGGTGCTGATAAACAGCCGTAACTTAGTTTCAGAGAAAATGTATTATCCAGCGAGCATAGGCTGCTTATACGGTTATCCAATTCAAATACTAAGTAACTGAATCACGCACGGATGTTACCACAGCTGGGTTCGCTGGACAAAGGAAAAACCACACATTTTGCGGGAGTGTGTGGGTGTTCGGTTAAAATACGACGGTTGCAATAGAAATTGCATTCCTAAAACGAGACAAGCTAAAGATGAACCCGGAAAAATAAAATGAGGTGTGTTTCATTTTCGAACGCAAGACGAAACCCGATGTAACAGCAAGTTTGAAGCAAGCCGTGTACGGTTACGTCACAGGCAAGAAAACACCGACCGTCTATTGCGTTTTCAACTCATCATCGTAGCAGCTAACTGCACTCAGAAGGTTAACTGAAGCGCTCCAAGCCATCTACGGGTATGACACACCTTCTTGGCGATTCCTGAAGCAAGGACGAAGACCGAACATGTGGCTACTGCAGAAAGGAGTTTAAAACAAGTCAGAAGCGAGTCTGGTTTCATGGGCTTGAGCCTGGGTCGAGGCGAGGTACGTTAGTTTGAGCCCTTGTCCCGAGGTTATCATTGTCACACTACAGGGGTAAGAGCCTGAGTCAACAATTTTGTGGTTCTGCGATCCCTACCCGATTCCAAGTCGTTAGAGATCCAGCTTTAGTCCTTGCCCGGATTTAAATCTGAGTCCACCAGTTTCTCGCAGGACCACACATGACAAAGATACTTCACATCCGATTCTTGGGATACAACTTTGTCGATAACACCTGAAACCGATCAACTTACATGAAACCATGCTGAACTGGCCTTGACTAAAGGACAGTGTTACTTATCGCCTTGGTCCGAGCTTCAAGCTTCCATAATGCTTGGGTAGAAATGGGTGCGGGAACTAGGGGCGATGAGGTCCCAACTTCCTAAGAGCCCCAACTTTCTGAAAGTTTAACAGTGGTCCTGCGGACGTTGATTGCGAGCTGCGGGCGTTGACTGAAAATAACCAAAAAATGGTTATAGGCGCCATAACTTGGGAAAAATGCTGTCTGGACTGAGCATTGTCTCTTCCGGCCACATTCTTATCCTTGCCTGATTCTGTGCACATGCTTTTTCAGGTATGCTGGGGTCTGAGGAAAGGAACTTTTCTGAGGCCCTTCTCCCAGCGTAGACCCACTCAGAGGTGCAGAGATGCACTCAGAGGTGCAGAGGTGCATTACATCGCTCGCCGTAGCATGGCAAAGCGTTTTCAGGAAGCCCCAAGATAAAACAAGAAAGATACTTTGAGGGTCTTCAGTTTGTGCTCGTCAAAGAGGACTCTTAAGGTCGGGCCCCTGTCCCTATATGCGTACCTGACACAATCACAATGCGTCTTTTTCTGTCGCTTTTGTGCGCAGCATTGTCATTAAGCCTACAAGCGGCGCACAAAATTACAAATCGTTTGTCATTACGGCCGAGTGCCACAGCTGGACAATTTACTGCGGGTAATACGGTACCAAGCGCAGCACGAGTACCGTCTAGTCACGGGCTCCCACCGAGCCACTTCGCCGAGGGAGGACCCAGTGATATGTTTCACGGCCCCCTTTTGAAAAACGCCTCGCGCCACGCTTTACAAACGGCCCGTGGAAGTCGTGCGTCACTGCCAAACTTCCAAAACGAGCTCAGTCAGCGTAATTGCAGTCTTGAAAATACGGCTGTTTGCTTCCGACAACCAGGCAGCGGACGCATGCATATTTAAAGCGACTCCGGCGACCCACACCTGCCCATTCTGCAATGATATTCGGCCGGGCGTGTTGCGACGGAAAATCAATGTCGGCCGACCGGCGGCGGGCCGCGTTGCGATTTGTCCACGTCGTGCGCCGTGCGTCGAGCCGGCGGCCGTCAGCCCCGCCGCGCTCGTATACCATCGGGCCATCGATTCCGCCGCTCGCCGCGGCCCTCGCCTAGCGACGTGCCGCGCAACAGGTCGTTCGGCACGCCCCCAGGCTACGTGACCTCCGTGGAAACGGCCGGCGGCGGCGGCCGGGCGCGGGCCGCCCACCGCGCTGCACGATCACGCGTGTGCGAATGCGAGACGCGGTGCCGGGTTGCACGCGGCTCGGCGCCGGTCCCAGCGGCGCCGCGTCACCTGCTCGCCTCAGACGGTTTGAAGCGCGCTGCAGGGCAGGGTGTTTGCACTGCTCGTTAATGAAAGCCGCGCATGGGATTTGCAAAGTTAATTAAAAGCTGTGGTGTTACGAGGCATTCCCATGGAGACAATGGCCTCCAGGTTATCTTTGTTCTGAAAAATATAATGTGGGACCGCATTTGTCAGTTTATTCCCAAGCAGGAATTTTTCCCAGTCCTTCTTTAGCGAGGCCCATGGCAGCCAGGGTGTTTAAAGTGTTCTATTGCCGTGAGTCAATGACTCCTTGGTCCAAATGCATCTGCGGACGGATCCGCCGATGTTTGGACAGGGCTGGATCAAATGTTGTCTCTGCCGCCCAGAATAATATTGCTGGCATTTGAATCCTCATTCGTGTAAACGGGCTGCATGCACGGATATCAATATTATGGAGATTTTTCAACAGATCGGGAAAATGCAAACGACTCGCATGCATGCCACCGCGCTGTGCAACGTGCTGCAACCCATCTATATTGCAGAAAGCTGAGATCGTTGTTGCATCGGACAGGTGTTGTGCCGAATGCTTTGGTAAAAGTCAATTTAATCAAGTGGATGATGGATGGCGGCGGCGCGGGCGCGCATCTGCTCTACATATTAAGTGGCCATGTTCGTATTAACACAGTTGTCTGCACGCCGCGCGCAGCCACCCACGACCAGATCATTGACAGATAATTGCGTCATAAAGCTGCCAAACAATTACCGCTCGGCCTATAGGCTCATTTAAATGATTACAGCATGTGGCCGTATTTGTTCCCGCGGTGGTGAGTTGGCAGCCTGATATCGCAGTCTCGGCCAGGGCCCAGCGTTCACCGGCCCCAGCGACTTGTGCACTAACGCGCCACTGTTGTTTCTCTCCCGCACAGTGCAGGCTCACGTCTCCTTGCACATTACACCACTAGTGGGACTGTCACTGCACAGAACGCGGCTAGCGTGCCCTAAATAGTGCACAGGCAGGTGTCACTTCCCACCTCAGTGGAAGACGGGCTCCCCGGTGCACAGTGCACCAACGGTAAACGTCTCGTGCACGTTGCACGGCGGATGTTTTTCCTGCGATAGGAGCATGGCTAGTGCTCTTTTCCTGCGCATTCGACGGCTTTAACACACTGCTCGGCCAGTGGCTCCTGCACAGTGTTCACTATTGTGCAGTGTGTGTTTGTGCCATCCGTGCACATACCACGATTAGCGTTTCACCCCAGCTTTGCGCGAGTATCGCCCTTACACAAAACATGGCCTGCCGTCTATGCATACATAGTGCACGCTTGGTGCACCGCCAAAACAGCGCAGGTATAGTGTCCAACTGCTACATAGTACCGTGATACTTTCATCAGCCTTGCAAAATGCGCGGTTTGTTTACCGCATACACTGCGCAGTCAAAGTCCGGTCCCCTGCGCAGTGCGCAGCCGCCTGACGCCCCCTCCCCGCAGAGCCAGCGCGCAGCCTGCACGGCGCGCAACCGCCACCCACTCACCGAACTGAGTCCTCATCCAGGGGAAGAGAACGTTGGGCGAGCCTGCGCCGCTCTGCTGGCCCTGCGGCCCGGCCGGCGGCGGCTGTCCGTTGGCGTACATGACCTGCTGGCCGCCGGCCGCCATCTCGCCGGCCGGCTCCGCCTGCGTCTGCATGTACTGCGCGTCCGGTATGCCGTTGGGCACGGCGCCGTTCATGCCCTCCTGCATCTTGCACGGCATGTAGCGCGTGCCCGGGTACTGGCTGGGCGAGTGCGTGCGGTACTGCTCCATGCCGTTGTCGTAGCCGGCCTCGGGCATCTCCATCTGCGGCTGCGGGTAGTACTGCTGGTGGTTGCCGTTGGCGCGCATGTGCATGGGCCTCTCGTAGCCGCGGTACATGTCGGGCCGGTGCTGGCTGGGGTCGACGGCGGCCGGGTGCATGTGGCCGGGCACTTGGTGCGGCGGCGGCGGCTCCATCGGCTGGTAGTAGCCGCGCACCGCGCCCGGGTCGCAGTGCGGCGCCGCCACCTGGGCTTGCGCGTGCGCCGCGTACTCGGGCGCGGCCATGTCCTGCGACGCCGCCGGCAGCTGGTAGTTGTTGTTGGTGTAGGTTGTGTTGGGCATGGTGTGTCCTGGCACGACGTAGACGACTGTAGCACTACAAAACACAAAGTCGCTGCGGATCACTCAATGAGGCGCTCCAGCTTGCTGATTTCCCACCTGAAATGAGAGAGAGGAGCGTGTGAGCGCGGGGCGGGCCGGGCCGGACGACTCAATTCATTATTACCAGGAATTCAGCGCGGTGAAACGGACGCCGCGCTCTCCTGAAAATAATGCGCATCCGTTTATCAGAGCAAACCCTAGCCAATGGGGCAAATGGCGCCGTTCGTCAGCGCACGGACCTCGGGGAGCGGCGAGAGCGGCCGGCCGTCCCGGCGCCGCGCGCCAGATCCACACTGACGCCCCAAATTCATAGGCTCCGAAACCACTTCGATAATCTCTTTCCAAAGGCCAATGCCAGCCATGTGCCTTTCTGTGCCGGGTCCCGGCGGAGCGGGCGCGTCCGCGCTTGATTGGCCGTCCATTATCCGTCAAATCCCGGCGCTATTATCCCGTTTGACGCGATCATTTATGTCGGCGGCTGCGGGGGACGGCTCTGTTTGTACAGAGCCGGTCCCAGTCAAAGGCCGCCATCGGACCGGCCCCGGCCGGCGCCGCTTCGAATTTGTCACCGCAGCGACGATTGTGTCACGCTGAAAGCACGCGAATTGACATTCAAAGGGTTCGGCGCATCGTCCGCGCCGGGACCGCCGCGCCGCGCGGCCCGAGACGAGCCCGGCGCGCTGTCGACGCGACAGGCGCAAAAAATCGGCCCGATCTTATCGCATTATCAGGCGATCTCACGGTGAGAGCGTGTGGCGAAGCGGACATTCCCCGCCTGTCAGGTCGGCCATGTTGGGATTTCACGGGTCGGGTATGCCCACCCTCACGCTCCCGTCCTGGGCAAGGTCCACCAGCGCTCAGGAGACCCAATGCGGCGAGGCTCCGGTGCGGCATAATGGACAGCGACGGCGGCCTCAAAGGCGCAGACGGCGCGCCACGGGAGGTCGCCCAGCAACGCAGGACTCAGCCTTGGTCTTCCCAGAAGGAGGCTGCCGCCGGCGCGCCGCCGTCGCCGTCGCCCGCGCATATTTCCGTCGGCGCCGGCCGCATCCATCACGGTCCGATTATTTTGTGCAGGTCGCGCCAACTCGCACTGCACCGCGACACGATAAATTTCCGAACGGTTTCATTTCGGCTCGCACCGGCCGCGGCGGTCGCGCGAAGGCGAAAAACGGAGCGGCGCGCTCGTAAATCGCCAGGCCGCGTGTTCCATATCACGGAGTGAATAACGATACATTGTCACTAAATCTCGGCGGGCGCGCACTACATCACTCGACACGCTGGTTCACTGTTTGCTCTGGCAGACGGTCGGCGGGCGCGCGATCACTGTGTTTACACGCCGCAATTGATGCATGATCGGAGCCGATGGTACGGTCACCACGGTCACGGAACCACTGGGGACGCTTCCGTCCTCCGCCGGCCGGCAAAAGAAAATGTTTGAGTCGGCCAGATGTAAACAGGCGTTTCTACACACCCTAATGATCGCCATGTCGGCTGCAATTAGTAAAAGTCAGATTTGGGAGCGGCCGAGCAGGGATTGACGGATGTGGAATGAGAGAAACGCCACTTTCCACCAACCAGAGCGCGGCACTTTGATTTACAGGCAGAGGGCCGATCCGCGTCATTTGCGCATGCGTAGTGACATCTGGTCTCCCCCACCAACCGGCACATGTTTTGGCAGCGGCCGAGAATTTCCGTGCTTCCTTTGGAGCGCCGAGACGACAGGGTCCGTTTGTTTGCCTCGGTCGTCCATCTTGACTTGGAGGCCTGCCTGAGCGGGCGGGAAAGGGGGGGGGGGGAGGGAGGGGGACGCTGATCGCCTCACGGCGTGCAGACGGCGGCCGTCCTGCACACCGCGCGGCTCACCATGCGCTCATGCAGCCCGCTAAATGCGTCGCAGTGCATACCGTGCCCCGCGCGAGGCGCACCAGACCTGGGGAGTCGCATTGTCTTATTCCGACCCACGGTGCTGCCAAGCACCACATCTGGGGCGGCCGGGTGGTCCGCTGGCAGCCGGCGGCCGCGTCGCCGCTGACGGATTCGCCGGCACAACGTTTTAAACATTTCCCAATTAGAAAATTCCAGCGTGTTGCGCCGTAAATCGCTCACACGGCTTAGCCAGTCACATAATTCATACATCCCTCTCCGAGAAATCCCTCTTCCGCTGCCAGGGAATATTTCACACGACGACCGGCCGGCTTTTTGTGGGCGCGCCGGCGGCGTTCTGTTTGTGGGCGCGCCACGCCGCCGCCGAACCGTGCCCGGTGATATACCGGCGACGCCCCGCGCCCTGCAACGGCGCCGGCCGCGGCCGCCCACCGTCCGGCCGGCGGCGAGGCCAGCCTGAGGCCCTGCTGGGGCTGGGCTGGAGTCGGACTCGGACCGGGCCCGGCTGGCTGGGAACGGGGCGGGCTGGGGCTGGGCTGGAGTCGGACTCGGACCGCACCCGGCTGGGAATGACAGCGGGATCGGGCTGGACTGCGGTCGGGCTGGAGTCGGACTCGGACCGGACCCGGCTGGCTGAGAGCGGGGACGGAGTGGGGACGGGCTAGGGTCGGGCTACGAGACGCAATGCTGCGGACCCGCGGCAGCCAAAGCTGAATCAGTAGCGGTTACATTCGTGCGGTGCTCACACTGGCAATGCCCAGGCCTTCGATGTTGCTCAGAACATGCTGCACTGGGGTAAACTCCTCCAGAGCCTGTGCCATACTTCATACCGTAAAGACATCCCTCGTCCTAGGCCGGTGCTCATGCACTCACACTGCTTCCAGCACCGGGCTGGAGCCACGTTTAATAATCGAAATATTGCGCCTCTCAGCTTCAGCTCGGCCTCGGCGGACAGAGCAGCCCCGCAGCGCGGAAACGTCGCAGCGCCGGCCCAGACAATGCCAGCATGCCTTTCTGGGTCGACCGGAAGTTGCATTTGAAGTGGCGGCGGCGGCGGCCGGCCAGCGTCTCCCGTGCCGCCGCGCCGTTTAACACTGTTTTGAAGTTCCCGGCATGAAAGTAAACGTTTTATCAAGTGTGAACCCGGCTTCATATCAGACCTTGAGAGCCGTAAATCTGCCCGATATTGCCGCTCCGTGTCGCTACTAATAGCCGGCTTATTTACGAGCGCGCCCAGCGACCGGCAACGGCTCTAGGTCAGGTGAACTGCCTGTCACAACAGGCGTCTGCGGAGGACCGAAACGGCGCCTAATGCACTCTGGAGAGGGCCGCGGCCGGCGGCCCGGGCGCCTGCACGTGCTCCAGTCCTGCGGCGGCTCTGCGCCGGGAAAGTGTCGTTTTTACCCGGCCACGCGCGTGATTTAGGGCGGGCCGGCTCGCGGGGCGTGAAAGCAGCTCGCTAGCCAGCGGGATGTCCGCCGGCGGGCGAGGGCGGCCAAGGCGGGCAACGCATCCTGAGAACAGAGAACCCAGCTCGCGCCTGGGGGTGGGCGCGTGCTGAGACCGGCAAGCGCTGGAGAATTTGTGATGCACACCCGCGCCCGGAACGCAAGGCAGAGGGGTAGCGGGCCACCGGGCGGATCTGTGGCTGACTCCAGCCGAACGCAGAGGTGGGGAGGCGTTCGGGTCATAACCGCCGGGCGTGGCGCGCAGGTGGGAGGACGCGGGCGGGGAGCGGCTCCCGCGCCGGCCGTGTCTGGCCGCCGTCAGCGCGCCGCTCCGGAAAAATAAGCGCGGCCACGTGGGCGGAATACTAATACGCGCCGCGCAATTACCGGCCACAGAGCGGCCCTAGTGACGTCACGCCGGCGGGGCGGAGAGCTGACACCGCCGGACACCCACTCACCATCAGAGGCGGCGAGCCGCTCCTGCCGCGTCCGCCCGGCGTCCGTAGGCGGCGCACCACGTGACCGGCCGCACGGCACCCCCCGCCGGGGGCGGCGCACCACGTGACCGGGCTCGGGTCACCCGCAGCCGGCGACTCTTCGGCATATCACTGGCACACGGCGCTCGTCAGTGATACCGGCGCAGCACTGAATGCCGCCGGACTGCGGCCGACACCAGCGGCTATGGACCGCTGCCCATGCCGCCGCACTCGTGGATCCAATATGCAAATTCGGGGTAAATAATTAAACTGCCTGACTACGGCACCGTTACTAATTGTGTCGTGTTTATGAATGTCAAAAGTACAGGAAGGAGGAATATTTCTGACGGCGGTGGCGTTAAGCGCCGCGTTAGCACCTGTTCCGAGTTGAATGCCGGCCGGGTCTTGAGTTTGCTCGCCTGTTCGCCACACGCGGGTCGTGCAATTACACTGCATGCTCTCCTTTCGCCGGTGCCATCCGTCTTCTGGCGCTGCAAGGCGCTCAGGCCAGGCGTGCGAGCAGCGAATTAACCATACCAGAACTGCGACGTCCACCAAGAAAGCGTAATTGAAATTGCAGCCAGTGGGGGAGGGCGCCGCGCTCGCTCGGCGCGGCCGGACGGGCGCCCGCTGCGCCGCCGGCCACGCGCACCTGGTCGGCGACCGCGCCGACCACGTCCATGCACTGTGCACCGCGCCTCGCTGGTCGCCACCGCTGATCGCGTACTGGATCGGCGGCGTTTAGGGCCGATGATCGCAGCATCTCTGCCGGCGACACGGCGCGGCCGCTGTGACAAACGGCCACGGCGCCGGGCCCTATTACCGCAGCCCGCTCGCCGATGGATATTAATCGCGCTGGCGGCCGCCTGCATCACGGCCGGAGCCGGAGCCGGCCGTCAGATGGCCCGATAGGCGGCGTCACGGCGGCGGCACCTCCGGAGTGGCGGCGTCACTCCGCCGGCACTCCGCGCCGCGCGCTAACGAGTCCGCCTCCCCCCGCCTCATGCATATGCAGCGCGGGCGGACCGGCGGCAGCGGCGGCGGCGGCGGCGGAGGGCCGCTCCCCTGGCCGTGTTATGACGGCGCGCGAGTGGCGGTCCGTCGATGGGCGACGCGCTGCGGGCCGCCGCCGCCGACGGCGCCGCCCGACCGGCTCCAGGAGGTGGCCGGATAAACAGGCAGGTGACCGACGGCCGGCCGGTCGCGGCAGCTTCGCCGCCAGCTGTGCCGTGCTCGTACCGCGACCCTGAACCCGTGCCGACATCGGCCGGACGGCGATGACCGCCGACGACCGCTGCCGCCCGTGGATGGCGGTGTCGCGGTCCTGCGGCCGCACACAGGCGGCACATGGCGTCGTCCACACCTGGCTGACCGGCTAGCGGTCGCGGTGAGGACGGCGCACCGGCCAGCTGCCGCCTGCTGCCGCAGATGCCGCTCCCGCGAGCCACGTGCACGCACCCGGGCCACGCAGGTGTATGCACGTGTAATCCATTGCTGAAGCGTTGTTGCGTGTGCAAGTATATAATTTGGGGATGAAATATGTGGACATTAAGCAGCGATATTAATTCTGGTTAGTTGCGACCGGGCTGAAGCTCTGAAACGCACATTCCAAACATTATGCCGACTAGTACTCATTTGTAGTCCATATTTGGGTCACTTTACAGTCAGGCAAGGGTCATCGCGCCAGCCTGTTTGTGCAAAATTTCCCAGACTTTGCAACAATGATGCTGGAGTATGTGACGATGAGTTCTATGCCGTGAATTCCCCAGCTAGCTTTTGACGCCCATTATCTCCGAGCTATTAGCAAAGCACCACTGACTCATCGACGAAGAACTCGCCCTGATGTCTCATAGCATTGCGGGAAGCATAGCGCTGGCTCCCGCTTCCAGCCTTCACCCTCGTCTGGCAGCCGGCCGACGGTAAACATGGCGGTGTTCCACTCTTCGGTGGCGATTTGTTTAGGAGCGTCGGCGGTCGCACCTGCACCGATGACGTCACCTCGTGGCCGGTGAATTCCCGCGCCAGAAGTGGCGTCAGACGGCGCACCTTTGTCCGACCGGCCCGTCGGCGATCGATGATCCGCGTTTAATTTCGTCCCAGCGCTGAATCGTAATGAGGGCCGCGGACAGAGACATCTATTGCACGGCGTGTGAACTACAACACGCGGCAGAAACGGCCATTGATTATCGCTCGGCCGGCTGGCGCCGCGGAGGTGGAATCGACTGTGAAACGATGCACGCACGGATTACGAGGCGCCGGCGCCGGTGTTATCACATTTTGTGATTGATGAGTGAAAAGTTACTCCGGCTATCGAGGATTTCAACAACGCAAACGACATGGGGACCTTTTCCATTACGGCTGTCCTGACAATGGCCATTTATCAATGCTTCTGCACGAAAAGTCAGCCGGAGCGCGGTCGTAACGGATAATCAAGAGCGCTTTGAGGAAGTCGCGAGCGTGAAGTATTGCGATTAAGGTTGCAAAACCAGTAGAAAATGCAGCGCAGACATGGCGTGTGAAGCCCTTGCGTTTAATTTTCCAAAATAGCGATCCACTCGGGTATACTGAGCGATGAACTATTGCCTATTTTGTGCTGCAGAAGCGGGGTATACCAACGTCTACCTGATACATATAAGGTTTACTTCATTTCATAATCAATCCTTCATCAGCTTTCGACTTAGATTATCAATATGAATAATTTCGTGGCGATTGCACTGTTTGCGGAGCATTTTGTGGTACTTTGAAAAGTGCGAGCAATGCAGACCAAAATTCCCCCATCCGTGAGACAATCGGAGTATACACTCGACAGCCACGTTTAACAAATGTGTGCTACAAAACCAGTCATGGTTGTAGAGCAGAGCGAACAAGCAAATGCTCCAACCGCTGTTAGCAGACAAATTTGGTAGCCAGCGGCCGTTCTTCAAGTCCTGTCGCCGACGACATGCTTATGCCATCTATCGCGATCGGAGGTAACTAAAAATTGCCCATCATGGCCCTCTGGCCCGTTTTCAGCGCCAGGCGGCGGCCCGGCGGACAGCCGCTGTACAGCCGAGCCTAGTGTACGACACCACCAGCGGCACATTTATCTTCCCCCGTTTCTCTCGGCCCCGGCAAGTCCAGAGTGACAAACGACTTGAATGCCTTCAAAAACAGCCGCGATTAATTTCCTCGGGTGTCCGCAGGACTTGGCTGGCCTCTCGCCGGCCATGTTGTGATCGCGAGGTGCACCTGTACAGACGTCATTATCCTCGGAAATGGGGGAGACGCGTAGCGACCAATCGGCGCGCGCCCCGCCGACGCGTACAAATATCTGCAATCAGTGATGACGCTCAAAATGGAGAGAGGCGGGAGGGGAGGCCAATGACAGTGCCCAACAACCATGGCCGTCCAACATGGAGACAGAAAAATTGTCATATGCTGGCTAAACGGGTCGGTGGCACTGCGGTGATAAGCTTTGCACAGCAAAAATTTGAGTGGGAAGTGGTATTGCCGCATAGCTGCAGCTTCACCGTTTTTGCATCGTAATGCCTAAAATAGATGAGCCAGCAACGGGAAAGTTTGACTCACGAATTAGATTCCTAAGCCACCAATGAATAGAAAGAGTTGGTCAGACAAGTAGGCTACAGTCCGCCTACTACCGTGTCAGACAACGCCCTCAGCTGCTGAGGCTATACAGTGTCACCTGCCCCTCGCCCTGTTGGGAAAGGCGCGCACCGCGAGGAATCAAGCCCCTACAACAATGCCCCGCAATTCAAAAAGGTGCTGGTTGTAGTCTCACTGTAGGGAAATGATCACTTGGTGCACCTTGGGAGCGCTTTGTTGCAGAATAAACTTGTAAGAAGGTGCTCTGAGTACGCACGCCGCTGAGTACGCGCACCGTCGCATGGTCTTTGGCGGCGTATGGGTGACATAACTATCGAAGCTCTAATGATGCGCTACATCGGACACCGTTAGATCAAACCCGAAATATATCAACGACGAAAGCGTCACGTCAACTGAATGACCCAAAAAGAGCCTTCTAGGTTCAAAATTTCCGTTTATGTGTCCGTCCAATGCAAAAATGAAATATCGGCAAGTTAAAACTGACGATATGTTCACAAGCACCGAAGCACCAGAGGTTCTTTACGTTTCCTCATACTTAAGCATGTAGTGGTGCATTTGAAGAAGTATTGTAAGTAGACAGATGCTTGCAAATGCTTTTTATGTTTACACCAATTCATGCTCTCAAATGGATTGCATCGCTAATGTTCAAGTCTGTGAAACGTTCGTCCATCAGCAAGCATTCGTTAGTCTGCCACTTACGACAAGTTTCCCTCCAGGGACACTTCTTAAACTCGGCGCATGGAGGAGGACAGTCACCTAGGGGTCCAAACAGGCTTTCTAACGAGTAAAACCTCATGACTGGAGGGCCAATATGAAACGATAGGATCGTCGCTGCCGCAAAAGGACTACGGAAAGCCTTCGACCGGTGCCCTCCCCCTCCCCCCCTCCCCCCTCCCGTATACATTCCGGAAGCATCATGTCATTTATGTCATCGCAAATGCCATCCACCTGAATTGTATTATGCTACGCACTATTGCGAAGTGACAGCGACGGCCATCAAATGACGCACTGAGTGTCAATATGCAGCAGGTAAATGTAGCAGCCACGAGCAGAGCATAAGGATTACGATACTGAAAATGTTTCAGCGGAGCAAACTACAGATTTCACGACTAAAACATCTGAGCCTTCCTTTACCGCCGGTAGCCAGAAAGCCAAGCTCAATACATCAAAACTCGTAAATCGCGCACCAGTTCTGGTTGTCCGCATTTTCTAGATCAAACGCGGCATTTAGTGTTGCAGCTTGGGGCCATCGTGGCCATTAACTACACAGCGGCCATTTGTCAGGGGCCGTGGGGCCAGGCGAAATTGCTGCCGCGTCAGAATCTATTCACGGGCTTATTTTCGCCTTGCAGGTGCATGCCACCCAGCTGAATCGATCATGGTTGCCACGGGCGAGGCTTTTGGGACACTGCGGCGAAAATCAATGCTGGAGGCAGAGGCTCGGTGTGAGACACTGAGCATCTGTGCAGGGCACTAATAATTCTAACTGTGGCCACGATCCTGACCACGTAGGGTAAGCCTCCGTGGTTTGATGAAAATCAGAAGTTGCAGCTCTGGAGTACACGATGCGATTTTTTTATAAAAATCGCTCGCATTTAACAATGCGTTTTCCAACAGCTCCATCTGCATTTTCACAGGCCTATCTTCAATTCAAGATAAATCGATCCACAAGTCGTGAATCGCATCACATTTGGATGGGTCGCGTAATAATTTTTTCTTGAGCTCAAACTATTTTGATGCGTGACGTGAATCGAGTTGTGTGTTCTTTGAGAAACAGTCGGTCTGAATCACGTTAAGTCCATGCAAAGGCCAAACGGATTGCCCGCTTGTTGCCCGCTTCTGACGTGTCACAAGGAGCGGGGTTTCTGAGACGCCAACCCAAGTCCTTGTTGCGAAGGAGCGTAATTTGTAATGCAGGATAAATCGATCCACAAATCGCGAATCACATCGTTTCAGGATGGTTCACAAATCAATCCATTCTTGCCTACACAATTTCGATGTGTAACGTGAATCGAGTTGTCCGTTCTTTGAAAAACAGTCGATCTGAATCGCGTAAGTCCATACAAAGGCCAAAGGAGTTACCCGCTTGTTGCCCGCTTCTGACGTGTCATAACAAGCGGGCCTCCGTGACGCCAACCCAAGCCGTTGCTGCGTATGTGCGCACGGCTGTGGTAACTTGGGGTAATGAGGGACCCGGTATGGGTCAGCTTATAGCTATTGCATGCAAATACTACCGTTGGTTATTACTTTGTCAGCTCGGATCCTTCAAAATCCAACAACTTTGGGATTTTGTCAAAGCCGCGACCCAAAAGACGCTGGAGATCAGAAACATATAATTCAAACATTCGATGAAGGGTTGGGATACACACAACACCGCACAAGCCATATATCTGTTGCCTGATTGCTCGCAGCCAGTCTCTGGCATCATCCGCCGTACACAAAAGGGAAGGACTGCTACTAGAACGAGCCGGTTCGTGAGGGTGACCTCGGAGATTCTACCGTCACAGCCGTGGCAGACCCTTGGAAGCGTACCAGACGCCATATTTTTCGATATTGACACATGTTGGATTTACGAAAACCGCAGACTAACCGGCGGCACCCTGCCCTTTGCTTTGGTCCACAAAAGCGTGGCGAGGAGGGGATCGCACCACTCTCATCAGAGGCGGGATGATTGGTGGCGCCGCACCATAAATCGCACGGCTCCCCCTCCCGTATCATCCCACAGAGCTCGCCGGCAGCAACAAACAGAAACGGATCGACAGCGATGGAGGGAGCTTTCCACTGTTCGGCCTCGGTACTTGCGTGCCCCTTTGTTGCTGATCCTATTAATTAGTACACCCCTGCGCTCCCCGAGCCCATACATCACAACAGTTTTGTTTAGCTTCGAATTAAGTGCATACAGACACGGCAAATATACCATGGACCGGCACAACAACCACACCAAAATTGCGAGCCTAAATCCAAAATATTTTCAACAATACTTTGGCAATTGTCCGTTAAGCCATGACAACTGCCAAGCACTAAGTTTTTTTTAAAAAATCAACCTGATTGCAAAACCAAACCTTCAGCTTCCTTTATAAGGCTCCAACGGCATGGACTATTCATTGCACACAAGTGAATTAATCACAGCACGGATCTATGGCCTAATGATGAACTTTTGTGCATCAACTCATACGTGCCAATTTCAGAAGGAAGCCAAGTGTGTCGAACAGCATTGTTCTCCTATTACATTTGCTGGCATGCAGTTTATTTGTTAACCACGTTTATCCATGCAAGACGTAGCCCATTAAATATAAAATATCATACTAATCAGTTTGGGCTTCATCGCACATCGGGTACAATGCTTGCATGAATGCAGTTTGCTACATCTTCGGAGGCTCGAGCCTGTACCGTCCATATTTCCTAACTTTGCGGTAGGGTCCGTGGGCGCTGCGTACAAAAGGCTGGGCTTAAATCTTAGCGTGTGACCCCCAGTTATTTGAAAATGCTGCACACCCTAAAACGTGGAGTTTGTTGGCGTGCACATGCCATGCAATTGAAGCGTGCCAAAATCGCAGGCTTGCGTTTTAAGCCCGCTTTTTAAGGCCAGATGTCTGGGAGCATACGATTTGCTCATATCTTTAGCGGCCCTGAATTCGAGCCTGACTTCACACAGCGGCCATGCAATGCAAGTCTTTCCATTAGAGGTAATGACGTTTTCGCATGTCGTGTCATTCAGCATAATTCACACCAAGTTTTCCAGTTCCGTTGCCTTCGATATATGGCTTAATGCCGGCATTTCAAAAACAAACAATGGTTATGGTGAGACCATTTCAAACGCTGAGGCACGTTTCACAGTAAGACGTATGAACGTCTTTAAGCACGTGCAATCACGCACGCGCCCTTAAGTTTTGGCGCCGTCCAATGCTTCGTCAACTCAGGGCATAGGTGGGCTGTGTGGTGTTTTCATAATTTGAATTGTTCTAAAGCTTAATGAAGATGTTGGAAGACGAAGCAAACGCGTCGGGGTTTAAGAACGCTGCTGACATTTAAAAAGTTGGAGGGCAGTAAACCTGTCCTTTTACGACGCTGCGTTGATGCATGCGATGTCCAACTTCAAGTAGTAAATTTTCGTTAATCACCACTCATTCATATTGCATCTAACGGGCTTGGTTTCGTGACATATTGGGTGTCAAACTTCCAACTTCTCTGCACTAATTTTCTCAATCACTTTATCGTTCAAACGGAGAGCGTGAAGATGAACTGGCGCTGTTGTCACTGCATTGCTGGTCAGGGATTGCACCCAAACTGACAAAAATGTTATTTTTAAGGAACATTTGCAAATACGATGTAGACACATCTCCTTCTTGACTGCCAAAAGCTGCTTCGTTTTATTTTTCCCCGCCGAAGACTGGCAAAAAGTGGATAAGAGGGCAAGGAAAAATGATTCCGAGAAGCTCGGACTAAAACTTGTCTTTTAACCTTTCCAGATAAACCCCTGTACAAAGCTGCTCATTTACAATGCATAAATGGGCAGCTTGATACACAAAGAACAATAGTTTACATAAAGCATGATAAGTCTGAATGATACTTGACTAACCATGTGAAAATGCTATTAGTGCTTAATGATCCCTTTTATCTCAGAAAATGTGTGCACCTGAATTTATGTGAACCAAAATAATAGATACGGGATATTACCTAACCACAGATATTTCTTCTGATCAAGTGGGGGACAACAAGCACCTCGCACCTGTCTCGAGCGTGTGTGTACTGCGCACAGCTTGTTCCAATGGGAATCGCGGCCCCTGTCCATTTAACATGGTACTGTGAAGTAGGCTAATTAAATATTTTGTCTGACCTGTTTGGTTATTTGATTCGCTTGGTGTTGTGCGTGGGTAACAAGGTCACCGTACAAGCGGAGCACCTGCACTTCACGGTAATCACAAGCCAGAGATTACTTTTATTTCAAGCTTAAAATCATGATGGGTACAAACACTCAGGCCAAGCAAGTTCTCTCATTTAACGCCGCTTGAAAATATTTATTTCTAGTGTCTAAGTCAGCTGCAATAATGTTAAAACCATCCAGTGAGAGGTAATTTTAGGATAAGTGTCTGATGCATCTCCATGGTCCAAAATTTTCCCCCCAGACAGCTGAATTAAAACGAGAGATTCACAGGCTATCATGGCATGTGATGTACGCATCCAACACTAAATGATGCTAAGGCACATCAGGCGATGGTCCATATTTTTAAGAAAGGCTCGAAAATCGCGGCATCCACTTTGCCCATAATAACAATGTCTCGTTTCTAAAGTCATAAGTTACGGCACGCACGCAACGCGGATGGACCATCCCCATGCACAAGCAAAATACACGTACGCGCAGCAATAATGTCGCATAGGCCACGAGTGGACAGACCTCCAAAAAGCATGAGACGTGCATTTCGAGACAGTTCCAACTCAGACCTCGTGGTTCTTATTCGTTCAGTTCAGCTACTAAGCGTGGGCCAGCCCAGTGCTCTCCGATCTAGATCTGTATAGATCTAGACGAATATTGTTTCCCACACTTCCGGACCAAGGAGACTGGCAGGCTGGGCAATGAGCAGACTCTGCCACCAAATAGTCAGGCGAAATCTAGCAGCATATATCTGCACGGTTATCTTGAGCGTTCTCAAAACCTCAGGCGCCTACCGCGCCATTGGTCCGCCGCTGCCAGCTTTCAATTCCTGCACCCGTCGTGCGGGCCCACCGTTCAGAACAGCACTCTTATCCAGCATGATCGGCAGTGCGGCTCGTACAACGATCGGCGGGATTTCGCTGCAGTCCGCTGCCCGAACCCCGAAGAATCGTGCTCTGTCGGTGCCCGGCGGGGGCGCCGGGCCGCGCCGACCTGCCGCGGACCTCTGGCAGCATCTCGCGTGGGCGGACGCCTCACGTTTCGCCCTCGGCGCGGCGCGGGCGCGTGCCTCTCGCGGCCTCGCCCGCCTCCTCGGTAGGCGGGGCAGCGTGCACATTTACCACGCCGGTGAACAAGGGGGGGGGACGTAAGCGGCTGACGGCGTGGGGGCACCGCGGAAGGGCTCCTCCCTCCCGCGCTGGACGGAGCCGGTGCCGAGAGCGGACGACAAGACGTCCCGACGATCAGGGAGGTGCACATCGTGCGCAGATCGACACACACTGTGTCGAATTCAACACGACGATGTCGGATGTGACAGGCTGACATTGCCGCGCGCGGGTTCAGCTTGTCAACCACAGCACCCAAAGCCCGTCACAGCCATGAACGATTCGGCACTGCAGCCGCAGGAGCTGTAAGCCCGCGCTGCTGCGTGCAAGAAAGGCGGGCCACACACGGCTCTGCACAACAGAACGCATGTCACAGCTGTGCACGCGTCGGAAGGCACGAGCCCGGCCGGAGCAGCAACCGGAGAGTCGCGGTCACTGGTATTCCCTCAGAATGATTACAAATGGTAGTTTTGCCCATCGCATGGTCGAATGGGCGGGAGGATCACTTATTCACACTAACACCAAAGCAGGGCTGGTCTGAGTTCTCCTTGTGACGGGAGTTCACCAGGAACAGCCTCCGGATACGTGGAACTGAGCTCGCGACCCGGCCATTCCTACCCTCTTCAAGACAGGTCAGGTTATAAGACCACTCGGTCAAGCGCTCCTCTTCTGGTGGAATGGGCGGGTAGACTCCTTTTCACGTAAAACCTCGTCTAAACGATGCTCATCGAAGTTCGTGCGGTCCTCCCACGAAGCACACATCAAGTCGACCAATAAATAGTTTCGGCGACATACTGGCGCGAACCCGCGATCCCGCGACCCAATACCCCGGCAGTGTCCAGCACCGCGCCAGCTGCTATAGGGCTCGCCCGCGACATGCCATTGCACTCAATGGGTGCTCATCCGAGAGCAGCGTTGTCGGGTTCGTGCCCCCAGGCCTAAACAGACACAACGGAGCGAAATGGCACGGCGCCAAGCGGCCCCAAACAAGCCACCGCCCCAGGCGCAGCGCAGCAGCTCGCGGCCGCGGCGCGCTGTCGGCTTCGCTCGGCTGCAAGGAGCTGGCGACAGTAATACCAAACACTGATATTTGCGCTACGCTTGGGGTGGAGACCCGAGCACTTGTAAAGCAGGCGGCAGGTAACTCCTGGCGTAGAAGGCGCGGGTCCGTTCAGTTGGGCGGGGTGCGTGTATGTTAAGCCACACGAGTCGTGCGCATGACCCCCAATTACAGAGCCACAAGATTTGTACGGAAACTTGCGCTTTACTTGGCTCATACGCATGGGTTCCTTTGACCATAGGATGGAAAAGTTTCGGCGGTTTTTACTCTTTTCCAGCGCATGTATGCTGGCTTGGGCGTCAGGCACTGGAACGCAAAATTTCATTTTTTTTTCTTAACCTCGCTCAACCCTTATACATCATGGTCATTAGCCCTGCTTGGAACATTCATGTAAGTAATCAAGTAAGATAAACATTATCTGTTATCTGCATTATATTATGAAACTTACGACCAAAAAGCAATTTGTGCTGTGTTAGCGACTAGCATACCGAGCAGCATCACAATCTGGTAGTATCCAGGACTGAGCGAAGACCTGAATGCCGGCTGCATCGGTCCCCTACAGTGTCTACTTTGCTACCTATAAGCTGTTTTTATGCTTCCGTTGCCGTACTTAAGCACCAGCGTTAGTGCATTAGTCAGCTTCGATGCACAAAAGTCATATGTAAAAATAATAAATCGCAGGGAAAGAAAGCTACAGCTTGACACACGCCTAAAACAAATGGGAAAGGGCACCACCTTCCACCGATATAAAGGATCTAAAATTTGTGTTACCTCTGTGGACAATCAAAAATGGCACGCTCGTGCATACCCGGGGCTTTTGTAACAGCCCCTGCAAATCATCCGGCTCGTTTTCTAAAACAACAACCCCCAACAATGCAATCAACAACTTTGCTATTTACGAGCGGCTGCTGCCTGCAAACATTTGCTACATATGGTATGTTATATGACTGCCAGCAATGACTGCATTCGGTAAAATTGCCGGCAGTAAAAGGTGATAAGGGACAGTCCACTGCCATCGATCTGCACCGACAATTTCGTCTGTTATGCTCCACCCAACCCCTATATTTCTAATGCTCCAGTGACATCAGTAGAAATAATACTTCGTCTATTTTTGTATCGTAACATTTGGAGAGATATATTGGAATATCCATAAGTCACCCCTTAGTCGTGCACCGAGAAGTATCCAGGTGAACACATGGTAGCCGTCATATCTTCACACACGCTTCAATAACGCTGCACATTGAAAACAATCAGGTCGAAAGCGATGACACTTATTTAAAAGTTAGTCGTTACCTCAAGTCCGTCTGCCTTTGTGGCATGGAAATATCGGCTAACTGAAGGAATATGCTACCCAACCCCCATAAAAAGCAGGATTGAAGTAAGTGCAATAAGAGCTGCGTACTTTTCTCTCCTGATGCAGTTGTTATTTTTATCTTTCTTGGCGTCCTGTCTGGCCTGTAACAGCTCCGTAATCTGCCGTCTTCAGCATTCCCTACAGCGGCGCAGAGGACCAGCTCTTGGGTGTGATGACCAGCTCTGGGGTGGACCAACGGTAAACCAGGTCTGAGGTGTGATGACCAGCTCTGAGGTAGACCAGCGGTAAACCAGCTCTGAGGTGTGATGACCAGCTCTGGGGTGTGATGTCCAGCTCTGAGGTAGGCCAGCGGTAAACAGCTTCGAAGTGTGATGACCACCTCTGAGGTAGACCAGCGGCAGACCAGCTCTTGAGTGTGATAGCCGGCTCTGAGAGGCGATGACCAGCTGTGAGGTGTACTGCTGCTTATTCAGTGCTGCGGCCATGTGTGCCCAGACTCGCATCGCACAAGCGACAATTGAAATGCTGTTCTGCACATCAAACGCCACTCCAAAGCACAGTTTCTTCCGCAACACTAATTGCTTTCGAGAGAGATGGGTTTAACAGAGTTAACTGCCTACTGAATCTATAAAGTGCTTTATCTAAGACATTTTTTGTGAGCCACTTGAATAAAAATTAGAAATGTTCCGAATATTGCGCTGCTACCTCACATAACATGCATTCTGCGACCATCAATATTCCAATAACTATTCGAACATTCTTAACCAAGTCCTCAACCAAGGAAAGCACCCTGCGCACGAGTCTAATGAGACAGGCTGCAATCTTAGTAACTCGATATAGGTTGGTGATGGATACGCTTAATGCCTGCGATAACCAGCTCTAAACGTTTGCCGGTTAATAAAGGAAAGGTTAAGAGGGACCAATTGAATCGTTCAGAAATCATTAGTGAAACAACACAAGCCAATCCTCCAGGAGGCATGATACCAAAAATCAATGGCAGCTGCTTTGAACGATAGATCCGAACACTTTTACGAACTGCTGTGGGTCGAATGTAACAATTTCAGATTCTAACCAAGCTCAGCTTGCATCGTTCCAACCAGAACTACTGCAATGCTTCTGAATGGAACATTTATAAGACGTAAATGTTCGCGAACATCGCGCAAAATGGATCTTCGGCTGCCTTTCCATTCCCCAGAAGCTAAAACGCATTCTTCTTCATTTAGGCATGACTTGCAGAACGCTACAAGTGATCATTATTAATGTCTTTCATAATGGAATAACACTGGTATCAATTCACTCTGCCTGCCTCCCTTAAAAGCTAACCATCAATCCTCCGACCGTTGGCAAAAACGCGGCAAGATTTATCAGCGTTCTAGCGAGGGGAGTGGCATGAGGTGGGGTCATGATGACCGGCCGTGAGCCGCGTGCTCCGCATCCGGCCCTGTGGGCAAAATTACGTGGGAGATATCACAACGTCTGACTGCAATTTCATCATTCAAGGTTACGGGGATAAAGAGCGGACGTCTTTATCGTTCATGATAAGCGAAAATACCCCCGTGCAAACAAACTTCCCAGCGTCACACAGTCCACGCCCGCAGGCCGAGCCGGCGCTTCTAGTCGAGGGCTTACGTAGTCCTTAAACAAACTACTGAGCACTAATGCGAACCACTGCCTTTATGGACTGCACCAGGCCTCCCGAAACAGCACTAAACAAGGGGTGACGTAATTGCCGGCATAAACAGAGGGTCAGGCGGGGCCGATCCGGTGGGTAACGGGCTGACGGGACGCCCCGATCCCAGCCCGGCGCGGACCCGATCTGATACCGGCATTCCATCCGGCCGGCTTTTTATGAGGGCCGGCCCACCCAGCGGCCGGCCGGACGCCGGCACCCTTGCCCGGCCTCGGCTCGGCGGCCGGCGTTCCGGCCGCCGCCCGCCGCCGCGGGCAGCGGCGCCCTGCCCGCGCCGCGCGGCCGACGCCCGGAGCTCGGCCGATGGCCGATGCGCGGCCGCGGGCGGCATCGCGGGCAATCGTGCCGATGGACGCGCTCGGCGGCGGCCCGTGCGCGTCGCGTGGCGCCCTAGGGTCTCTCTGATGCGCTGCGACTCCTCGTCGTCTTGCGCAGAGCCGGCGAGGCCGCCAATCGGAGAAGAAGCGGCCGCGGCGTGGGCCCGCTGCGGTGCTGGTCATAATTTCACGGGGCGCGCCAGAATGATTGCTTCGACGGAAACAACTCATCTAGAGGTCGTATAGCTGTTTCGGAGGCCGTTTCTGTGGCTTGGCAATGAGCGGTTTGTAGAATTCGCACTGCAGTCAGCGCAATTAGCGCGCGTACCTCTTGGACCACAGGCACGCCCCTGCCCCCGCTGAGTGCAAGACGCACTCAACACACGCCACCGCAGCGCGACGTCCGCGCGTCGCCGACACAGATCCAGCTCCTCCGAACAATGCAGCCTCCACACGAGGCGTCACCGCTGGTAACGGACGACGTGTCAAGGGAGCGGCGATCACCTTAATCGGTTGCGCTGCAGGCCGCTGTTTTGGGCCGGCCGGGCCGGGCCCGCCATGCACGAATGCACCGGACGCCGCCGCCTCCGTGCACCGCCGCGCTGTACACGGGACCGCCCGGTTAGGCCGCTCGCCAGCCAGCACGCCAGCCAACCGACCAGCCGACCGAGCGGCGGCCATATTTCATCGCCACCGGCCGGCCAGCCGCGGCGGCGGCAGCGGCGGCGGCGGCGGCGGCAGCCGAGGGCTTTGTAAAGCGCAGCGGGCTGCGGGCTCCGTCCCAATCCATCCATCCATCCGCCCTGACCCAGCGTCCAGCAGCTGGGACCCGTGGCGTCGACCGGGACCGGCGGGCCGGGACCCGCTCCGGGGCGGCGCGGCGGCCGGGCGCGGCGGCCGGAGCAGCGCCCGCCGCCGACGGCCGCCGCCCGGCCGGCATTCCCGGCGGAGCGACGCCGTAAGTTATGGCGGCCGGCCGCAGATATTGTGTTCGAGTGGCCGCTCAAAGCACGGTAGGGATTAGCCGAGCATTTGCATAGCGCTGACGGATATGAGATAGGAAAGAGTAAAATGCGCAATTAAATCGTGCGTTATAGAGATACATCTATTTTATTCGAGGACTGAAGTCGTTCATTAAGCTGGGTACCCAGGTGACGTTCGATTTGCCCGGCTCGGCCGACGCTTGCAGCAGATTAACAGTGCTGCAAGGGGGAGGATACGCAAGGATAAATTCCGTTTTCATCCCATAACCCGAATGAGATACCATAAACAGAGTATTTCGTGCTTTTGACGGGGCAGTGGCCCTCCTCATAATGGAGGTTGCTGAAATAATGCGTGAGACCTATGCCTATTACGCATAAAATAATGCACCTGAATATTCAGTTCGCGAATGAGCTCTTTCATGCAGGATGTGATTTAAGAAATGGCTTCAACAGTGACCTGCAAGTCCTATGAAGAAAGTTTACGCATGTTCAAAATGGCCCAAAAAGCCTGCTTCACATTCATTAAAGACACAACTTCCGAAAGTCGAACCTCCGTGAGAGATCATAAATCTGCGCAGCTTTGCAGAGGCACGATCAGCCCCAGCCGGTGTCACCATCAAGCGGTGCTCATCCAAATTGCAATTGATGCGTGCGTGTCGTTTTCATAAGCGAAATCCCCGTACAAGGCTGGACGTTTACCCCGGGGATGGGATTGCCTGCGAGGCTTATTGAGCATCGCCCGATCGGCGGGGATACGGCCAATTCCCTCGACAGTAATTCACTGTCTCATCGAATATCGCACGTGAAAAATCGCGAGGGGCGCCTGCCACAGCGAAAGACAGGTTCGCAGCGACGCATGCGGCAGCGACAGCCACAACACCAGGCCCACCTCAGCATTCCCGGTATCTCTGCCCACATACAGCGCACTCTCGGGATAGCCGGCACGCGGGCCCGGCGCGCCCGGCCGCCGGCCGCCGGCGGGACTCATTCGTCGGCGGCGACACGGCCGGCGACGGTTATGAGCCATTGCACTCTGCGCGGCGATCGTCGCGGGCGACAAGCTGTGAGCGTGCAGGGATCAGCGGCGTAACGGCGGCAATAACTGTCGCCGTCCATCGGCTGCGAGCGGCCGCGGCGGCGGTGGCGGCCGGGCGGCCCGATCGCCGCCAAACGAGCCGGAAAAGAGCGCGCCCGAGCCGGCCCGGTCACGCCCGGGCGCGGGGCACGAGACGCTGCAGCGGAGATGCAGGGCTTCGATCGGAGGGGGCATGAGCGAGGTGCCGGGGTGAACAGTGAATCAGACCCACCGGCGCCCGGGGATGGACGGCTGTGGTGCAGAGCGAGCGCTTGCGCCATTGCAGTTGGAAACGTGATGGGGAGTGCTTGCTTGCTCTCGGGCGCAGTTGTGACGTTGCAGCAATTGGTGCACGTAGCATGCGAATAATCGGTTTGTTGCCACGGTGTTGCACCGCACGTACCCTTACCATGAGTCAACACAATACTTTATGGTGACTTATATAACACAGGGCTATCATTTCTGAACTAGATGCCACTCGCGCCAAGCTTTTTAAAAATCATTTCAGACGTCAGGGCATTATCGCCTTTTTCGTCAAATGTTAGGGTGCGGTGCAGTTTCAAGATTGTTATATATAGAGACAACTAAATTTGATGACAGACCTAGCTCGTATGGTGCTGGCGGATGCCAACAGCTAATGGCAGTACACTGACTGGTTCAATTTTACAGTGACTAGAACTGGGTAAAATTTAGCTACATGTTAGGCGGGTATCTTTAATGGAAGATAGCAGTCACATGATGCATACTTCGAGGTATGGCAATCGCTTGGCGCTGCACCTCCAAAGCACTCTCAGCAGAGATATTCTGAGTTATCTGGCCTGCCTGTTAAAGATCCATGAACAAGGGCATCAAACAGCATTAGGATTAGCTATTCTTGACCAGGAAAATGGCTCAGTGCGCGCCTGGGGACCGCAGCTTAAGCTCCAAATGCCACAGTTTGGGCTTACCTCGTCCGACACCTCCAAGGGATCTCGTCCATAGTTGTCTCACATCAACGTGCCGTGTCACAAACCCACACGCAAAACAACCAAACCGCACCGACAAACAATAAACAATTACAAAAGGGTTACTATCACTTCACGCGACTACATGAGCACACTGAAGTTTTGATCAAGAAACATTTTAGTCACTCGCTCATCGGGGCCGACATTACTCAATACCACGTGACCGGGCGCGGACCAATGAGCGGGCGGCGCGCGCTCCGACGTGGGCCGTCCCTCGGCCCGGCACGCAGCGTTGGCCAGCCCGGTCCGCCGGGCCTCGCCGAACGGCTCTATCCAGTTTTTACCCAGCAAACAAATGCCATATGATTAGCCGAGAAAGATGAAGAAATTATCGGCGCGGGTCTGAGAAGAGACGGGGTACTGGGGCTGATAGTGTCCGGTCGCTTCGGGCCCCAGCGCCGGCAGAAACAGCTCTACAAGCTGCAAGTTTGAAGGCTTCGCGCAATGCACTGACTTTTATGGCCGTTCAGTGCGTGTAGAAGCCTTATCCGACGCAGTAATGTGGCTGGTGAACAGCATACAGAGTCTGTCGACACTCTGACACATAAATGACGACACAAAACCGAATTGATGGACGATGTAGTGCCCACCGCACCCGCAGACTTGTGCGGTAATGTTCCCCAGCAGTCATGCCATTAAACAGGTTCGCACGACATGCCATCTGCTGTAAGATATTCAGCACAGGGTGTTCTATCGCAAAAATATGCTTGTCCTAAGCAATGTACATCAGTGAGGACATAATTCAAATCATGGGTTCACCGCTTTACTGCAAGCGTCCACAATAGAAAATAAGTGCCCAGTAAAAGGCGCGGTGCATTACATCATCTAAAGCCAGCCGTTTTAAGTTTTCCTTGCTTCTGTCGTGAGCGCCTTTGCAGCTAAGAACGTTGTGATTTCGCCGTGGGTCTCGCAAGTCCGGTCATTTGTCTCTGATGACTGACACACTGCGCATCACAGCGGCAACAGTTCGGAAGATGTGAGGCCAATGGACCGTAGGTCACTGATTGCTAACTTTTGCCCTCCCGCAACCCGATGGTGGCAGGCCAGGAGCTTGCGTTGCGAAACAATTCTTGGAATATATCATTGCTGTAAAAATGGCAGTGGTGGTATGTTATGTTCCTTGAATTGATACAGAATGGCCACTGGCTCCTACCCATATATTTTGTTCTAGGGGTGAGCCGGGTAGTGGATGAATTGATAAATAATTTGCATGCCTTCTAAGTTGGATATTTTCTGCTCACAATAAGTGAAAAACTGCAGCATGTTCCGCACACAAAAACTAACGCTCAATTGCATACACCTTGCTAATAAAGAAACCCAGTACCGTGTCACCCAAAAGGTTCCGTATTCCAGCAAGTAATACAAAGCATGAATAACATTTGGATGAGATCTTTACACATTCTACATGTCTTTTCTTATATCAGAACACATTTTGCCGTAATACTGTCGTATGTTGATAGCTACTAGGCATCATAACCCGATTTTAAATGTCTTGATCGCTTTGCGCCCAAAATCAGCATGCTACGAACATGTTATTTCAAAGGATAGGCCTTGGCAAAGTTATGCTGTAGCATTATTTACCAGTGTGGCAGTCGTTTTGTCTATCTACATGCCTGGCAGTCGTTTTGTCTACCTCCATAGCATACAAATCAATACAAATAGCGACACTTAGTTGGGGAGTTGTTAGTAAGAGGAATAAAGCGTCGTTTACTTTCGTTGACGTACACAATCATGTCATGCTTGCAACCTTGTGTAATATAATGCACATACCAACTACTGGCGCAATTGGCATTTCAATAGCTCCCCGATAATTGCTAACAGAGAGATATGAAAAGAGGTAACTGGATTTATAGACTATAAAAGCTTAAGAGAGGTAACTGGGCTCGGTCAAGGCTTAAAAAATGCACGAAACAAATGGTAATATTCGCTTTGTTTTAAGAGCACTGCAGGTGATCTAGTAATGACAATCATGCCCCTGATTTTTCCTTTGATGAGTCATACTATAACTGAAATCAAATGCAAATAATTGTTTCAAAACAAAGGAAGCCACAACAAGTTTCGTTTACAGAAGTGATGACATAAATAATATCAAATTGTACCCGAAGAGAGACACTCCAGCCCGAAGCGACACAACTAATCCGGGATGATACATTCCTTTAAAATTTTCTTCCTCATTGAGACAAGTTAATGATCAAACCCAAAACGATTAGGGCGTTCAATCTTGCACTCTAAAACGAACCAGACATTCATTGGACCCACATTGCTCGTGATTTACAGGCGTTCAGAGCACACCTTTCTATTCTGGTCACACTTTCTGAGGTAAAAAATTAATCACTGACATTTCACTACTGATGCATTCTTCCCGGTGACTGCATGCATGCATGCATCTGCCCGACCGCCTCAACTACACATGCATTGTATTTTCAGACCTAAAAAAACATTTTTTAAAATATTTAAGTAATCTGAAAATCTCTAGAGCCCTTTCCATTGAATTGGTATGTAAAAATTCTTTGGGATGTAATTGCGGATGTTCAGCAGACTACTTCAGGACCAGATTCCACGCTGACTTGGCTTCAACCGCTAAAAGCAGCTGAAATGTGCAGACTCGCGGCAACTTAAACGCAGCTTCATCTTTCAGGGTGAGGCGCCTTGTCGTTACTAACAAGTAGATCCGAGTGGAGGACTCAAACCAACGCCCACTTCTCAGGGGGACTCAAACCAACGCCCACTTCCCAGGGTCCTGGTACCTTTTCATCTGAAGTAAAACCGCGCCCAACGTTGGCATAGATCGTGCACCAAGATATCTACACGCGATTGTGATAAAAATACCAATACATCAAATTTGCCACGTAATATTTGAATTTGGTTGTATTTGTTTGCTGACACCCATCAAAATCATACCCATAACTGGTTTAGTAAGAACAGACCTGCGCCTCTTTGCTATCCATCTGCAAAACACAATGTTCATAAGAAACAATCACGTGTAAATAAGCCCATTTGATATGCTTTCGACGCCATGTCATTACTCGGCGCTACAGTCCGTCCTTGCATGGCAAAAAAGTTTCGTCCACCTCAAGTTTACACAACATTTTGTGTGATTTAAATGGCTGGGGTTTGAAAATGCATTGGTTGCTCGGCTATGCAGTGTCCGTGACAGTCTGCCTTGACGAATGACCGCTGCGACGCAGCATGTCATACGAGTAATGTTGTGCTGCGTTACTAAGATTGTCCTCACGCTCAAAACATTTTCTCGGGAAAATGTCCTTGACACTTGTAACTGTTCATAAACAAAGAATAGCCCGACCGATCAGGCAACAACTTTCAAAGTTAAAGAAGGTCGAGCAAAAAGACTTGAAACCCTGGTCTCCTACCCTTGCGTCTCCACGCCATTGCAACTAGTGTTTATGTTAATCAAGTCAGGAAAGTTTATGATGCTTGTCAAGTCAGGCTAGTCAATGCACCACAATATTGAATGAGAGCAAGAAGGACCATGACAGCACAGTGATCGTGCGGAACGGTGCTTCAATGCGGCGACATGCATTAGGTGATCAGCAATAACCTGTCTTTTCCTGTAATTTACTGAGCTCTTCTTCGATATTGCATGCCGAACTTCACTTCGCTGCTGGTAAGACGAAAGAACTGTCTTAAGGGAATTTAAGGCATCAAAAGCTTTTCCCAACCATAGGCATGACTTGGAAAAACAATCAGGGGCCCGAACAGTAATTTTGAGCGTTTCGTAACCGACTTTCTGGGCATCGCCATAATCCGCAAGAAGTAACCTCACCGTGGAGGCAAAACATTGCGAAGATAACGGGAGTCGAGCAAGAATGACCTTATCATATCTTTGCATCACATCTACATGCTGTTGACCTTGCAAAAGTGGTCGTGGGGCTTCCACCGTCATTTAAATTATTTTTGGAGCTTTTCGCCTAATGCACACACTTCGCTATCCGTTTAAATTGAGTTATATGATCAGGGAATGACTGAAAGGCGTGATTAAAGACGGAAATTATTTTTGGATGGGCCCCGAAAAGCCTACAAAGTTATGTCCAAGTCCCCAGCGTTATGATTCTTACAGCGAGGGTAATATTGCGACTCCAAAGAGCAGCCTGCAAGCCGCCACTAACCGCTACAGTTCGGCCGGAGCCTTCCCACCTACAAAAGCGGGCTTAGGCTCTCAGCCCCGTAACGGTATGAATGTGGCATAGGATAGAATGTGACAGACAACGCGACGATGTGAATGTGACAATGATGATATGACGTACCACCGACATGAGCGTGAAAAGTAGCAGTGGTACCACTGCGTGGCGTCAACCTTCTACAGCGTCCATATCAAAGATCAACTGCACACAAAACAAATATGGCACCCTAGAACTAACAGCTGGCAAAAGGAAAACATCACTCATAAGGAAATATCTGAGCTTTCTTTACGTGTTGTAAGAAAAAGTTGTTTGCGGCTCTTTAAACGAGGCCCGTCTTAATCATATCACATGATACGCGTTTGTGCGCAAAACTACCAGAAGCAAGAGCGCAGAGTCCACATTTCTCAGTGAATTACCGGGTGATCGGGGTGAAGGGAGCCAGTCAGCTGTTAGAAGGGCCAGTCAGATATTAGCCACTAGTGTTCGTATGGAGGGTCAGTCAGACGTTAGCCGCTAATGTTCGTATGAAGGACCAGTCAGACGTTAGCTTAGCCGCTAGTGTTCGTATGAAGGACCAGTCAGATGTTAGCCGCTTGTGTTCGTATGGAGGGTCAGTCAGATGTTAGCCGCCAGTGTTCGTATGGAGGACCAGTCAGATGCTAGCCGCTAGTGTTCGTATGGAGGGCTAGTCAAATGTTAGCCACTAGTGTTCGTATGGAGGCCTAGTTGAGATCTCTGCGGCCATCTTTGGCGTTGACGGTCTACTCAGAGGCCTTGCTTGTTGTTCTTTGCGTGCGGCTTAAACGCAACATGGCCTCCGAGGTCGTTGGTTCGCGGAGGTGATAATTTTGGTTGATATGCCCTGATGTTAGGATTCAAGAATGCCCAAGCCTTGCAATTCAAATTCGCTTAAGTATATCATGTGCATAGCGAATTGCATGTCTGTAATTTTCATGCACAGTACAACTGCATATATACAATGAGCTTTATGCGAGGAACAAAGAAACGGCACACATTCTGAGATTGGTCCACGAAAGTAAAAGTATCACAGGTAAAGCTTACTACGGTCGTTGACCAAATTAAATGCAAATTGCCTCTTGGTGCTCTGTAAATGCGGTGCACCCATTCGAAGACGTTCAGCTTTATTACAAGCAGTCACAGGACGGCGCAATTTGGGCCTGTCTGCACATGGGTCTAATCGACCAGCGCCTGCATGAAAACGCGCCCGCACCCTGCCTCGCCTTCACGAGCGTCTTATCGTCTTCCAAGAAACTTTTCCAGGCCCATTAAGCCCTATATTAATGCATACCTGTTAATGAAATGGTGGCGGCATATCTGGGAATGCAGACCAAGCAAACATTTACGAAGTTACTCTAATTGATACTTGCATCGACGCTATTCATCAGATGTGTTTGCATCCATGACCTCATGCCACGCGGTGTTGGTAGTTAAAAATGTACAAGCGGGCACTGTTTCATCAGGCCGGCAACACCAACTTGTCAAGTAGTTAATGTGCACGAGGCTTTTCATTTTATTCAATACTCGCCGAGCTCCAAAGAGATTGAAAGGTTTGTAACACAATCTGCGGCATCCATTTTTTAGTTGCAAGCGTGCAACTTTCGACAGAAATAGTGTGTTATGGGCAATACATCATAGCAATCAATGTACCTGACAAAGTAAGCTGGGTTTAAAAAGCCTGCAGCGACATTGGCCAGGAGTGAACACCCAGAGGTAAGTCCCATGATGCTTAATTTTTTCGACTTGTTTAGCTGGCTTTTTAACTCAATTTCAACTAAATATATGATGCAAGAAGCAGTTGGCAATTGCATGTGGGTTTGGTGTCGCACTAGCATTCAAATATTTATGCTTTTAATTCGCAAGATCTGATGTCCATCACGATTTCACATGGAGGAAACGGAAAAATTCGAAAGCACGGAAGGTAAACATCATCGTGTTAAAGTTGCGACGTAAATTGTTGAAAGATACATGATAAGCTGGCAGGCGTTATTATAGTAGGGCCACCCAAGTTCTTTCACCGCTTGTAGAACACTGAAATATAGCCATTATTTAACTGAAGATACTGATCCCGTCTGGTTCTGCAGGCACAACCCCTCCCCTCCAAAAGCTGTTGTCAATGAAGGCAAACGACACAAACGGCAAATCCAGACATGGACTGCAAAGCGGCGCACCTTCGAGACCAACCACTGATTCTTTCCGAACGCGTGGAACCTCCCGACCTGGACCTCAAACTCCCGGAGGGTCCTCAAACCCCACATCAGCCGGAGAGCATCGGTGAGCAGCCAGGACACCAAGTCAGCCGCCGGCGCTGAGTAGGCGGCCCGTGAGCGGGGCAAAGTTCGTGGACGCGCAGCTCGCGCTCCCCGGCCGGCATCGCCCCTCGGCCGCCGCGCCGCCACCGCCGCCCCCTTGCCGCCATATTTTATCGCACCGACAAAGCCTACAATGGCCGGCCACGCAGTAATGACTGAAATATTCATGTGTTCCGTGTTTGTTTTGATCGTCGCGCCGAGCGCGATCGGTGAAGCAAATTGCTTTCAGTGCAGATACAAGCGCGCTTGGCAGGCGGACGTCTTTCAGTGCAGATACAAACGCGCTTGGCAGGCGGATGTCTTTCAGTGCAGATACAAGCTCGCTTGGCAGACGGACGTCGACCTGAAGGAAGTATTGATGCGGATGAGGTCATCGATATATCAAGCGCGCTGATGTTCTTGAACCTGGCTGAAATGCTGTCACAGTTTGCTTTGCCCTGAGAAAGGGCACGACGTATTATGACGCGAAAGTAAACGCTGCTTCTCCTCTTTTTAATTCCACTAGCCGCATCTTTTTAGAACACCGGCTGTCTTTTAACGGAAAGCTAGACCACGAAGCGGGCAGCCCGGCAGAGTAGCCTCTACGATAAATATTTGAGGGAGCGTGACACCATCTAGAGACAGGCCTATTATTAGGAGTCATTCGGAGAGAGAAGGATAAATATTAGTTTCCCTCGGCTTCGGTTGGCTAGGAATTTTATGACAGCGAGGCACGCAACGCCGCCTAGCCTGCGGGAGTGGCGGCGCTGGCCGCCTTTCTGAGCGGCAGACGGTGCACGTGTGTGTGTGTTGGTGTATGTGTGTGTGCGTGTGTGTGTGTGTATGTGTGTGGTTGACCCGGTTCCGTTTTTGTTTGCTCGCCCGCGGCATAATTCGCCTTCGAGGCCGTGTAATATCGCCGGGCCAGGCATGCGTGCGGGCTGATCAGCTCGGGTGAACTCAACGGCGATACAAAGTCTTAAGCTTTTTTGACTTAATTCAGCGTTACAGACAGTATTATGCTGACGGGTGTGCCATCCACATGCGAGTAAACACTCAACATATTGCGTCATGCAGATTATTAGTGGTTGTTTGCCTGCACAGTCGGTTCCGTTGGCCATAAAGCATCAGCGCAAAGGGCAAAATATGCATAAATAAACCAAAAATAACCGAGCTATGAACCACATAGTTCCAGTAATTCAGTGCAAACCATTTGGTTTCCAAAAGAACATAACATAATTTATACACCGACGTAAAGTGTCAAAGCAGTTTGGGCTGCCTTTACGCACACCGCATCAAAGGTATTTCTACGATTACGATACTAACGATTTAAAACTAACGAAGTGCTTAATACAATTACTATGAGCTGAATGCAAAAACGCGTTACACGACGCACTCATTTCGTCAGTGAGAGGCACACAGCCTGTTACCTCAGCTTTAAAACTGCAGTAACAGGTAAAATGTTCCCATCAAGCAACATTCGCCATTATGTTATGACGCAGTGCGAGCATGGTATTACGTGCCCAACTTGCCATACAACGGCCAGAGTACAACCAATATTACACATAACTGTCCATTAAACTGATATGATCATCCCGCTTTCCATTAAACAAACCGTAAAACACTCGGCGGTCGTTAACTGCCAGCGCATCATCTAAACGAAAGCGCCGCACATTCCGCCGCAACTGGACGGGTGCAACAACGCCCTCGTTCACGCATTTCAGTAGAGACATAACCTTTGACGTCTTGTCAGCCAAGCACTACAGGTGATGAGTGGAGTTTGAGATGGTGCTTGGTGGTAACCATGGGGTAGATTTAGTCGTGTTAAGGTTGTAAAATGATAAACGACTCCTACTGCACCCGTTAGTTTATGGCTTAAGGAAGCTATTGAGCCTTTACGAAGTCATTGCGTGCCCATTCATTGCTACCGAACACCAAAGTAAGGCAGCGAAGATGCATGCAAAGACCACTTGAACCTATCGACATGTGATGTTTTTATGAAAGGATGCTTTTTGGTATTACATTTTTTCGAGGTGTACCTCAAATTTTCTGTGTATTCGTAATCGGACTAGACACAAATACCGCATATTAAAAGGCATTGTAATGTTTCTAAGCTGATCGCTGCACAGTGCAACAAGGCGCGCATCCTTTGTGACACTCTGAAACAAGGTTTAGATAAACCGTCGGGACGTCTTACCACGTAGAGACATCACAGATGGTACCCTCATTACTTCGACCAGATTTATACGCGGCTAAGGCTTTGTCCTCAAAGATTTTGGAACATTAAGTCATACAGGCCATTTAATCAAAGGGTCCGACCTGTCAAAAAATGTCCAACATTTGAAAGATGCTCCCTTGATCATGGCATTAATGAGATAAATCCCTTCCAACCCAAGCTTCACGGGCAGTTAGCTTTAAATAATGTTCGCGAGCACAATTTCCTCTGCCGTTCTTCTATTGCGGTCTCTGCAATTAAAAGTTCAGCAGACCGGCGGGCCTCAATCAAATCGCCATAGTAAATTCCGCTTAAACCAAGACGGGAGCGCTCGCTTAGCGTCGGCCGCTGTCGTGTCCGACTCCAGGCGCGAGGTTCGCCCCGCCGCCGGTCATCTCGCCGCGCGGGGCGGCTCCAGAGCGGACCGTCGACTCCGACGCCCCGCCGCGCGGACGGCCCGCAGTCCGGTAAATCGTCGATGTCGACGCCGGAAAGTCTGCCGCACGCCCTCGGCTCCCCCGCCGGCCGGCGGAGCCGACGCCCCGCGGGACGAGTCGCCGTAATTGGACCAACTCACCAAAAAGTGCGGCCAATCTAACTTGATCCTATTACTGCAGATTTCGCGGCATTCCGGGGGCGAGCCAGAAGGGGACGCCGATTGGAAAGGGTGGCAAGCGGCCGATCAAGGCCGATGATTCGCATTTTCAGACGCAGTTCTGGCCCGACCGCGGCAGAAACGGCGCGACGGCGGGCCTTCGACCGTTGAAAGTAATAAGAAAACTTCACGACTGGGTGCCGACAAGCGTGGTTCTCAGCACAGACAGCTTGCGACCACGCCGCCTGCCGAAACCGCCTTTTACGAGGCCGGCACGCTCACGAACACTCGATTCATCATGATACTGCGGTCGCTTTGCACGGCTCGGTCCCCCCGTGCCGCTCTGTGCAGCTGAGCGAGGGCGGAACGCGCGCGCCATGGAACTCCTGCCGTTAACCCCTGCGAACGGCGTGACGCCGGACCCGGCGCGGCACCGCCGCCGCCCGAGAAATAGATCCGCTTTTATGACGCCTGTTGGTGTCCGGGCTAATTTATGGGTTTATTTGGAGCCTGGAGAAGCGTGTGATTGATTTACGGGCGTCGCCCGTGGAAAGGCTCGGAAAGGGTCAGACGCGTCGGGGTCAGCGACTCGGGGTCGGCCGGCTCCGCGCCTTCGGGGAACGCGCGGCGATGGGAGACGCGGCACTACGTGAGACCGACGGACGGCGTGGCGACCGTTATCCTCCGATGTCGAGGGCTGGAATTTCATTTCTTGATCCGGAGGCTGCCGTTTATCTCAATCACTTGCAGCGGCCCTCTGGTTAACACATTTCAGTCGGCATTATTCTATTGGCGACGCTAATCTGCGATGTTAATATAGGTAGAAGGAATCCTAATAAATTCATTTCATTGGTTTTGCATAGGCTTCGCGGCCATTTGTTACCTGGGGGCGTGCACCCATTAATCACTTGCGCAATTAACATATTGGTAAGATATAAACACCGCCTAAAGCAAACACCAACACTATGACTGAGCAGCGCCCCGCCTGAAAAGGGGCGGCACCAGCCCCGCACCAAGAGACGCCACGCGGAGCTTATCCGGCTGCCCACGCGCTGCGCCTCGGATGCGCTCCAAGACTCCCTGAGTCATCTCCGGTCTGTCCCCCTACACAGAGCGCGGGGAGGGGGGGGGGGAGGAGCGCCGGCACGACGTTATTGCGGACTCAGACGGCCAGACACCGTTTTGGTGAGGGGGGGGGGGGGAGGGGGAGACTGGCCGAGAGCCTCCGTCGAGAGGAGGAAGCATGGTGTTTTGGTGCCAAGCGACGAGCTCCCGACCAGCGCCGGCCGAAGGTTAATCCGGCCCGGCCGTCACCGCCAGGCCACCCGGCTTGAATTGGCCGCCGCCGCCGCCGCCGCCGTCGCCGCCGTCGCCCACGCGGACTCCTCCGAAACGCGAAACAGTCTGGCCAACTTGCCCCTGTCCACTCAATCTACCACGGCGCTGAGCCTTTGTTTTGAACGAGTCCACATAACACGTCAGCCGGTGACCGGCCCGCTTTGAGCGACGAGGCGGGCCATCCGTTTCTGCCGGCGGGCCAACTTTTCAATTTGTCGTTGCGCCCGCCCGGCGTGACGCGCGCGGCTAAGTTCTCCGTTCCGATCGACGAGTTAACAATTCATCGGCAACGACGTCTCCGCGCCATCGATCGGACGAGCCGCCGCCGCGCGTCCCGGCCGGCCGCCGCCTCAGCGGTGGCCGAGCAATGATTGCGCGTGGATCGGGGGGGGGGGGGGGGAGAGACAGGGGCGGATTCAGTTGCTCCGATTGAGGAGGCAGCGCTGGTTAAAGGTGGGCTGTAGAGGCCAGGTTTTTTCGAAATCGCGACAAAAGCAAGCGCGTGGATTCAAGTCGGTTTTCTGTCTCTGCACAGTAGCCACAGGTACCATGTTAAAATTAAAAAGGTATGGAGAGGGCCACTCCTAAAATATGGGACGCTCCTCCGCCCATGGCAGGTTCCTCTTAAGTTTCGACGTAAATGTTCATCAGAGTTGGAGAGGAGGATGGGGCGGAATACGCCCCTGGGCGACAGAGAGAGACAATGGACTAGGGAAGCCGGCAAGCATAGGTAAGGAGACATTAAATGCAGTGGGAATGGCCGGCACAGTAAGAGACCAAAACGCCTCCATCTGCGACAGCACCACATCTGACATGCGCTACAAGCCATGCAGGGCTGTGACAAAAGACAAACAATGCAGGGAAGCTGGGGTTGATGCTCTGACGGCTTACGAGATGTCCGGAGAGATTACAGCTTGCAAAACGGGTCCCACTGCATGCAGTAGCAACTGTGTGGCCATTTCCCACACGTCACCGTGTACGGGTAAAGGGATTCGCTCATGAATATGCATCGCAGCAGGATACTTTTGCAATGGAATGCGTGCTGTAGCCGCCGATGTACGACAAGAAATCCAATGTAACCTAGGAAATTGAGCGCTAATATCTAAGTTGGCAGTGGTGATGCTCAGAGATGGTTCAAAGTCAGACATCTACAAACTTCCCTGATGTATCGCGAGGATGCTCTTACATTTCGTTGCTCGGCCTAGGCACGATGTCCATTGTATTAAAGAAATTAGGCCGACTGAGCAAACTGAGTTTGAGTTTTTGTCGTTAGAACGGGAAGAAAATCGTGGCTCGAATAAGGAGTTTTGTCACTATACGGTACTCGTCGGTCAAGCCTCCAAACAAACGCCAAAATTTCAGAATTTTCACGGCCAAACGAGCAGAGCTACAGTAGAGGTTTTCAGGAAGTGGTGGGGAGCGGCTCTCACTGAGCGCTCATAAGAAACCAAACAAGATGTCTATGGGGGTAATCTCTTTTAATGCTGGCCTAAGGACCAACCGACCGACCCCCAGTCCAACCCTGGCTGCGCCCTTGGTAAGTAAAGATAAAGCTGACTAATTGTGCATTGTGCATGCCTTCTTTTGCGGAGAACTGAGCTCGTTGAACATGTTGAACACGTCCATAACGGCAAAGGGTCTGAATGGTAAGCGTTCGCGAGCGTTCACCGTAATTTTAATCAGTGAGCATCGACCCACGCAACTAAAACCCGCACCACCATTCTTATTACTATCATTATTTGCCACTTCTTACAGACTTTATTCTAGTGAATCAGCAATCCTAAGGGAGCCTCATTGACTAGCACTGTTCGATTCCCAGTCAGTGGGTCCGTGCGTGTCATTTCGCAGTTCCCATTGATCGATGGTGAGCGCCGGCCCGCCGTGCAGCACCTCCCCCGCCATCGATCACGTGTGAACGCTCGCACAGTCGTGCGATTCCCGAAGCGCATGACTTCGTGCGCGTTTTGCCCCGCCGATGCGTGCAAATCGTTACGAAACCGATTCGGACCTGAGCCCGCGGACCATTGGCTCGTAAACCGGGCACGGCGCGACTCCCATGCAAGTTGAAATCACGTCACAATCGGCCGGCGGCCGCAAGCTCGCTGGGAATATTCCAGCTCGGCTTTCACCAGCGGCCGGCCGCTTCGCCCGCGGCGCCGCGGCCATCCCGGCGGGACAGGCGGCGGCGCGGCCATCATGGCGCGGCGCCGCCGCCGCCGGGCCGCGTTGTTGACCGGTTTCATCGCGGTTTGATCAGACCTGGGGAGGACGCCGCGCCGGAGGGGAGAGCGGAGAGGGAGGGAGAGAGAGGGAGAGCGGGAGGGGAGGGGAGAGCGCTCGTCGCCGGCGCCCGCGGCGGGCGGATGCGGTGGCTCAGAGAAGCATGAAGCGACCCGAGATTTATGGACTCGGCCCGTCGCAGCCAACAATGGCGATCCTCCGCGCCGCCGGGGGGAGGGGGCCGCCGCGGAGGGGGCGCCGGCGCGCGAGGGTAGGGGAGCGCGGCGGGGCGCCGCCAAGATGGCCGACAGCGGACGAAATTGATTCCTTCGAGTATGCAAGCTGTATTGTTTTTCGGCGGCGGCGCGCCGCCCAGATTGAGACGTTGCGGGTGGCGCGCGGCTCGGCTCCGCGTCGGCTGCACCACTCGAGCCGGGACGCGCGTCGGGCCGCGGCTCGGCGCTCAGGTCGCCGTCAGCGCCCGGCTCCCACCGTAACTTGCGGCAGGTCTGTCGGCGGCCGGCGTTGCAGACTGGGTCGCGCTGCACTGGCTGCAACGCCGCCGCCGAGCCGCGCCGCGCGGCAGCTGCAACGCTCAAATGTTGCAGGCGGTCGACCTTGACATCTGGCGGTCGAGAACGGCGGCGCTCTCTTTGAAACGCTCCGAGTCGCGGCACTGGGGCTCCTCCCACACGAGAACAGAGGAGGCCTGCGCCGCGGGGCACGCCGCACTCTCCAGACGCGGATAACCAGCCTCCTGACGTGGCCCGCCTGTAATTTATGCGCGGTGCCGCGCCGCCACATCAGATAAGAACGAATGCAAACCTTCCATTAAAAATTGTAAAATTGAACGGTGCCCGTCAGGCAGCTTGCTCGGGCGGTGCGATACGCATACAGATAGCTAGAGACAGAGGGCAAGGCGGAGTCAATAACAAAGCCGGTGAAACCTACATAAATTTACCGCTCCCAATGTCATTGGCTGTACGGTTCCAGGGCCGCGCGACTCCGTCCCATTTGTTCGACGCGAACCCAGTTACTTCCATCGCCGGTCTCCAGATGCATCACTTGGCTGGTCGCAGAGCGCTTGTTTCAATCGCTACCACACACGTACAGCCGCGCCTGACTGCAGCCAAGTCAGAGGCAGCCAGGCAGAGCACCAGGAAATGTACCGGAGCACATCAGGACGCGGACACTGCTCCATCCGCTCTATCGCAGCCGGGCTCTTTCCGCCGTGCCTCTGTCCGTCCTCTCGTCCCGACGCCGGCGGCCCCGTGCTCTCGGCGCGCCCGGGTCCGTTCTCGGCGGGTTACGCCGGCTCGTTCTCACGGCGGGTGTAATCGGGACTTGCACGGCCGGCGGCGATCGTCGTTCCGAGAATTTACGAGCGGGCCGCTGGCCGCGAAAGGTCGGTCGCCGCCGATGGAAACATCAAACGGTACGTCACGTGCCGTTCATCACCTGGCTCGTCGGGACCGGAGCCGCGCCGACTTCGCCGCGCGGGACGCGGCGAAGTCGGCGCGGCTGCCAGCTGGCCCGCACCGCCAGGTCGTAAAGTCGGGGTTGTGCTCGGCCTACTACAACGGATGGATTTAGATGAGCGCTTATGTAAATAGTTGTAAGGTCTGGGCGCGGGCGAAACGCCGTGAGTAAATGGGCGATTGGCCGAATGAAGCTGTCACAGGCGGTGACGCTGAATGGGGTAATGGCCAGGTGGGCACAGACGTCGGCGCTGTAACAGTGTGTACACGACGGTCGTAATGCTCACCTGGCTGGCACGGACACATTTGCGAGGCAGATCATGGCAACATATCTCGCCGATGTAAGCTTACCTGAAAAGAAACAGAGAAGCGTTAGCACGTATCGCTTTACGATGCACACGATAAATTTGTATCTGTCCCTGAGTTACGGACATCAAATTTTTCACACCTTCTTAGCATAATAAGTCTACAACTTTCAGTAAGCGTATCGGTATGAAGATTTTGATCTTGGGTTTGTAACATACCGGCACAGATGCAAGCCAACAGGATTCACGACGTGCCGAACACTGTATTAGTCCAAAGGTCAATATATGCATTCCTGTAATGTATTCCTGTAAGTTTGCATTCAGTGTAATGTCCTGCCCCAATAAAAGGCAGGGAGACGACAGGGAGACACGGCGCCTGAGTGTAAGAAGGCGGATGACACGAGTTTTCAGTGCAAAGGAAGTGGGGGAAGTTGGTTTTATTTAGGGCAGGTTCGAAAACTGCAATTGTAATCCAGAAGTCGCTAGCTGCTTCCAATGCTATGGATCATTGTCGAACAACTATGTACTCATATTGCTGTGCTTATGCTGGCACACACTCTGCCGTGAATAGAATGGGAAATTTACCTGATAGTGACAGAGTTCAAGCGCCAGTGTTCAGCCCATTCGTTTAAATCTCCACTACGATGCCGGGAAAAGAGTCCCCGGATACCGACCGCTGCAGCTTCCAGTGTTTGGCCCCCTACACGGAACGCACTCCATTCGGTCATGCGACAGACACTGGACTGTTTGGTGTGTGTTCCGCGGACTGCTAGCACCAGACGACATTTCATACCAACACCACTGGTGGTCACTGATCAGCAACGGCGTTCAGTCCTTTCTTGCTTTCTGGGTATACGACCCCTATGATGAAGATGCTACTCAGATCTGCGATGGTCCGCCAGATCCGCCACACGCCATCAAAGAGGCCAAGAATGAGCTGGCAACGCCATAATCCCAATTTATCTGTCAGTGTAGTCCAGTGTAGCAATAAAGGCTCTTGAAAACGCTTGCCGTCTGCGTTGTTCGCCATGGCCCATTGCGCACTGACATCAATTCCAACGGACGCAATTTTCGATACCAACATCAAAAGGGATTTGAGAGCTACCCTCCGTATAGAACTAGCGTCAAATTCACGCAGGCCCTATTCAGAACCACCGAGATCGCAGAGTCAAAGCTCAGACGCTACTAACCGGAACATTGGCTCGAGCCGGTTGACAAAACGAACAACCAGGCCGCACGAGCAGCCGGAATGGGGCGCGCACAAACCAGGTTAGGCGCAGGGCAAGACGATTCAGGTCTTTGTGACCTGCTCATGTGAATATGTCTACGAAACAAAGCTCCGATTGTTGTAAAACGCTCATGACTCACTTTGACGAGTTGACACGTGGAAGCGATTGGTGCACACAACCGAAGCTGCTTCAGGTTTGACCACGACTGAATGCAGCCAGAGGATGAGCAAAGGAAAACCGATAAACAGGTATGTATATTTCGGGGTAGCGCATTAATGATAACCCCACCGATAACCCCACCATGCTCAGCGCGACATGGGGCTGAAATTTAGGGGATTAAAAGGTGGCAAACTGATGCATTTGCGGTGTGCTTTGTCCTATAGGCAACCGCCAGGTATTTAATTACATGAAAGCTTCCCACGAATTGCCAGGTAGATTAATGCAATGATATGCATTCAACATAAATGATGCATGGTCTCCGCAAACGAAAACAATTCACCTACCAGCTGCCACATTAAATTTTGGGCGTGGTCTGCCGACTGCTTGCTTTGTTCCTTTGCATACGATCGGTAGGAAGTAACCACATTTGCAAACTTAACTTCGTTGTTATATGATCTCGCACAACACACATTTTAGGCATAACGCACGATGAATTTGTCTAACTAGCAGAATGCTTAGGCGGGACCTTGGCAAGCACAGTGCGGTGCAAAATGCATAACAATGTCTGGACTAGCTCAGTACCGCATTCGTCTGCGTCTAGACGGTGGATACTGGTGTTTAGGTGGCCGAGCGCTGTGTGTGCTGTCTGCAGCCTGAGCGTATCGAACGCCAGCGTTGAAAGAAAGAGGGTTACAAAGCTGAAGGCAATATCTATTGGGCTTTCGCAGTCTGGAGTCAGGTATTGGCCGGGGGTTTGCTGCAGTTACAATTCGTCGTTCTTTTGCGGCTTAACGCCTTCAGGCGAAAGGCAATGGCTGCTGTGTAGTTTTGTTTTAGTCCATGCGTTGCATGCAACGGTGACAATAAAGCAGCTCATAACTGGCTTAGGCTATGCGAAAGACAGTACATATTCACAGGTAAATTACGACAACCGCGACATTTTCTTGCTGTATTTTGGAATCACCTTTGCCGACTTTGGAACCATGTTTTTATCCGTATTAGCTTAGACTGTATGCATGGGTAAATTTAACAACTTCGTTGGGATATCTAAACTTTCTAGACCAGTCTCGCTATTCAGTGGCTCAAAACGACCACACCCACCATAAGATAGGTGGTATGGTCAAATGGTGGGATCGGACTTTTGAAATGACGTTTCTGAATGTAGTTTATGACGCTCAGGAACGAAAAGGGCGGTGGACGACATCTCATCAACGTGGTTGTTTGTCTATGAGGAACATGATATTACCAGCCTGCTTCAGAAACACATAACAGCATTATATGTTATATGTTTCCCACACTTATCAGGAATACCAGGGCAGTCGAGGCATATTTGTGCCTGCGGGAATGCATGCACATCCATTTCAGGGTCAAAGTTGACATCTGGTTAAGACTTTCTCGCGCTGTTTTGCTTACTTTGCTTTGGTTTGGCTGAAAGTACAAGCCACGGTAAATAATCACATTTGTCGACATCTACAACGTCTAAAGATAGGTGATAGATTCAGGAGTGTCGAAAGGAAACGGGATAAAACCGGAATGATTAGTTACTTGGTTTTGATAATATAAACACACGTTGTCTTTATGTTTTAATCATGAGCCCGTATAGATAGTAAGGAAACCTCCGCCCCTATTTGTGCCAGTATTTGAAATAGGCGTGATCTATATTTGGGTCAATGGCAACGCACCTAAGACTTGCAGTAGGACACATATGATGTTCCTCTATTTATCTGAGTTATCAAAGGAAGGCGTATACTGTCTCACTTATGTATTACATCACTTCCTTCCCGACACATATTGCTAAATGCACGTAATACAATGTGAAAATACGGCAAATACTAGTGGGGCACAACAACTGAAATAGCTGTAAAAAACTCCGAAGAAAATAATTGTGCAAGCTTTGGGGCATGATTCCGAATTGTTGGTGTATATGCATTGCACACATCTCTAAAATATTGTCTTTGTCTGAACTAATTGTATCCGCAGCGATAAAGCAAGGAAACCATAATCATCTTCTTCAAGAGAAAAAATAAAATGAACGAGCTGCGACTTAGGTACTTATTACACGTTATCATATAATCTGCGGTCCTCAGCTGGTAGCGCAAGCTAGGTATCCAAACGCCCTCTCGCATTGTTGCTGGATACCCCCTGTCACTTTGCATGTAACACAACCGGCAGGTCGCGAGCCTTGATGCAAATAACCTTGATATCACTCACGACCATTAAGCATCGGGCTGGCGTTGTGCATCGATCACCAAAAGGACGTCCCAGACAGCAAGCTCGCGAAGATATCTGGAAGTGACATAACAGCCACGGCAGACGGAACGCACAGGACTTAGTTATCGGATGTGCCAGCACTGCTTGACAACGCTCGAGGCAATCATCGTCTGTCTAAATATTTTCCATATTGAGTCAATTCAGTGCGTTTTCAAGATAGTTTATCAGCTGCATGGGTCATATATGAGCTGTCGGAGACATTTATAAGCCGCCTAATTTTCTTGCACTTACTTGCAACATACGAACAATAGGATAGAAGTCAAGCACAAGTATCTTGAGCCTCTGTCAAAACGAATACGTTTCTTTCGATGCAGAACAACTGTCGATTGATTGCAAGCGTGAACTGGGGGGGGGGGAGGGGGGGAGGGGGGGGGGGCGGCTGAAGCGACGGGATGCATGTACGTTACTATACCATCACGGTAAATACGCGCCTGCAGATACGTTTCATGAAGCTATATCATCACTTTCGTGAGCCATAAAGAGACTCCTCGTCTCGTGTTTATTGAGCACCGCCTGTCTAGGCATGGCACAGAAGCATACGCTATCACGCGAGCCAGATGCTGCATGGTCTATTTGTGGTCTGCTTCTACATCAGGTATGCAAGCAGTTAACGCACAATAGAGAACAAGATAGTCCAACAAAATGCACAGTGAACCAGAGCAGCAGCATACCATTTTAATTAAGGGGCTCCTAGTAAAACAATCCCACCAAAAGCCAAAATTAATGTAGAAGTATGAGAGCATAATGAAAAAGGGATTTGCATCTAAAAAAATATGCTGTTCATGTCCACATTAAAGGCACGCTCGGGACATATAGGCAGAAAATGATGATCTAGCAAGAAGTAAAAATGACCCGCGCACATTTTTGGGCGCTGGAGGAAGAAAACATTTACTGAAAGGGACTGAACCTACCAACTAACATTTTGATATTTAGTTATTGGACGAAAGCCTCATAAAACGCATTGGGGCGATGAACATCTTTCTTAACAGCGGACAAAACTGTTTTTATTCATTTGTGTTGCATTTTGGAAACTTTGTAAGGATTGGGGGATCGAGGTGAATGCTAGGATTCTAAAAAGATGTGAAGCCCAATCCAAGACTACACTGCACTGACCACTCAAGAGGTCCATGTTACGATTTAAGCTTAATAAAAATAATGCGGAATGAAAAGTGAGCGACTGACGAGGAAAACATCCTATTGTTCAGAAGGGTTCGCCGCAAATAGCTACCCATCACACAGAAAAAAACGTAATGGGCCCAGTTCCTTCAAGAGCGCAACGAAGCTTTGGCGACTGAGCCGATGCGCTCTTGGTGGTTGTGCCGAGCTGCAGCGTTGGAGCCAGGGCACCAATCCTTTAAATCGATATAACTTCTGTAGTTCCAGAATAACAATCCGTCGCTGCAAATGCGGCGACAGTGCTCCTTCAGAACGAAAAGCGACGCTAAAAGCAGCCTTCTTATCACAAATGTCAGTCCACTGATGATATCCCAAAACATCTGAATGCGACGCTCGTCCATCCAAACAAACAACGCCACCATGCAAACAACGGTCAGGCTTTAGACATGCACCAGGACCAGTCGCCCGCTGACCTGATGGTCGCTTCTCGGGACAGCATCGACCTCTCCGCGGGTCACCCGTCCGAGCCGTTCACCGCCCAGATCCGTCGTTTCGGCGCATTGCCCAGCGCTTTGATGCGGCGCGATGCGCTGTGTTTACGGCCTGTTTTATGACGTCGGCCCGGCGCGGCGGCCCTCTCGGTGCGCGGCTGGCGGTCCGCGCGCAGTAAATCCGGCCGGCCCCGATTGAGACGTGCCGAGGGGAAGGGTCAGCTAACCGGCGGTCACTGACGCCCGACCGGCCGGGGCCGAGCGGCCGCGCGGGTCGCGGGCCGCGGCGGACCGGCGGCGCGCCAGCCGGCGGCGGGGTCACTCTGCAGCCCGCGCGAGCTGTGCGGAGCGGCCGGCTGGGCTGTGGGGCCGGCATCGGCGTATGCAGACCGCGGACACGAGCGGGAAAGACGGCTCGTGGGTCGCTCTCGACGTGACAGAGTCACGCGAGCAGCCTCCTGCCGTGCCGTGGTAACCGTGCGCCTCGGCGCCGGCGGCCGTGTGACCCCGCTCCCCAGCCCGTACGGTGTCGCTGAAGCCTTCCGTGTACCGCCGAGAGCGCCGGCCGTATAACCGGCCACGTCTGCAGCCCCCGATGGCCCTCAAACGGAAATACAGCGGCCGGCCGAGACGTTTATGGCCGGCACGTTCGCGACGCGGGCCGGCCGCCGGCCACGTCGGCAGTGAGGCGCGTCCCGCGCCATGGGCCGGTGTTGGACGGCGAGACGCGACGAGATCGCCGCCGTGGCGCGGGCAGAGGCCAGCGGAGCGGTGCTGTGGGCGTGCGGTGGTGGCGGTGAGGTGGTGTGAGTGGTGCTCGGGCGCGCGGCTGGTGCCTGGGCCAGTGTCATGGTGCTGTGTGAGATGGCGGTCCGGGGATCCGCGACCGTTTGCGGCCTGCGCACCAACCGGACCAGGGAGCTGTGGCAGCCTCTCGTGATCCCCGCGCCGGCCTCGGGTGGCTCAAACGACCTCGCGGTCAAGACACTCCACGCTTCCACCTCTGGCCAGCTGTCAGCCGCGCCCCTACCCAGCGGGAGCGGGCGGTGCGGCGTTTCCGCTGGAGCCTCACCCGACGAACATGCCATGCACGGGCGCACGCGGTGCATGAGTTACTGCGCCGCACCACCCGGCCTCGCCTGTTTACGTGGCCGCCCTAGCGCCGGAAGCCCCGTGATCAATAGCGCCGCTACGTCAGGGCGCCGCCGCCGCCGCTGCCGCCCCGTTGACACCCGGACATAAATCGGGCGGCGATTTTTGCCCAGCTTAATCCCGCCGATGATGCACGGGCGGCGGCGAAAACGGCGCACGTAATCGCCGCGCTTTGCCTGTACTGCAGGCCGATTAAGGCGTCATGTCGCCGCACGCGGCCAAGTTTATGGCCGCCTGTGCTTGAAGCGCGGCAAATGAGACGCAGGGCGACATTTGGTGGAGGGATTACGGATTTCAAGACGGCGCGAAGGTCTTGTTGTGGGTCAAGCAGACCATAAATTCGAATTTGAACGATAATAGACACACAAACGTATGGACAACGCTTTTCTAACACATTCGCATTGTTTGTGCTTGAAGCATGATTATCTTATGCGAGTAGGTTTATTTTTGAGAGTTGTGCCCAATGCTAAATAGACACATGTAGGTGAGCGATCAGTCCAGCCATGAACGCTTTCATCATATATTGCTTTATCGCTTAACATCCGAACCATTGTTTTCATCGCTTGTTCTCTATGAAGTTACACATATTAAAACTGAGAGCTGCCGGCCCATGATCGGAAAGTAAAAAACAAACATTCCTTTCGGTACGGAGTTGGCCGGCGGCCTTCAGTCGCACAAACACATTAGTGTGTGCGTCAATTAGAAATTGAGTTTTTAATGCCGGTAGTATTTTCTGCACTGATTACCGGATTCCAGACACCAAGCAGACAAAATGCCGGTATTGGGAGCTGAACGCATGCTGGCTCTAAAATGAACACGAATTTAGTGGCTGGTTGTCTTTGGAGTGCGCATTTCTGAAGCTGTTTTGTGGATTAATTCGTTTCCAAGCGACCTTCTTGGGAACGTCGCTCTGCCCACGCTGCACGACGTAGAAAGCGGCGCGCGCGGCCTCCTCCGTCGTGCGCTTGAAGCCGTCTTGCCGTGCTTGAGATCCAGCGTTTGTGCTCGATTCGGCCGGCGGCTTTGCTTGATTTCAAGCTCCATCGATTTTGTGGCGCCGCCGTGTGCCGTCGGTCAGTCGGGGCTGTGCAGCCCAGGCTGACAGGGGTGCGGAAGCGGCGGGCTGGCCCATCGAGCAGAGCGACCGTGCAACTGACAGTTCGTTAAACAGGGTCGTACACGACTAGCTCAAACCCTCACAAATCAGAGCGGCAAATGCTTAAATTCTTTAGTTGACCTAAATCGTCAGTGATAGCTATCTTGTTTTGAGAGGGAGCTGTGTGCTGCAGCTCTCTTGATGCGTGACGCCAGTTTTTGTTTGATCCCTCCCGGGGCGGCACCACTGGTTGATGGGGAGGGGTGGGGAAGGGAAAGGCAGAGGAATACTCAAGGGATAGCTGGTATTTTGGTCTTTTCTGTCATCCGATGCCTGAGGCGTAATGTTAAGTCTGAATATTATTAGGAAATTTTGCGAGATAACCACACTCAAAATTGCTACTTTGTATCATTGTTAGTACCACCTTACACCATCCACCATTCATGCCTAAAAGTGTGCAGGACTATAAGGCGCTGTTCCGTCCCATCAGTGGCGACCCGCCTGGTTCCCCCAGGAGGATCCGTCCTGTCCCCCACCAAACATTCAGCGTCAATTAGCGATCGCTCCACTTTCATTACGACGCCCTTACTCTTGACAGTCAGCCATCCGACTAAACGCCTTTCAGAGATGTCTTTGATCGAGGCCGTTATCGAGGCCTGAACACATTCCTGCGCCGGACCGGACCGAGATGTGGCGTCTGAGGGCGAGGGCTGCGAACGAGAAATCTTTTATGGCCGGAGAATAAGCGCCATGAATCATGTCTCCTGTCGGCGGGGGGCGGCGCCGGCTTTTATAAAATTCTTCTCCTGCCGGCGTGGAAATGTTGCACCCGGAGAGGTCGCCGTGGGGGTCTGCAGGATTTCGGCCCCCCCGTTGCACGTTTTTATGACTAAATAATGGGGGAGTGGGCTGGGTGCGTCTCACGTCGAGATCGATCCCGCCAGCCCCGAAGACGCCACTTGTCGGCGGAAGAGGCGGCGCTGCGAGGCTTTATTCGCTGGCACGCGGCACCTGGATTGAACCGAGTCGTGAATCAATCGCCGGGCCGATGGCCGCTCTGGTGCCGGGCAATTTCGATCCTTCAAAAGCCCTTGTGTATCGCGATGAAACACGGTTTGAAACTCGGGCAACTCCATGGGAGAAATTGCTGAATGGTCTGTTTTCATGACGGATGAACGCTGGGGCTGCGCTACAGAGCGGTGAGTTGCTAATTACACCAGCAGCCATAACGCACCAATAAAAGGGCCATAACTTTCCGCTGAAAGCCCTCCATGGTTGGCACTGCCATCTGTGGGTCATCTCCTGAACCGCTCGTTCGGTCTAAAGGGAAAAATATCCTAGGGGCCATAACTCGAATAGTGCCGAGCCAAGCATCCCCCGCCATTACAAGTGACTAAGGATTAAGGATTGGGTTAACACACCATATTTATCCTGGCGTGTCTTTGAAAATGATTACGGTAGAGTATGCGGTGGACGATGCCATTCAATGCCAATTCCCAAGTCGTTCGGGATGCCATGCTTTTCGGCGCGACATGATGCTGCAAAGTAGACACGAAAACGTCTTCGAAGTCGCAGCATAGACGCGGAGCTCGAACCAACCATACCTATGCATATGGATAGAGAGGATCTGACCTGATCTCTGGGATAGGAAGGAATACACGAACAGGAACATGGACAGATCCAGCATTGAATCGTACGAAGGATTACGCCTGATCGGGGGCAAGTGCCAAAGTCGGTGTTAATCAGAGGTGTAGCCTAGGGCAAGATCACGGGGACCATGGCTCCTTCCCCTGAACCAATATATGCACACTAGGCACTAGTTGTCGTCACGGCTCGATCCACAATTCACAATTCATAGAATTTCGGCTGAAATTTGACAATTACCCCCCTCCCCCCCCCTTCCCCGCCCCACTTCCACTCTGAGAACAAATTTAGCTAGGTGCCTAATGCCGATCGAACTAAAATCAAACAAAACATTAATGAACGTTGACGTGCTTTCGACCATCTGAAAAGGAACATGACCTCGATAGTCGCCTTAGATACTTCCGCGCACACAGACGGAAAGAGTAGCTACAGATCCATCGCGTATGGGCAAGTGGGACGTCGTTTTGACAAATCTTCTCCCATCTCACCTACAAAACTTTTGAACTTGGCAGCTAAGCTGCTATATTTGACCTGGATCAGGCCTTCGATTTGTCAGCTGGGGCAGAACCGGTAGCTCACCATCACTCTACGAAATGACAGAGTCCCATCCATCACTCCGTCATTCGCGTCAACATCCAAACCGAGGTGTTGTTTGGTGTGTGTTTGGGGAGCCGAACCCTCTCGTATCTTTAGATTTTAAGATGAGGTGTATGGTGATACAGGAACAGAATAATCTAAAATCTTTCAAATTACTGATTAGGGATGTTAATCATTTCTGAAAGTAAAAGAAATATCCAGCGCATTTTGCGCGGGAGCATAATTTGAAAAAAATACTTCATTTTGAAAATGGAAGACACAGGAGCCGGAATGAAGGATAGGCGAACTCCTAACTACACACAATAAAACTTAATTTTAACCTTATGGTAGTGCACAAGAAAATTGGCTAAAAAATAGGCTTCGCCCTTCCATTTTTGGTAACTTGCTGTGCACTTGACGAAAGCCATTCTTAGTGTTTTAAAGCGCTTGGCATCAGCGTCGACGCAAATGGTGAGGCACGCCAACTAACCGCGCGAATCTTCCCTGAGAAATCCATCACAGAGCCATAATCGTAATAGTAGTCGGCAGCATTTGCAAGGTGTCCATTACAAAGCCGTTCCATAATCCACAGTCGCACGCTCATTGCGGGGCCGCCGCAGACGTGCTGCACAGCTCGTCTCTTGCCGGCCGGCTGTTGTTGTTGGGCTGGCTTCAGTCAGCCGCGCGGGCCGCGCACCCATCCGTCAGCGACGTCACGCTTATTTTTAGCCACCAGACACCCCTGTTTATAAGAGGTCAGCGCACCTACGCCCGCGTGTTGACACCGGCGTGGTGGAACTTCTCCGCGGCCCAAAAAACGAATTTGGGGCCTAATACGCCGGCGGATACGGGCGCGCAGCGTTTGAGTCGAGGCCCGGCCTGTAATCACTGTTGTTGTGGCTCGTTTGGGCGCTGTGGGCCGCTGTTGTCGATTGGTTCTCACTCGGCCGCGTCCCGCCAGGTCTGGCGACCGCCACCTAATCATATAGGTCATACGGAAAATTACGCCGCCCTGCGCCGGCCAAATTACCCCTTTCCTGGTCCGGCGGAACCGTCCATGCGACGCGCGGCGCTAAGGGCGATTTTCCCGCCGCTCCGGCCGCCGCGCTGGGCCGCCGCGGCCGGCTCCGTTTGGTCGGTGGAGTGGAACCAGCATGGCAGCGCGCGCGGCGGGCGGCGGCGCGCCGTTTTTGGTCCGTTGCGGCGCCATGGCCGCGGCGTCCGGCGGCGTGACCCGGGTCTCACGCGCCAGGTCAGCCGCGGCGAGCGGTCGAGCCCGGCCCGGCCGCAGTCCGGCGGCGCCCACCGGACCGCGGCCGGCCGAGCCGATGCCCGGCCAACCGGAACACGCCGAGACAATGCCCGCTGGACCGCAGAGCTCTGGAAATGTGTCTGCTGGTCCCGTCTCCGAACAGGCGTCTGCTGACCCGGCGAACTCCGGGTACGCGTCAGTTAGCTGGTTTATTCGGAACCGGTGCGATTACTAGAAAATGTTGCACCGACGTTGCGATTACCGGGCAGGCCCCTAGCCACTGAGATGACCAATGGTGCACCGATGTCCACCGAGGTGGAGAGCAGTGGCCTGATGACGCTGAACGACGGTGCTCCACAGCTGTCCACCTCACCTGAGGGGGCTGAACCCAATCCACTGAATCGGTGGATGTTGGCCCCTGAACGCACCTCCAGAAGAAAGTGTTGCGCCCGCAGCCAAGCCCCTGAAGCCTTGGTACGGTTTTTTATTTTGTTTACAGCACACTCACACATACGTGCCTGCTGGGGTAGAAAGCTGCACGCAGCTTTGGACGCTGACCGTACCTGAAGATCGCAGATTCAATGCAGCACCGTCCTTGAGTGCAAAGCACATTCTCTACTTATTTAAAAAAGGGAGCTAAAGAATTCACTGTCACTGCTGTAACTCGTGTTCTCATGTTGGTTCGATTGCTGCTTTCGGGAATTGATGTCCTCCACAAATAACAGATATGTTCTGGGCAGGTCTGTCTGATGTCCAGTGCATGCGTCAGCATCATGCAAGATGAAAGGATCCGGTGCACGAAACAAGTTTTGTAATTGCAGTTCTCCTAAAATAACCAGCAGCCTATGATTCAGATTGTGAACAGCCTTTCAGCCCCACCGACTCCCAACTAAAATATGGTCATTTCTGCGCTCCACGCTTGGTCCGAAAGCGATGGGTCGGCACTTTGCCAATGAAAGTACCGCTACGATTTAGCCAACAAGACTGGAAGCTTGAAACACCCTTGCCATCATCGTTTATTGGGCCCCGTAGGTCTCATGCAAAGGCCAAAACCTTGCAGAAGCATTACAACGTAGGAGAAAACTTCTGGCAAAAACGAAAGTGCCGAATGAATCAGAACAGTGTGCAGTAAATATTAAAACATTTAAATTTCAAAAACGGTTCTTCAATGGCCCTAGCACCGGTCATGCCACTGGCCAGTGTCTGCGTTACATCCGGATTACATTCAGATAGAATCAGACGCATGCTGTTAAACTCGCAGAGACTGTTTTTTTTTTTGTTTTTTTTTCGTTTCTGAGACTCAACTCGTGTGCTCGAGTCCCATCGTTCATCGCTGGTGTCAGCGCTTGCTCTGTACAATCATGCAAATGATCTGAGCCCACGACACGCCACGGACCTGGGTCAGGGCGCAGGGCTAGTGTCTCGAAAGAGGGGAGGGAGAGGGAAGGGCAAGGACCTTGCGTGTTCCCACGGCGATAGTAACAATATTACAACCGTACCGTAATGACACGCCGGCGATCCGTCGCGTCGTCCCGCCCCCCTCCCGAGCATCAAACCGAACCCCAGACTGTCCGCTGCCGCCCGGCGCCCAATCCTAGCGACACCCGTGGATCCATGCAGCGCCTCGAAGCCTGGCTCCGTCTCGAGGCCCGGCTCGGCCGCAAAGCCCAGCTCCGCCGCTAAGCCCGGCTCGGTCGCGAAGCCCGGCTCCGTCTCGAAGCCTAGTTCCGCCTCGAAGCCCGGCTCGGCCGCGAAGTTCGGCTCATCCGCGAAAGCTCGGCGCTCCGGCCCGGGGGCTGCGGGCGGCGCCTACTGCGTCCATTAGCCGGACCGAGCGGGCGCTCGCGCGGTGATTTTTCTCGGGCCGCGGCGCTGGCGCCGTCCGCCAGCCCCTCCCTTTTAATGTCGGCCGCTGCAGTGGGCCGTGGGCTGTTGTTGTGGGCCGGGCCGGCGGCCGGGCCGGCGGCGGCCGTGCGCGCCCGGGCCGCCCCCTAATTGGCCGGCGCCGCCGCCGCCCGCGTGGGCCCGCTCTGCCGTCCCGGGAAGCATGCGGAAATCCCTGTAATTGCTATCTGGGCGTGCGGTGATGTATGCGCAAGGTTCGGCTGTTAATGGCGGTGGCGTCACGATTTCACGCAGAGGCGGCGTTCAATGGCCGCGCGCGCCCCAGAGAGGGTGGGTAACAGAGCCGTTTGCCAAACTGGGCGCGAAATAATATTGGAAACAAGACCGGCGAAGATTGGTTCGAGTGGGCCGCGGCGGAACGCGAGCCGCGTTCAGTTAGACACGTGGTGCTCGACGGCCGAAGGTCCCTGTCAAGTGTGGACGCTACCCGCAGACTGACACAACCGGAACTTCTTGATATCCTGCGCACGTATTTGAATCGTGAGCGCTTAGCAAATGCCTCCAGCAAGACTGCGTTTAGGTCAGATTGGCCTCGCGGTGCTGGTCACGTCTTCATTAAGCCCGAACACCTGACGAGCGCCGGCAATATATGTCCGGCTGACGTCAGCTGGTAGGCAAGTGAAAGTGGCCGATGGTTGAATTTATCTGCTCGGGCCGGACGTGGGGCTTCCGCGCCGTCCCTTTGCCTCAGCTGCTGGTCAGCTGCCGAGGTGAGCTGGCAGTTATGGGCGAGCCGTCCGAGTGGGTTGGCTTAATTCAGACTTCAGATCAGTTACTGGTGTTGTTATCGAACTATGTCAAGCTAGTGTGTATACGTACGGACAGCTTAGCACTTCCCATCACACCAATATAGGCTGGAAATTGCGAACAAAACTGATGGGCGTATCATGCGCCCTGCTTTACAGAGTTCTGAATCACCTCGAACTTGATCGTCAAAAAACATTAATGCGGACTTCTGACGTTTTCTAAGCGTCGCTATAGCTGGAATCACTGGCGCTGCTGCGGAGAACATGGATGCAAATCAGCCGTCTCGTGAACAACTGCAGCGCGGCCCCGTTGCTGAGTTCTACAGCTGCCGCGGGCCAGGTGTATGCCCACGTGGCGGTGGTGCCTCCACAAAAACCATGTGTCGATATCGACATTGCACGTTACATTCACAGCTGTGGCAGCACCGCTGAGGTTGCAACATGTGCAACAGGGCAGGCCCAAGTGAACCTCGCCTAAAAATCGATCCCGACATCGCGCTGTGCAGCTGCGCAGCTCTGTTTGGGTACAGTGTGCAGTGTGCAGCGTAAGTTAGGTCCATTCGAAGGCCCGTGCCAGCGTAAGATGCGGGTTGCGGTGAGCTCAGTACATCATGGCCTCTTTGATCACGTGCAGTTGTAGTTCACCGTCATCCAGATCCTTCTCAGAATTGCAGGGCACCAAAGATGGCAAAAACTCGTTGTTTTCTAACCTGTAAGGTTAAAACTCAACTGCACACATGAGTTGCTAGATGGACGTGTCCGAATTCAAAAGTGAAGTTATTTTTAAAATATCCTTGCGTTGTTCCATTATTAGCGAATTGGACTCACGGAATGTATTGCACGTGTACTTATGTACATCTACTTCAAACGCATCAAGTTGATATAGGTATCGGCTTCAGTCAACAAAATAAAGTATATCTAACCAGCCTGGTCGCCAGACTGCTACATTGGTGCGCGGTGCGGCAGTCTGCAAGCACAGCGAACGTCCCAAAACTATCCCTAAGCAACCGCATTCGTCACAGGCAATCGGGCTGTGGCTTTGCGCGATGGAGATTCACGCCTGGATGGAGAGGCAAAAGTCGGCAAAAGGCAAAACGCAAAGCCACAGTGCCTCCGCGCGGCGAATTTGGGCGGGTGCTGGGATTGCAGCCGCTGTCAGCCATACTTGTTGTCAAGACGGCTTTTGGCAAAGCATATAGGCACGAGCAGCTTCGCATGACAAATACCTTCAGATTGTTTTACAACGTATGGTTTTGAATGGATCATGACGCTATTGAAGGGGTACTCTAACCTATGAGGTTAAAATTCGACTGCCCACATGAGTTACTAGATGGACATGTTCGAATTCAAAGGTGAAGTTATTTTTAAATATCCTTGCGTCGATCCAGTGCTAGTGAATTGGACTCATGTAATTTATTGCACGTGTACTTATGTACATCTACTTCAAACGCATTAAGTTGATATAGGTATCGGCTTCAGTCAACAAAATAAAGTATATCTAACCAGCTTGGTCGCCAGACTGCTACACTGGCGCGCGATGCGGCAGTCTGCAAGCACAGCGAACGTCCCAAAACTATCCCTAAGCAACCGCATTCGTCACAGACAATCGGGCTGTGGCTTTGCGCGATGGAGATTCACGCCTGGATGGAGAGGCAAAAGTCGGCAAAAGGCAAAACGCAAAACTACAGTGCCTCCGCGCGGCGAATTTGGGCGGGTGCTGGGATTGCAGCCGCTGTCAGCCATACTTGTTGTCAAGACGGCTTTTGGCAAAGCATATAGGTGCGTGCATCCTATGAAAGATACCTTCAGGTTGTTTTACAGCGTGTGGCTAATGGCAATGGCGGCCCACAGGTCAACTGTGACATCACCGGCTTGATAAAGTCGAAAACTATCACAACAGTGTTGGCTGGTATCTTACTTTGTTCGACGCCATTGAGCAGTGGGATGGAATTACAGGTGATTACTGGTCCCACTATTTCATTTCAGTAGGTTTTTGGAACAGGCTCCAAGGTCAGACCATTCCTTTGACGGAGCTTCAGCCACGAACCTCTCCCTCAATCACACAGGGTATGCACTTAAAAGGCAGTCATTTTTAATGATAACCACCATCATTCATCGAAGATAATGTTACGTGTTCCTTCCACGACGACAAGAGACTGCAATTACATCACCTGCAGTCTGATGAAATATGGAGGATGCACACGCTCATCTGCAAAGCGATCCTTGACATTACGCATGCGCACTGAGAAATGCAGATGACAGCTCAAGATTCAAACCGCACACCACTGAGACATTTATGCTGCAGCTGAGCGCGGAAGCTCAGTGAAACAGGCATTAGCCATGTCCCCCATGATACGGCCCATCAGCAATCAACTTTCTAGAGCCCATCCATCTTGCGGGGCAGCAAACTCGTGCTTCCTTTAATGAGCGAAAATGCATAATGACCGGGCTGCCGCCACGTCACCGCCTCCCACCCTATCCGGCGCCGGCCGCCCGCCCGCCTGCCGGGTCACAATGCACGTGCAGGTGCCGCCCGCGGTCCGCCCCAACTACTGAGCTTCCGCCCCGCGGCCCGGCCGGCGCGGCGTAATGACAGCCGGCCTGGGCCTCGAACGGTTCGCGGAAAGCGACATCAAAGTCGCGCCGCCGGGCGGGGTCAGTCGTCGGGGTCAGCGCGAGCGGCGCGACGCGCAGCACCGCCAACTATGTCTTAATAGACGGTACCGCCGCGACCGGCCGACGGCGGCGCGCTGCGATTTGTGGCGGGCTTCGCCACCGGTGCCGCCTGCCGGGACGTCGAACGGCCGTCAAAAGCTTGGCTACACGTGTGGTGGCTGTCTGGCACGCGCGCGCTGGGGGCTCAGGGGCGAGATGCCTGACGAGATGCACTGTGGGATGTCAAGTGGTTGCCTCAGCGCGTTTTGACTGCTGGAAGGAACTGCCTGGACTTTTTAATGCGACTCAAAGTGTGGCTAGGTACCATCATGACATTGTGTGCATTGCAAAATCTTGTCATGCACAAAGGACCAGGGGATATGGGCGTCGGGATGAAAAAGACCACGGCCATAGCCAGGGGGAGGATCGGGGGCTAAGCCCCTCACCCTTCCCGAGTGAAGAGTGTTACGGTAGATACCACGCGATTTAATCAAAATTTGGTCCACATTCGCAGGATATTGGTGTCAATTTAAGGCACGCACCAATGGCGATTGGCTCTCAGATATGAGTGGCCCATCCCAGCACTATGAAAATCAGAAACCCTTGGCGATAGATTGCTCTTCGAAACGCCACTGCCTGAAGACATTTCATACAGAAGTCCTTTACATATCTGGAAATGTTTCTTTGCATGCCCTAATAACGACCGCTGAGCCAATTTCAGTAATGACGTGGCTTGAATATTTCATACTCTGGAGTCCTTACTTTATGATGGAGCGTAACAATGCTAACGAAGGCATCGTTACAACAACCACACAAAGCAAGTGACTGCCGTCACCGAGGTGTGAATAAAAGAAGAGCCTTTAACCGTGCAGATAAGTCATACCGTAGTCGAAGAGCTGCCGTGATGCCTCGAGCGGGGAGAAGACAACCTTCAGGGAGAAAGGCGGCAGCTCATCTAGCGAAGTTTAGCCCAATGACGTCATCCCCAAACCGGACTGTTCAGGTTCAGTTAAGGCCTCATTCGCTCTGAGACGCCGCAGGCACACAGACCGGCGTCTGGTCTGATCTGGCCGACATCTGCCGTCGCCCCCTCCCCCCGGCGTCTCCCCGCGCAGGGACGGGGGAGGGGCAGCGGCCGCCATCAGAGGTGCCCCCGTGGGTGGTCCGCCGCCCGGCCGCCGCCCGCACTCTGCGCCAATCACCACTCCGCCGCGTAATTGCTACCGATGTCAGCACGCTGACGTCATCCCCAAGGTTTCCTGGTCGACGGAAGGACACCGCGATGAGCCCGGAGGTGCGGGCGAGCGGTTTCTATTGTAACATGCGTGCAGGGCGTCGCATCGCGGCTGTCGGGTTCGGATGGTAAAGTGGTGATGATGCGGACGTTATCCGATGTTTGAGGCGACGCCCGCCAAGCTGTGATATATAAATGTCTCACAAATCACCGTCTAGACATTGCCAAGCAGCGATGATATTGCCAAAAAGCCCCGCCTCAGTAGAAGGCGCCCTTGTTGGAAGAAAGGTGGCATCGAAGTAAGTAGAGCGAAGGCTGAAAAGCCACTAAAAAACGTGGCGCAGTTCTTTCAATTCATTTACACAATCGTGCATGAGTCTAGCAAATATTTTCCATGAAAAGGTCCTGAATTTATGCACCCTTGCATATTTCGCCATAAATTACAAGGCAAATGGATACCGTCATATGTAACCAAATTTTCTGCCCGACTAAACAGGTAGTAAACCGGCCAAGACGTCCTTGGCGGGGGTGTTTCACATTTTGAAACTCGGTCCACTTGCAACTTCTTTTTCTCCTTAATAAGTCAATGAGGACATTATTGAAAGCAACAAAAAACATCGTTATAGCTGAATGATGCGATGCGTTTTTCATCAAGCATGATAGTAAAATATGCTTCCAGTTTGGGGACAGAAGGAGTTTGGGAGATCATTAGTCGTGACATTGCTGTTGGTCACCACTGTGCATCAGTCAACCGCATGCTTCGCTTGCTACGAGCACAGCTTTGACACATGCAAATGTCAGCAATTGCGCACAGTCTGAGAGTAGTTTGGACCAAGGCAGTTCATCAAGTCACGATGCATATAGGGGCTTCCAAGGTCAGTCAAGTGATAGTTTTTGAGCAGCACATGGAGGAGCCTATGAAATTTCCCACGCAAACCCGTCACTTTTTTCGCCTTTTACACCGCATAAATTGAGCGTTTCTGCAAGGCGTGGCCAGCACACCAGAACTTATATAACGGTAACCTCCTATACACTTTGAACACTATAACTCCGTTTAACACACATTCTCTCAGCAGCCTAGCTGTTTTCACCACATTGGCAGCACATTAAGTTGGTTTTATGGCTTCTCGATCACATTAACGTAAAATTTATGGCTCGGTTCGCCGGATTCTATGAAGGCGGGCATGCGACACAATCTTATCCTTGAAAGTTCAGCTCGTGACGAACTGCAGTTCGCCGCGTGGTGTGACGGCGGGCGAGAGCCAATTTCGAGGATTGTGTTTCGCAGGAACAGCTTTATCGTCGGCTCACATGAAACGCCCTGTCGACCGGCTGGCGACCCAATGTCATAACTAAAGCGCAAACAGCCAGTGTTTGCGTCTCTCTCGAAAGCACTCGTTTGAAAATTGATGAATGCTATGCACTTTGATGTTTTTAAAACTTTGTTAAAAAATAAAGGAGTCTTGCTCAGAAAAAAATCTTCTTACAGCAACTGGGTATTCCGTTCACTCTCCACATTGTGGGTGTGAGCACACATGATAGGTGGTTCAGTTCCACCATCCTGAATTTTTTTTTGCAATTGAGTGAACCGCACTTTTCTCCCTGGAAAACCGGCTACAAAAACGCAAATCTAATCCGATACGTAATTACATCGGTACCACCAAGTGGTTTAAATCTTATTTATTACCATTCAGGGTTGGAAATTTATTGAGCTGGCCCCCAGCGGCGCACGACTCGGAAAGTCTGGTGCGGTGGTTTTTGTCGCGGTGTTCGGGGCACGCCGCGCCGGTCAGCCGGCCTCCCGCCGGCGGCAAAAACGACCGGCACCGGCGCGGAATGCCGTGTAACCATATACATTTGGGCATTACATTCGCAGAAATACCACGGCAGGGATGCACCGTGTCAGGTGATGGCAAATTGCGCCAATTCGGAAAGAAGGATGGAATAATTTCGGATGTTTTAGGATGTTTTAGTTGCATGTACCCAACATGGAGTCTCTCCCAATTAGCCAAAGCAGAACTGCAAAATTAAGAGCGCTAGTTAATTGGATCAACCCTTATCCCTAGGGTCACCTTACTGCATGAGGCTAATGCGGTCGTCCATCGAATACGTGAAGCTCCATCCTTGCTTTAGAATGCCAAGGCCACCTGCTTAAATGTCATTGCACGACTGCCGGGCATCGTGGACATGTCTAATTATTAACCTTCTCACATTATTACAATCAAAACGATTGTCCTCCCACTGACAGTCGCACAATTCGCACCACTCGTGTGATTGAGCCCGATTGCTACGCTCCTGTTTGCTGCCTGCCTGCTTCCATCATCTGATCCTGAGCGAGCGTCGGCCATTCCCTTGCAGTCCACCCTCTCACCACTATTGTCCTCGCCTGCCCAGATTGTAATTCCCCCTAGAACACGGCCATAATTCCGGGCGGTGCACTCCATCTTTCATCCGGCTATTCCGCGAGCTGCCAAGTCCAGGGCTCCATAGTTTGCGGCGTCACGTGACTGCGGGGAGACTCTACGCGCGCAGCGGGCCGGCCAGGACCGGACGACCGCGAACGCGCCGGCGGCCCGGCGCCTGGCGGCCGGCTGGCAGCGCGACACTGGGGGCAATAACTTTCAATTTGCTGTGAGATACGGCGCCATTCAGATAATCATCTACAACTGTACCAATGCAGGATATCTGGTGCAATGTTTTGCATGTGCAAGCTGTCTGGACGAGGGTATTATAGGTGTCATGCGGCCTTCTGTCTAACTGATAATGGAAAGTGAATCCTTGAACAGCATCTCACGCGCCAGCAGTGCAAGGTGGAAAGCGAAGACGGTTCAAGCCTTTAAAACCATGTCTGGGAATTCTAAGCGTAAGAATATAGAAGCCTGTGCCATTTGTATAATACGACGAGCTGGTCAGCTTAAACCCGTTCCTACCGGCAGTTCGATGTATCATTCGATGTGTTGAGCGTATGGAGTGGGATGGGGTTGTGGGGGTGGGAACGGTATGGAGATTGGAAAGTCGATTGGTGGAAGGCAGCCAACGTTTTTCGATGGTGTGTGTGTGTTCTATGGCACGCTTCCAATGAGGACATGCCGGTGACGATCCTGGAAATTGCGTAACAATTCCTCGATTTCAAAGGATTTTGCATAGTGCATATGGGCATTGCCTGTGGTAAAATTCCCGAGAGTCTGAATCACGTATACAGGGACTGCGTGGAGAAACATCCTAAAAACCTGAATGCCCTCACCCGGTTCACATATCGGATAGGTAGAAAAAAACCCGGGTGTAAGTCCTGACCTATGATTTGGCCAATGAACGACCATCCGCACTTCCGACAAGGCAGGGTGACTTTCTTTAAGCTTTGACAAAATCACATATACCATTGAGAAGTCGCCATAATCCGCACTGTATCTCTCTAATAAAAGAGGATCACGATTTCATACTTGTAAGTTGTCATTTCCTTGACTGACACTTCACTGGGCAAATTTAACTAACACGTTAAGCGACGGGATAGCTGAACCCGAGGACATTACCGCCATTGAGCTACGTAGGCTTCATCTGTAAAGGAAACACCAGGCATATATTTTAACATTTCGTGCCTAGTACAGTGCATTAAAATACGCCTGTAACTAAGCGTTGTGGCTCCCAAGTATACATAGGCTGATGTACTTGGTGAAACATTCTTGCAAGTGTTTGCGGCAAACCACTGCCATCCAAATAAATACTGGTGACATTATAATTTCGAACCAATGTGACACAACGCTACTAGAATATCCTATTAATAGGCGGGTCTTATATCCATACAACTGGCAGCCGTGGAGGCGAATATGAAGCCATGCATTTCCAATCTCTCTGCAAAACCATGGTTCGTACGAAAGGAGAAATATTTCCCAACACAGAAGGCATTGGTTCATGATCAATGGGGCGTCTCTCGTTGGACTTCCGAGTCTTCTAACTCCCGTGCATTGGTCAGGTACTATTTCTTATGTTTGGTGTTCCTGAAGCAGGTAGCGCCTTCGAGCCAACTTTTACTCAACATTTGACATTCGTCCGCGGTCTTGGATACACTTTCAAACGGTAGCATGAAAGTTAACTACAATTTCTGATCATCTCAACGGACTGGTGACAACGCTATCTGTCTAGTTCGACTCAAGAGGGATGCATGAGAGTGAAGGTCCATATATATATATATATATATATATATATATATATATATATATATATATATATATATATATATATATATGAACAATATCAAATCAAAATTAACACGAAGCATAAACCACAAAAGTTGAGTAGATGAAATGTTTCCACCATGCCAGCGTCTGCTTGACTTGAGTCTCTCTATGGAAAGAAATCCGCATCATGGCGAGCAAGTCATGGTCTTAAGCGGGTGTGTAATAGAGGCGATACCAAAGAACGCTACGATCTGACTGGGGGACGTTACATGTCTGTCTCACGGCATCCAGTCTTGGCACGAGCTCTGCGCCGCTTGAACTGCAACTTTGGGGGGCCACTGGGTTAGCGGCTGGACCTCAGATTGTTACTGCCTGGCAATGTGCCTGAAGACAACGCCACCAAGTGATACTAACGACTGAGAGGAAATGTCCATAGCTCAAAAGAGGAGGGCAGACCCTGCCTTCGTCGATTAGCCTCATGTGGGAACGGGTTTATGAAAGGCCATGCAACCTTTGGAATGTGCTTGTTCGATTGTACTAGTGGGCGCACCCTCGCAGAAATAGCGATTTCAGCAGAGAAAAAAACAGGTCTAAAAGCGATACATAATGCGTCGATACCACACCAAGAGGGTACTTATCTACTCGCAACGCACATTTTGATTTTGGCAGTGGACTAAACTAAACCTACCTGCTCGTCTAGACACATCACTTGTTTTGTGTAAGTCTCCTGTCGCAGCACATCTCCGATGAAAGACGAGGGATCAACGGCCACTTGCATGCTTTCAAAGATGCATGTTGAACATGATTCTAACAAACCTTGTCAATGTTTCATTACATTTTACACCAAACACCAACGATCACCCTGGTGGCCAGACTTGGAACTACAGCGGGGCAGTGCGCCCTGGTGGGCATAGTTGGTCTGATAGTTTCTACTTGTGGCCTATAGATGGCAGGAAGTGTTCCTCCCGCGGGTCGTGTGTGGCCGACGCGCTGGAAGTTACTGGGAGTTATGGAGCAGTTGGGGGAAAACGGATTGTAAAAATGCGAGGTGGACCGCTTATGAGGTGAGAAGTGCCCAAACCGCATTCAATAGCTTAAAGCCGTAATTGCTGAAGTTGTCACTGCAGACATGAAAATTATCTGTTAAAGTTATGGCTGATCGCAGACACGCGTGGAGCCATAACCCGGTTTGGAAACCTTGAGGTTACGACAACAGATGATTCTGTAGGTAGAGGCTATTGCACATAACAACATCGCATAGGGACCGACAAAAACATTCATATTTGTGGCCTTATTACCGTCACGATCTCTGAATACTTACTGTTCGCCTGGACTTGGCGTAGATTTCCGGAGCAATGCAGGTATTGGCTACTTTGGGAACAGGTAACGTTACTGTTAATTGTAACGTTCATGTTCCCGCAATAGATATTTTGTCCCTCAAGTCTCGCAACATCTATGATTGCCAACAACCAGTTACTGGGCGGCTCAGACCATTTTGGGTAAGAGCCTATCATCATACCGGTTTTCACAAAGGACAGGACCGAGTCCGGCTTGCAAGATTAGCGGATTTCAGCAGACTTTGCGCGCATTTTATAGACTCAGCCTAACATTAACTAATCAGTAAAATTTACTTTTGGGTACACTTATTGCAAGGGTATGCACTCAGGACGTAGAAGCACACAATGTTTGATATTGTGTTTCCTAGATTACATGGGCCTACTTGTCCACACAGACACAGTAGTAAAGCCGGAGAGGGTAGGGTGGGGGCGACCGTCCCCTCCCTTGATGCCACGGAAGGACCGTTAAGCATGCTTTATTGAGTGACAATACTTTGCTTTTTGGGCTCATAAGAAATGGAATGACCGACACCCGGTTCTCGTTCCCAAATGTTTCAAGGGTGGGTATGATAGGGCCCAACTCTTCTGTGCCACCCATTGACGAAATCTCGATCGCACCACCGAATTTATATACAATTTCAAACTACGTTTTTCGTGGAATGTTCATATCCCATCAAAGAAACAGTGAAGCCACGAGGATATTCAAGGCAATTGTGTAAGGACAGTCCGCAAAATGAATGCAACATTATATACTAAGAGAAACAGAAGCCCGGGATGGTGCCCGAGTCCAGGCTGCTCACTGGAAAGACACACGGCCGGCTGCAAAGATTGCTTGCTGACGGCAATGGCTGGGGGCCGAGTGGAAAACTGCGACGCTTACCTTCAGAGAGCCTGCATTGTGTGCTGTCGCGACAGTGACGCAACCTTTTTCGGCGGCGGTGCGCGGGCTTACCTGGAAAAGAGAAAAAAGGTGAGACATGCGGATTAGAATTCAGGGAGTTCATGTGGAAGACTGCTGGGTTGGTCACCACGCGTCCTTAAGGGTCTCACGGTGCTACAAAGCAAAAACATGTTTTGAATGCGGCATGCCCCATGCAGCACATCAACCACACGGTTTTCCAGCAATTATGTTCACAGGCATGCACTTTGCAGGCCCTTCTCGATGGACCACTTCTGAGGCGCAACCAGAAGTTGCAACATACCTCAGCCACAGCGAAGAATTTCGTGAATTTTCAGGGAAAACTGCACCAAGCATGGCTTAGTCAATTTGCTTTGGAGAAGTACAAAAGGAAGGCTGGTCGTAAATGCATGATGACGCGTTCACGGTGCATACTATGTCTATAAATGCCTTATAAAAATAATTGAAATGTCCGATCATTTCAGTACAATTCTTCAAACAGCTCAGCACCAAAAATGTTCCGCACGACTATAACTAGACCAACAGGAGAACAAGGCCAGGGGCCAAGCACCCGAATGCTTGGGAAATCCAAGGTAGGAATGAATCGCGCCCCCGTCCGATTTCAGAAAGGTTTTCCCTGCACGTTTTACATCGTTCATTGACTCGAGAAACAAAGTCATGCATTATAATGAAGCTGGAATAACTGTGTACGTCGGCAATCTGAAAAATATCCTTATCTCATGGCAAAAGGTCTTGTTGACATCCATCACGAGCTGAAAGAGATATTTGATATTGCTCGCTGGGTAACTGGGGCGTTTGTGTCCCTTATCCGTTTTTAACGCGCCTGTCATTAAATTCCATGCACTTACAAACCTTTACGATCTATGCATCAAAACTGCAGGCAATATGCCCCGTGATAGAGTTGTTATTGTACTCGTGCGATAAGCATGACATTTATATTCATCACCTTCGGCCCGGTGCATAACTGTTATTTTTGAATCTGCTGGTATAATAACCTATGACATGAGCTAGAGACTTATTTTGCAACGGTCATTTTCATCAAAAACCTCCATTTGAACAAACTCGCAGCCATGCAGTAAAACTGAGGTCCAGGGTACACTTGGCACCCAAAGTTTCATCAGTGCCCTGAGACCGAAGTTATAGATAACAAATCGATTAGTTTGCAGTGGTAGGAAGCACCCCGCATGCTTGTAATCTGGAATACATTTTTCCATGGCCCTCTATAGTAAACATGTGGCAGCCGCATTTTGTCTGGTCGGGGACCGTCCGAAACAACATTATCATCCTGGCATTGCCCGGGAAAGGAAGGCTAGTCTCAAGGCGGTAAGAGGCAACCCAAGGTGCAGATATGCATCGCTGCGTCACATTCTCGCGCAACCGTCATGTGCGCCATGAATTCTCACTGTTGCGAGTTACTGCTAAAAGAAGTCGTATGAACTGCATCGACAGATGAGACGGATACTCATCTGGAGCTTTCTCAATGGCTTGATAGGCAAACTGAAGAATAAAGGGCAAGGCATGTCGCTCTCCCAGTAAGGTGACTTCCAAGAACAGGTCACACAGGGGCTACAGCGGTGCGCTTTGGGTCGCTAATTCATGTTAAACTGTTGGAGAAAGCTTGATTATGCACTTAAATTTCTTTACATGCTCGCATGAAAAAGAAAGCAGCCTTCGCTACATTGCACCAACTTCAAAATGAATGTTATGTTATACTGCATCAAGTCGACAATGCACCTTTATCGATGTGTGTTCAACGCTTTATCACAAAGCGAGGTGAGATTGAATATGAATATCGCCTAAAACATATGTGCAAACTGGTGTCATCTCGACGACTACCTGTCGATCCCACAGTGTCAGAGCGCATACGAAGGCCCATAGTTTTAGCGCTGTACTTTCACCGTGCTTAATTCGAACCCATGGAGAAGAGAGAGAGAGAGAGAGAGAGAGAGAGAGAGAGAGAGAGAGAGAGAGAGAGAGAAGAGAGAGAGAGAGAGAGAGAGAGAGAGAGAGAGAGAGAGAGAGGAGAGAGAGAGAGAGAGAGAGAGAGAGAGAGAGAGAGAGAGAGAGAGAGAGGAGAGAGAGAGAGAGAGAGAGAGAGAGAGAGAGAGAGAGAGGAGAGAGAGAGAGAGAGAGAGAGAGAGAGAGAGAGAGAGAGATAGAGAGAGAGAGAGAGAGAGAGAGAGAGAGAGAGAGAGAGAGAGAGAGAGAGAGAGAGAGAGAGAGAGAGAGAGAGAGAGAGAGAGAGAGCGAGAGAGAGAGAGAGAGAGAGAGAGAGAGAGAGAGAGAGAGAGAGAGAGAGAGTGAGAGGAGAGAGAGAGATGAGAGAGAGAGAGAGAGAGAGAGAGAGAGAGAGAGAGAGAGAGAGAGAGAGAGAGAGAGAGAGAGAGAGAGAGAGAGAGAGAGAGAGAGAGAGAGAGAGAGAGAGAGAGAGAGAGAGAGAGAGAGAGAGAGAGAGAGAGAGAGAGAGCAACGGAAGAGTAAATGCAAAACAATTTAGGAAAAGTCACAGTCGATCGCATTTCCACACTTCACAATTTTCTAACGGAACGGGGCCGTATTACTGAGGGCATTATGTCGGGCGGGTAGTCAAAGCACTGCGGTTTGAGCGGACGTCTTGCCCGCTGACATGGGAGCTTGCAAAGGAGCGGCGCATAATGGAGTCACGCCTCCCACAGTGTCACTGCGTGACGTCATAACGTGACAATAACCTCCCACTGCGGCACATGCAGCGTGCGAAAACAGTGCGTTCATGCAGACAAAGCCAGTTCTTCAAGCCACCTGGAGCTCCGCACTGGTATGGGAGCACGACGGGACAAGGGAGTGCACGCTTTTCGCTTTCTTTGAAAAGCGACGTCACCCGCGTAACGGCACGTGGATGTAATCGGCCCGCGGTGTGAATGTTGAATGAATTTTCTCGACGCCAACGCTTGGCTGGTAGGACACGCAACCCATCACGCAGACGTGCATGCGCAGCGCACGTTTCCTAGAGGGTTTTCTCAACAACGTTTGATATGCGGCACCGTTTTAGTGCGATGTGAACGTATTGGCAGACGGAATAATTTAACATGCAGTCGGCAGCCACTCGAAAAATACATATGCAGGCGCTCCTGGAAAATTGATCGTTGACGTCTCGAATGAAGACCTCGTAGCAAATGCCACTGGCTGTTTCATGGTCACGCCCGCCAGAGCAAAGCAGTTCTCTGTAATGCTGCACGAAGGCGTAGGCTGCAAACAGTCCGAAGCACCACGGCCATGGCTGCATAAATCATGCCGTTTTCAGCCAGGGTCACCTTCACCGCCCGGATAAAGCGGATGCACTATGTGTCTGCCCACTCATCGAAGAAACGGAGATGTTCAGCGACCAAAACATCACTTCCGAGAATGATGCGCGTAGATACTTCGGAGCGACCGGAAGTCAGACAAAAGCGTGAAAAAGAGCTTAAAATCACGCAGGTCGTTGACTACCCGCGAATGAACTGGGCATAGGGATGGGCGCTTGCTGGCAAGAGCCGTGCCTCAGACTACTGAATGCTGCAGGAAGGCTGGGTACGAATTTGCATGTAATGATACGGTACCGCTGAGAATAATGCCTAATTGTGTTAATATCTAACCCCTTGCTTTCCGCAAAGCCGACATGCAATCTTCACCGACTGATTTGTGGGCGCGAGTACGAAGTTGTTGTACGTAGGCGTTGTTGCTAAAAATAGTGCATGCTCCTCCGCTCCATACTGCACGCAAAACAGGATACTTTCGACACGGGCGACGAAGGTAAGGCGCGGCTTATGATGCAAGGCAGTGGAGTGACGTGCCCTCGCTTGGATCATTCGCCCGGTCTTGTGGCGCAACAGCGCAGCGCGCCGACAACCGGCCCGCGTCCGCCCTTCTCAATCGACCCGCCGGAAGGAACCGGGGGTCGGGAACAGGCTCAGACGTGTTAGCAGCGGGCCTCAGATGTCAGGAGTGGGCCTCAGATGTCAGGAGTGGGCCTCAGATGTCAGGAATGGATCCCAGATGTCAGGAGGGGATATCAGACGTCAGGAGCGCGCCCCAGACCTCAGGAGCGTGCCTCAGACATCAGGCGCGGATCTCAGGCATCAGGAGTGAGCCTCAGATATCAGGAGCGGCCCTCAGGCATGGAAATAGCGTTGACCGCACCACCACTGCCGATCAGGCTCGGGCTCTGTCGCAAGGGTTCGCACGGACGTCAGCGATGGTGACGGGCGGTAAAGACCGCTGCCTTAGGGAACCCCCCAGGCGACCCCCAGACGGGTCGCGACAGCTGGCAGACCTAGGCATGCTCTGTAGTCCTCGGTGGTATTGGGCCATTGCCAGCGTGCCCGGCAGAAGACTGATGCTGTGCATGCCCGTTCGAACTGAGCTGGGGGTGATGCGCCGAGCGAGTGCGAGCATGAACGTCTACGCTGGAAGACTGATGCTGTGCATGCCCGTTCGAACTGAGTTGGGGTGATGCGCCGAGCGAGTGCGAGCGTGAACTAGACGCTAGAAGAAACGCTAGAAGACTGCTGCTGTGCATGCTCGTTCAAACTGAGTTGGGACGATGTACCGAGTGAGTACGAGCGTTAACGTCTGTGCTGTAACGTATGACCAGTTGTTGTGCTAGTCATTAATCTAAATTCGGTACCTCCTACGCAGGAATTGTCGCCGTTTTCCGCCAATTCAGCCCGCTGCAGCCCAACACCATCCAATTCAGCTGTTCTATCGCAGGCTGGCAGTGCAGCAAACACGAGTGAAACAGAGCCTCACTGTCCATGGAAGCAATGCAACTTTGATGGTGGGGTGAGCAGAGAAGACCAAGCACCGCGCCTGTGTGTCCATGCGCGACACTATGTCGGTGTCTCACGCGACTGCTTGGACAGGAGGAAAATAATACACATTAAGAAGCGATGCATGAATTTTCAAAATGCTAAAGATTAAGCTCCCATCGGCCTTAAGTCCCATTAAAATCCGGTGAAATCCTACAGGTTTGCGTCAGAGCTCCTACCTGAAATCCTGCAGGTTTGCGTCAGAGATCCTAACTGAAATCCTACAGGTTCGCGTCAGAGCTCCTACCCGAAATCCTACAGGTTCGCGTCAGAGCTCCTAACTGAAATCCTACAGGTTTGCGTCAGAGCCCACCAGGCGTCGGGTCAGAGCTGCCTATCAAAAGACGCCGAGGTCCGGCCAGGCCTGTGTCATCAGTCACCGCGGCCCCGAGCTCCAGCATCAGCCCACCCCGCGAGACATCACGCCGCTGCTCAGCTCTTGCATCAACTCGTGTGACAGCTGTGTGACAGGCGCGTGACAGCTGCACCACCAGCGTTGCACGCTCCCACGCGGTCCGCAGTCGTGACCAGCGAGGGAGCCGCGGCTGGGGTCAGCGCCGGACTACCCGGCCGGCCCCTGGCCCCAGCTCGGGCCCAGCTCGGATCCCAGCCGCGCCCCAGCTGCCGTCACAGCTGAGCAGCTCTCGCCACAGCGTCGCCGCCAGCGGAGGCGCCGTGTCCGGAGCCCCCCCCCCCCCCCTCGGCCGCCGTTCCCAGGCAGGCACACGCGCCCCGTTGTTCGGTCATGGCATGGTAAGACGCGGCTTACTGGCCACACCGGCTGCACGCTAATGACGGCGTTTCGGACACAGTACGGGTGGTATGATTGGACACGCGGCTTCTCTAATTCAGTACATCAATCGCCCTAATGACAGACTCCGCATAGCTTTATGCCGCTAATGAGCTCATCAAATTATCACAAATTATACATGATGCACCGCTGTGCATTTAGACAGCATGACACCGCAACCGACCGTTATCAGGCACATACCTTCTTCGCAGTGTGATCAGATACGCGGCTGATGGCGGAGCATAAACAGCGCGTTTCTAAAACAGTATGTGTAAAGCACGCAGTGGGTGCAACAGCGCACGTACCGCCTGAAAGTGCGACACCCATGCCACACAGACAGCACCATCCGCTCCGAAGTAGATAAACACCACAGCTTTATCTCGACCGCCGCCGCATTTTCTGCCCGCCTATAAAAGCCTGAGGGGGCAGCGTTCCGCGACGCGGTTATGACATTTCTCCATCCTTTATTGCCGCCAGTAATCGCCATCGATGAAACGGACCGGCCCGCCGGCGATCTCCGGTTCCTGCCGGCGACGCCGGCGGCCTGCCGTCGTCGGCGACGCGCCCGACGGGCGGCGCCGCGTCGGTCGGCGCTTTGTCCGCGCGTGATTTGTGAGCGCAATATACGCCTCGGGCAGGAGTGCGAGACGCGACTCCCAGCGCGCTGGCCACTCGACGACGGTGGGCGACGCCGGCGCGTGCGATTTATCCGCACTTTCTCGCCGACTTAAGCAGCGCCGGCCGTCCAAACAATGAGTGTGGAGTTCATGATGAGGCGAGTGGGCGGCGGCGGTGACGAGAAGGCGGATATTACGGCGTGGACCGCGCTGGCCGTGTTGTTATGGAGATGACAAGACTGAAGAGCATAATGAGGTGTCAAGTTACGGTCGTCTTTGCCAGAGTGTTTGCCTGCATGGTGCTCGGGCTGCTGTCCGTCAGGCTTGGGGCTTGCCGCAAATGTGGATCTTAACCATGATGCGAATAACGAACACCATGTAGCCTTTGAGTCGCACAGGGTGGCAAAACGTCTGAAAATTCCGTGTTGGGAACGCAGCGTGAGACCCAGTGTGCTGTACTTCTGGGCCAAAATATCCCTCGTTCACTTGAAGATTCACTAGGACATACTCAGACTCTGACTCCTCATGCTGCCAGGATCGGCCTCACGCTCGGAGGGTCACGCCTTGCACGGCGCGTGAGCCGCCACGCCGGATCGGCGACTGGCGCGACCGGCGCCTGATATTCAAATTGAGAAGCGCCGCGCGCGTGACGGGAGGCCTCTGGGAGCGCCGCCGTCCTGTCCGGCGCTATTTACGAGCCAGCCTGGATTCGCAGGCGGCCCGATCAGCGGCGGCGTTTGCGGCGCGCCTGGCTAACTTACGGCAGATACACAGCGGGAGCGCAGGCCGACCAAACGACCCGCCGCCTGTCTCTGTCGCTCGCGGAACACGGGTCACCGCAGGGGGGGGGGGGGGGGATCGGAGGAGCGCGATGCGTTCTGCCAGTCAGTCAAAGTTGCTCGAAACGAGACGGGACGTCTGAGACATGTCTGGCCAGCCGCGGGCGGCACGTGCGTAGCTGAGCGTCGGCGCGATGCCGTTCGCAGCATCCGAACCGCATCATGTGAGATGACGGGCGCTCTGCCCATCGCGTTACTGCCACGAAGCTCATATGGTTAAACCGAAACGCGCGAATCGGGCCTTGTTACCCTCGCTTTTCATGCAACTGAGAAGTAGGAAGCGCTCTCAGCAAATCCGCTGGAAATACCTGCGCATGGAGGCCAAAACAGCCAGCGCGGCGAGGAACCGGGGGCAGACAGTCTGCAGAGACAGCCGTGCAGTCTGCTGGGACGGCCAGACTACAGGACCAGCGGGGAGCAGACAAAGGTCATCAGACGGACGGTCAGGAGAAGTCAACCCAAACTAGCACACCGTCGCGGAGTAAGCGCCACTGGAGGGTTGTCGGAGCGGTGAAGCGGTGCGGGGGGGGAGGCGCCGCAGCAGACCAGTAGACCGGCACGCGGCCGGCCAGACCACCTGGGTGGGGGCGCCACATCAGACCAGCAGACCGGCGCGGCCGACCAGACCACCAGGGCGGTGGGCGCCGCGTCAGAGCGACAGACCGGCACGCGGCTCGCCAGACAGCACGGGCCGTGGTGCGCGACGAAGGCACGAGCGGGCCGCGCGCCGCGGCCGGCGCGTCCATCAATGCCACGGCGGCTGTCGCGGCCGGCGGACAGACGTCGCTGCTCAGGCAGGCGTGTAGCTGTCGCCGGCTGATGCACGGCCCTGGCTGACCCGGTCGTCACCGGGGGCGGCGGCCAGCTGGCGGCCGCCGCCCGGACAGCGCCGGCCGCCCGCGCCGCAGCCGTCGGCCGAGTCAATGGGCCGCTGCGGAGCCCCGTCGCTATGAAGATGTCGGCCGGCGGCCGCCGCGGCCGGACACGGACGTAAATAACCGTGCAGGCCGCACTGGTATGTGCACGTCCCGGGGCGATGCGCCATGGCGGCGCTGCGACGGCGGTGGCGCGCCGGCGAGGCGACGGCCGGCCGAGACTGAGGGCACGCACGCTACAACCTGACCCGCTGAGGATAGGGTTCAAGTTGGAAGCCGGTCAAGCACGGTGCGGTGGTGGATGACTGCACCCGAGGAACCACGCGGTTTAAAGCGAATTTTGTTTGCGGTCGGCCGTTGCGCTGCGCTCTTGTTTTCGTGTGGTACCCGGCATGTTTGTGGTCCTAGGGCGTCATCAAACGGTCAGGAACAGTCGATGGATGGCTCTGTTCGTGACACTCAGTGAATTTCCTCGATAGTTCCCCACAAGTTATGACCAGTTGACTCCATATTCGACAGACGGGGAATTTTAGCCTTATCTGGTATGGCCGTCTTCTGCGAACCGGTGCTATGTGACGCAGACTTATGCATGCTGTAAAACATGATAAATTGAAAAGATATGAACTGCAAAATGACCATCCGTAAAAAGCATCATGTAATACTCTAATACATTGGCATGTCGCGTGGCTTATCTATTCACCGTAATGTGTTTGCAGCCCGGTAGCCGCTCCAAAACAGTCAGAGCATCGGGTACTTGAGCCACCACTTGACTCGAACCATGGAGATGGCAGGCAGCTCAGGCGGAGTATTTTACGCCAAGCGGCCAGCTGGCAACCAGCCAGAGATTCTCAGCTCGGCATCTAGCGTTCAAGTCCAGCGGCAAAATTCCCCATTAAACCGGCGGCTTGTGGTGCTGCGGTGGCTGTATGTCACCGGTAAGAAGTCTTGCTCAGTATTGCTGTGAACCGAAGACTACCCGTGCAAGCAGTTTGCATCAAGCTTTCTAAATCAAGTGAAGAAGTGGAGGCGAATGCATGCCAATGGCATGGCCTTTCTTCAGAGTTCAGAGGTGTCGTTGGTTACTGGATTTTGATACATTAGCAGAAATGACACGATGTTCGTGTTTAATGTGGCGAAATGATAATAGATATCTCACTGTCACACACAACCACTTAAATATTCATCCCAATCATGTCCATTATCACACGAGACACATCGGCAACTCGAGGGTCTCTGACGTTGTTTCTGCCAGTAGCCTCAACAGCGACAAATTTGAGCCCGCGGGAGTCGCCAATATCCAGTGAATATATCATACCAATGTCAGCATAGCAGTAACTTCGAGGGATTGTTTTATGACAGTGAGACAAATTACAAACAATGCAACGCAGCATTGTGTGTTCACCTCCGCGTATTTTGGGCCTCAGCAACCTCGGGACCTTCATAGTTAATATATTCCTCGTGCACTTAGCCGTGAGCATAACGTAAAATGATAACGCTACTAAGATCAGTGCTGTCCGGCTTAATGCAACGATGCAAATAAATTGCCTTATAAAACAACACAGGTGAAAAGAAAGGAAAACGGCTGTAATTTACACCTGTTTTGTTTCCTGACCGCACAACTCGTCCCCAGCGCCGAGAGTGCGACGGCTTGCAAAGGCTTCACGCCGGAGCAGTTAGGAGCGCGACGTGGTGAGCCAGCAGCCTCGCCGTGACCCCAGACCCGTAAGCGGGCGGCTATTTTCGGCCGGCCCGCGGCGGCAGGCGGCTGCCCGCTCCTCTGCATCCGTTGCATCCGTCCACCACCGCCCGCGGCCGGTCTCACCTCCTCACCGCGCTCACCGCTCTCACGCCGCGGCGAGCAGCGCATTTGCATGCGTGTTGGCCGCGAGCGGGCGCGCCGGCCGGCGGCCGGGAGTTCCGGCCGCGATCCCCGACTATCGACCGGGCCCGCCGCCGCGCCGCCCGGCCATTTTTCTGCTTCGATCTGGTGGCTGACGCCGCTGGACGTCGCATGCCACGTCGGCCATCATCGAATATTCGGCCACGCATGGCCCGGCGACGACCTTGCTCTAGTTACGCCCAGTGAGAAGATATAAAAACAAACCATAACTATAAAGATTCCTGTAATGCGGCCATTTTCACTCGGCGGCGGCCATAAAATCCGGGTTACGTCTGCGCCCGCTCCGACTACGTCACTGAAATACGAGCGTTTGATTGGTCGACGCGCCGGGTGAGTCAGCAGGCACCTGACCGCCCGGCCGGTAGGGGGAGGGGAGGAACGCACTCTGCCTGGGGTGGATGGCGTCAGCGCGCGGCAGACGGCAGACGCATTCCAATCAATACTTGCAGGATGTCTGGGGAGGGATGCCATCTTTCGGATTTGGAAGGTGCAGCTCTCCGTTTGGCCAGGGACTCTGCGCACGGGTGATGTATACACTAACCCATGCCTTATAGCTGCACAGCCTAGCATGCTCACACTTTTTTGCATTTCACTGATATTCTTTCGTGTGAGTAACTATTGTAGCAAACATATTTCAAAGCAGGTGAGCAAGCAAGCGTTCACTTGCCTAACAGGGCGGCCTACTACGTCGCAGAGGCGTAAAATAGCTTTTGAAAACCCTTCATTACGAGGCACTGAATTGAGGGTGAATTTCCGACATATTATTTTCAGTTTACTTCAAAACGCAAAGCACGCAAGAAGTAATGTTTAATCAAAGCCGCATGTACGTCATGTTCCATCACTGAGGCTCGCAGATGTAAGGAGGAAAGAGGCTCGCTTATCTCCCCCGTTAGCTGGTTCCACCAACAATACATGGATTTGGCGAAGACACACAGGCACGTTTCGTAACTTTGTCAACTTCAATGTCATGCGCTGATCATAACTCGCAAACATCATTAGTCTTCAGGGAAGTTTCAGCTCAAGCTATTTGGGAGAGTTATCTGAAGCATTCATCACGGATCGATCACAAATGACCCGCTGTCATAACATGATCATCAGGCATAAAACATCGCTCCTCTGCAGCACATATTTCTAATTCATGGACACCCTGGCTTAGCCGAGAACATGCACACTGTGGATATGGACATCGTCAGTTTCGAGCAGTCTTCCGCTATTGCACAGAAAGCACTTGCGTCACTTCCTAGGATTTCGTTGGGCAGAACGTGCGAAATGCTTACAGTAGCACGCGATATACCGCTGGAAATGCTAGATGTCGTGTAAAATAGATGTGGTAGGTGATAAGCAGAACGTATGGGAAACCGAAGTAATTAATCGCACATGCTGGCTGTAATCCCGGCCTGCAACATGTTGGACCAATCAAGTTAGTGAGTTCCCTGCCCTGGAGACCACTTCAAATGCCAGGAAATTTTACTAAAATGAACTGAATCTGCCTAATGGGACTTCCTGCGATTAAAGTTGCCGGATGTGGAGGAGCCAGAAGGAAAGTCTTCCGAGAGATAGATAGCTTCGCGATCAGTCAAATGAATAGCGAAAGTTCTTCATGATGGATTTGAATAAGAATCTGGCGCGCGCCATTGGGTATGGAGATGCGTTTTAGATAGCCCATGCATCACCCCAAAGAGCGCTTCGTATTGATTGATGTGGTGCCACGGAAAGAATTTAATTTCTGTCGGAATCGAAAGCAGGAAATCATTCCTACCCAGAGCCCTCCGAAGGTAGATTTTCATTAAAAAGTCATTACAGAGAGATTGACGGCGGTCCCATTTCGAGAGAACAAAATTTGTCCACACAAAGGAGAGCAGTCCATCCGTGTCGCCAACGTCCTTTCGAATAAAGATGACCTCATTCGGTTACTCGTACAGTCGGATGAACTTAACGAACCGTCCATGCTTTACTTGGGAACGTCTCGCCAAAATGCAGCAGCTGGCAATAAAGCAGAACGTTGACGCTGCAAAAGCAGCAGTGATTCGCTGAGACCGATCACTTCGGACACCACTTGGACCTGCCTGTAATCCAGCCGTCCAGACCGGGGTCAAACGCCCGTCGCCAGGATGGGCTCAAGCGGGATACACGCCCGGAACTTAACGAACGACAAATGCGGGTCATCACTTAAAAATCAAGGTCCGCTGCGGAACAAAAAGGCCGAACGTCCGAGCGCATCTCATTGTTAGATTAGCGCATTTTAGCATCGGTGCCATCGAGTGTTGGAAATGTCAGGGTGGATCGCATTTGTCAGCATTTGTCAGCCCGCCAGCGTTGCTTTGCGAGCTGACAAACAAGCTAGCACCAGTGTATTTCGGATGTGTGTATAAATGCTTCAGTGTGCCAACAGCTGTCTTAGTGTTGAGAAGCTCGAGATCCACCAAAAGTTTCAGGCGGTGTAATTTAACTTTTGTTTGCTTTTAGGACCCGTCGTTCTTGTTTCACATTTTGTGTGGGGCTTTTGCGCAGAACTTTGTGTTTTTTACGGCCATCGCCGCGTAATTTTGAAGAGACGGGCCTCATCTTTCCGTTTTAAATCAGTTTTGAATCCCTCTTTAGATCTATCGTGCGTGCCAGCAAGCAGCTCCCCGCCTCCCCCCCCCCCCTGCCCTCACCTCGCCAGCGGCGGCCATCTCATCGCCCCACGCCGCGCTCAGGCCAAGCATCGCGCTTACAAGCACCACTGCAAGCCTTATCTTGCGGCATCGGCGAATGCAGTGCAGTTGCATGCGCCGCGTGCATAACGGCAGCGGTGCCGCCGGAGCCAGCGCCGCTGCGAGGCATCGGGACGGCAGGATGCAGTGAGAGCGGAACGAATCGGAATCAATTTCGCAGCTATCAACTGCGAGCGGCTGGAACGTTTTTGTGGTCTGTTTTGCAGAGCTGCCAGGCCGTATGTCTGTCAATAGTTCGCACTAAATCAGGCGGGGCAGGCCAACGCACACAAAGATGTTATCCCAGCACGCACGTGAAGTCTTACTTTGAGCCAAAAACAGGTTTGATTTGTGCGCCCTGCTCAGCTGTTGCGATGCGGACGAACCAAGGGCACAAGTGCGAAAAAAGCGCGCTGGAACGAAGCGTGTATGAAAATATTGCACGTCCAAAGCTATCAGGCCAATACGATAACCTCCAAGACTAGCAGAAGGTATGGCTCTCACCTCACTACTGTTACGCAACTGCAATAAGTTACACTACTGTAATCCATGGAAGCGAAGGCTGCAGAGGCTCAAACCCACGCCTAAGTGATCTAAACTATTTCAAATAATAAAAGGTGAATCAAACCCATGCTAGAAAGCCTGGGGTTTGCTGAGACTCCCCATATCTACTCACCATCACGCACATTTGTGCTCGGCAGAGGACTGTTCGTAGAATTTGGACAGCCGTAGTGAAGATTACAATTAATACTGCGTCTCAAGCTCTGTGCTACGCATTTCCTGCCTAAGAAAAGGGTCTACACAAATTATGTGTAGCACTTGGTAAAGCTGGCAGTATTGGAACACGGAAACCCTTCATATCGTTCACCACTTTGGTCTTGAGCTAGGCTTTTGAAACCATATGCGCTGGGCGCGTTTACGTCTACGCACCATTTCTGTCCTACTTGCTTTTTTGTCAACTAATGTTGCCCCGATTTTTTATGTGCAACAAATAATGTACAACATCTCCTTGATACAGCTTGACAACCTAACAGCAAATGCATGGCGCAAGCACAAGCACACACGATGCAGCAGTTTAAGGGAAATCAAGACCTGGTCGAATTGTATCATAACAAAACTCGTCGGCAGGGTAATATCTGAACTTTTCTCGATAACAGGCGCAAAATGTTGCTAAACTGCGGCTTGCTTCCTTAACTTCACTCTCCAACTGTCCATGCATTGCCTTATTTGAATACAGCTATCATTTGAACCATCAGGCGAGTTTATATCAAATAACTACAAAATAACCCAACTATCACGAAATACAAAATAATAGCGTGCACAAATATAACAACACAAGTAACTGTGCGTAGTTTGAGCAGTCTACGATTGCTCATTGTCTCCAATAAGCAGCAATGATCTGTGGCGGCGGTGGTGGCGCGGCGGGCGGCGGCGGCCATGCTGCCCGCCCCTCGCAGAAGTCGGCAAAGTCGGCAGTTACGGCCCGGCGCGGCAAGATGGCCGCGGCCGGCCGAAACCGCTCCGTCACCAAGAAAATATGCAGACGGTGGCCACCACGCCAGGACAATTCTGGGTGCACATTGGTGCTGGATGTTAATCAACAGCAGCTTAAATTTTGCTTGGTTAGCTTTAATCCTGCGACAGACTGGTCTTAGCCCTTGTAGCGGCAAATAGCAAAATGTGGTCTCTCATCTCATTCAGTGCATGACTTTTCGCAGTTTACAAAGTCCTCTAAGTTTTCCATCGACAGGAAAAGTTTCCGATCGCCCTTGACCTTCCCCAACACACTTCCTTTCGTTGTTACCTCGTTACCTCCAACTTTACGACATAGTGGAGTCCCGTTCTACGTTCCATTCAGGCAGGGGCACTATCAAGTTTACTGTATCCATAAAATACCCAAGAGTACCCATAACATAAACTGCGTTTCCCGACGGGATTGTTGGGGTTAAGCGCTCTCTTATCACTTGTTTGACCGCAAGTGCATGCTCTGCGTTAATAACTAAAATTATTATACCGACGTCTTCTGTTACACCCACGCGCCACAATCTTAAACAATAACTCCTAACACGAACTGGGATCGCAACGACCGAAGAGGCGCGCTTGCTGCCAGTAAAACGCTATCAAACCCACATACTCATTATAATCCAGCCAGCAGGTAGCCAACAGTGCGGCAAATATCGGCCAGGCGCCGGCGAGCCTGCCGCCAGGCTGTCCTGAGCCCTGGCACTTGCCCATCGGCACGGCACGTCTCCCAGCCTGGTGGCCGCGCTGTGCGGGTGCCGACGCCGGTGTCGTAGTACTGTCGCACGGGTACCGGCGGCGCCGCAGCAGCCAACAGGTAGTGCGAGGTGGCGGCCGCCTCCCCGCCAAGGAAGATCCCGTGCCGGTCCGTGTCGTAAAGTCTGCGTTACGATCCTGCCTGACGCAAATGGGCGCTCTCGCGGCTGGTGAATAGTCCGCGTCGAATAATGGCGACATTTCTTTGTAAAACGCTTGCTGTAGGTCAGGTGAGGTGCAAGAGCATCAGTGCCGATAATGCGACTAAACGAGCAAACAAGCTCTGAGGCGTCACGTGAAAATGGACATCTCGTAAATATCAAGTCCTTACCCAGGCACTGCACAGTAGCGGCTTACACCTACGGCAAGACGGCTACATAGAACGCATATCAAATGATGTCCAACGCCGTAGTGTAGGTGCATGGATGTCTAAATACAGATACAAGAATGTGCAGTTCACACATAGGTCATACCCTCGTAACGTTGATTTCAAAGTAAAAATGTACGTTGCGAAGCATTCAGAGACGGCCCATTTCAGCAACCAAATACTTGTATTTTGCTGACCTTATTTCCTATTCAAACAACCACTGCTTACGGATGACTGTGAGTGACTTCCATGAAAGAACATGCAAGGGTGCAGGGTAAAATCGGGTAAAAGCGTGCACCTAAAACACGAAATAAGTGGCATTCAGCCAACGTGTATAAATTGCTACGATCTCCGTTCCTGTAGGATCCATACACAAAATACTAACAGTATAGTATCTTAAATAGTTTGGCAGCATGAGTTACTAACATATGGGCCACTTGCGCGCACAGAGTAAAGTGCATTATCATGAATATGAATATCCATTAACAATACATGAACATTCCATGTGTGTAAGGCCAACGACAAGAATTCATGGCATTGTATGATAAGATGGCATGAATTATACAATTGCTATTGTATGCACTGTGAGGTCGGCTCAAGGAATGCTGCGTGTAAACCCGTATGTAACCCGTGCCTGCTCGGTCTCAAATGGTTGCGCTCGTTCTCTTTCCTTTCAGCTTCCGGCCAAATATCGTTTTATTATCGTTGTTCCCTTCACGCACCAGACAGGCTTGGAACCAGGCAGGTATCCTGACCACACCGCCCATTGATTGATTTTCTTATAATTTTGCACCTACCTTGCTCTGGCTCATGGAGATTGCACGTTAAAGTATGGAAAAAGAATGACTGTGACAACAAAGTACTTGTACGATGTTGTATGATAACTATGCATGACAAAATGGTGCATCAGTCCATTGCAAAAGCTTGTGAACAGTGCATCGAGCACAACGACGACATTAGATAAGAGAACGCTTACGAATGTTGTTCCCCGACCTCCGCGCTCCACGGGCCAACACGTGGTGGTATGAACATGCTATGGTAAATCGAGCAACGACAGATACCGTTGTTTGAAGAACTGAACAGACCTGCTTTTTTGATGACCAGTGGTTTTTAGGATGCCAAGCGTCGTTCAGGGCTTACTTCTCGTAGAACAACAGTGAAGGTGTGGACAATCGTTTTTTATCGGCAATTAGGATGCATCAACAGATATTGTACAAATAACACCAGCCTTGCGAACTGCAGACTGGGGTTTGTTCTTTGTGCTATGATGATATCGCGCATTACTCTGATAATTCCAAGTTGTTATAAACTGTGGTTCTTACGTAACTGGCTAAACCGACTTGACATTTTGGCCGTGTCATTAGCACCTCATGTGTTAAGCTTTTGTCCGATGTTAACATGAAAGATTAGCTATATTTCGGTCCTTTTATTGGCTACGTTGGTTTTGAAATTTCATTAGAGAGCCCCGTGAGATGTGGGCAGCCGCTTTAACTTCACTACTCAACTGAGAATCTCTAACCAAATGATTACCAAAGATAGCGGTCTACGGGCGAGCTACCTCCAGACGTCCAGGCACTCTTGTACCACCCACTCACTTCAATGCTGCACGGTTCAGCATTATTGTACAAAACTCAAATCTCCTGCAGACCAAATGTAATTCTTAGGTCTGATATTATCTGCTATTCCATTTATTTCACCGCCATCAACCGCACTTCTTCAATATGGTTGGTTTCAAGCCATTATTCTTTTCCAGACGACATCTTATATCCAAGCCTCTGGTCAGGTACTAAGCAATTGCCCACAGTGGGAGAGCCCTTCGCCTTCTGTCGTACGCCGCGTATTTTTTATCGAGCGAAACAGAGCATTGTGGAAAAAGCGCCTGGCCCGTCCGGGTTGGTTCCTGCGAAGGGGCGCGGAGCCTCAATAATGGTTCTAGCCCTGGAGTCTATGAAATCACATGTTCCACAGCCATTGAAACAAAGAAAAGCAATTATTTCTCGTCTGGACAAGACACTAAATCCTCACCACCCACCGGTTCAGAGGGGGCATAATAATTATTAGCTTCCAAGCATATCCAGGGACGTTCGGTACGACTGCTGATGAAATACAATTTCATAGAATTGTATGATTTATCGATATTAAAAACTAAATGCCATAGATGTCGAGATAAAATATGTCTTCCCGGGTAATAAGCATGCCCGACACCACCTTGTGCGCACCCTGAAGCTGGTTTTCGGCTGGGTTCTGCAGTTAGCGCTGCCTTACTTGTAACAACCTTAATCCGAAGATTGGAACGCAGATTTTCTCATGCCAATTCAACTCATGCCTAACTTTGATAGTGACTTTTGACCCCGCGTGGTTTCAAGCTGACTAAATGACAACCGAGTTAAGCATGTGGTTTCTGTAGGAGGTCTCGAAATTTGACGACGAAAGATGTGCACCTATTGCGACACTGCAGACCAACAGACATCTAGTCACTTCTGTCAGCTTTGCCCCGGCTGAACTTGGTGTATCGCTATGACATGTCAAAATTTCGCCACGCTGATGCATAACGTGCTTTCGGAAAGATGAAGTGCTAGGGTCCATGTTACTGTTGTTACCCTTTAAAGTTCCGGGTTAGCAAAATCCGTGTTCTAGACAATTTTTTGAAAAGATTGACATCGCAAACAGCGGAAAAAAGCAAAAACAAACCAATGATAAAAAGTCGGTAGATTGCCTGCTGCTTGCTGAAGCTTGCCAAGTGACAAACAGGTGGCAGGTGACAAGTGTATGTCACAATTCGCAGCCTTTGCAGTTCATTTTTTCCGGTGTGCCCATGTGCCCATGAGCCATGCAGTTAACTATATCAGTTTGTCTTATTAGCTAGCATGAAGGTTAAGATCCCGGCGACAAACGCCAAATCACAGCCATAAAATAACATCTTTCAACACAGAATTCCTAGATTTTCTAATCGCGGGTTCCGTGGACAGAACTGCACTTGCTCCATTTCTCACATTAAATTCTGGAGGCCAAAGCGGGCGGCACAATGTGCGTAATGGCTCGCCCCTGGGCATGGAAATGTAACCCGTAATGACGTCTGGGCATGGGGCGACCAGGCAATTATCGTCCGACCGTGATGGCTGCCGGCTTCAATCACAGACATTACGTCGGTGGCATTCATCATAATGATTGCCAGCCAAAATTTCACTCTGTTATTTTGTAATTCGATACCAGTTTCCTGCAGCGCGATTGTGTCATAGCACGCAATTAACATGAATTACTAATATTTGTGGGATTGAGAATACTTGGAATGATTTTTTACGAGGTATTCCGAGAGACTGGGGCGCGCATTCATCGAATAGAACCAACTGATGCCGCGTCCACGCAGAGCGTTGGGATAGCATCCAAAAACCCGAATATTTACAGACCCATAGGCAACAGGTATGCATGCACCTGCCGCACATATGACACAGACCAAGCAGACACCGCATAGCCGGAGGTGCATGGTGATTCTGCCGCGTCACCAGGCACCCATGAAACATGGCGCCCCTGCACGGAACAGGAACGAGCCATTGGCCCAGCAGCACCAACACACTTGGTATGACTCCAAGGTGCGGCTTTTGCCTGTCCAGCAGTCAGATTTGATATACGGGTCCCCGCCGTACCGATCCAACGGCAGCTTTTTGCAACAATAATAAGGGTGGCAAGCTACAAAAAGAGGCTGAGGATAAAAGTTTTCAATGAATGTGACGTTATCAAGAGTTAAATAAATCTCGCCGCCCGCTTTTTGCACACGACCGGCGCAGATAAGCTAACAGAAAGTCATTCCACAAGACGAACGACTGAGCAGAAAATTGAATACATGGCGTCCTGCCACCTGACTTATTTCCTTCTCCGCTTCTCCCCGCCCAGGACGCGGGGACAACACCGCGCTAAGCACGAACCCCGCACGCCGCCAAAAACAATCACATCGACCACAGGCGCCAGTCTTACCTTGCGATAGCAGCGGGCCAGTTTAAACTCTTTTCTGGGGTGCCGGGCGCAGCGGCCCACGGTCAGGACAATGCGAATGCCGGCGCCAAGATGAGCCTCTCTTATCTTTACGACCACTTTATCAGGTGATGCTTTGGTCGATTTACAACGCGCGTGATGCGCCCGGTCACGTGGTCGCGCGCGCAGCCAATGGCGGCGGCGGAAAATCGCCGAGAAAATTCGAAATTAGTCGCCGCACAGTTGTCTTGCGCCGCGCCATTAAGCCGAGTTGACGCCTCCCCCTCGGTCGACGGCGCATCGACGGCTCGGCAGAGGGCGCCTGCTCTCCCCGTTGCAATCAATCGGGGGAGGCGCGTCGTGCGGCTCGATGATTACCGGTGTGTGGGAGCCAGCGGGCGGGCGGCGGGCCGCCGATTCGAGAGGGGACCGGCAGACGGTCGTAAACACAAACTGCCGTGCTTCCGCGCTCCCCGAACGGAGCGGTGGACACTTGGGCCCTGAGCGGAATCTGGGAAGGGAGGTGGGCACTCGCCTTGACGGGCACAGAGATTTGGCAGGCTGTTGGTGCCTCTAACGCGACAAGGCAACGCTTTGCCGGCTGGCTTATTTAATGCTAGGCCAACGGCGCGCGTGGGCATCGCACACATAAACCGTGCCTCAAATAAACAAACTCGGGTCGATTGATCCGCGGTTGCATGGCGCAAAAATACGCAATGATGCAACATGTTTCAGCGTATGGCGTCCTTCAATCTTGCAAGAAACCACGTGGCAATTCATAGCTATCAGGCGGATGTATTTCTACAAAGACGTTCTGCATGTTACAAACCAAAGAAAACGCCCCCTGAGTGTTTTGGCTTAACATGCTGTGCTTTCCTTTCAGACCAAACCCATAAAGACGCGTCATTTGAAATTTGGACATCCCGATTGGCTTTCTTCAGGACGAATATTATGCCAATCAAACCGTCAATGATGCATTTTTTTTGTCGTCAATAACGTCTTTTTGACCGTCAATAATGCCAACGAACATGCAAGATGATCTTTTCCCAGTTACGGTGAGCCGCTCATCTGCAAGGGTGGGCAAAGGTAAAGGTAAAGAGCAAACACGGCTGATGTCCTCTGATATTATAGGACAACAACGTGCGTGAGAAGGACCAAAATCCCGGATTTGGAAGTTATTTCTCCTTGAAACACCCTCAGGAGTAATGTTACACTCTGTCTATTTTGGGAAATCCTGCAACAGATGTCACTTTACGATCCGCGCACGATCACAGCGACTGAGAACTTCCCGTCTAAAACCATAGTTTTGGCTCATCATTGCTCAGGCGTCAGCTTCTCAGAAACCTCAGGTTCAGCAACATTTGAATATACCCCGCAGGTACACTGGAACAGCGTGCAAGATATGTCAAGTCCTGAAAACTCCTAGGACTTAAATCTACATAAGCTAGATCTTCCTTTTATAGAAAACAAAATCGGTCTAACTACCACCACCATCTTCTCGAGCCTACGCAGAAAGGTTCGCTGTGGGGCTGACAGACTATGTGAGAAACGGAAGGGCATTATTGTCGATTTCACCAAGCCGACTTCAAGCGGGAATATCCTCAGATTTTGGACCAGAAGTTGAATTAACTCGGTAAAGACACCTTTCTACTTAAGTAGGTGGGGTCTGGCGGTTGTGTAGGCGCAACAGGCATGTGCCTTCAACGCAGCAATGCCGAGGAACATGCCGGACCACATGCCAACATGCCAGTGTCAATCTTTAAATATGTAATGGCCCATTAGATGTCAGCCTTCGCACAGCATTCCCCCTCCCCCTCCCCCACATTAGTAGACCCGTAAGGTGTCTGCCTTTCTGCCACATATCGAAATCCTATCAGTGCGTGCGAACCTATTCACTATTTCAGACCTAGGCAAAAAGGGGACAGTAGGCCAGCAGGGAGTATGCCAACATTGAATAAAATTGCATTACAATAGTGGCCGGTTTAGATGCTTAATTGTTAGACGATCCTGCTGGCAGGTGTCGGTCGGAAATTTTCACATATGCATTATCAAAATTCGAATGGAAAGCAAAGCATCGGGACTTAAAACACGTTGTTGTATCCCTGCTACAAAAAGTTGACATGTCGCTTTTGGTTTGGTATGCAGCTGTAGGTAGCTGCTATCTCCCCTAGCACACGAAACTTATGGGTTTTTTTATCTAACCAGTGTATGATAACTCCACGCCTTCATCTATACCTGTGTGCATTCCGAGAAAAAATATCATTTCATAAATAACTCAAAGACATTGGTCAAAATGATTGTCCTGCAATATAACTGTAATGCCACTTGTCTCATCAGTGATGCGCACGTTGGAATCTTGCCTTACGTCATCTCTGTTTGAATTCTGTGGATGGAAAGGTTGAGCGTTCTCGCCTTACAAGGATCATTTTGGTAAAAAAGAACTACTGAGAGAGTCTTAATGGTCCTAATTCCATTGCTTCTTATAAAGACGATTACAGTAAATGATTTACAATGCAACTGAAAATGCCAATCTGCAATCTGCTGTATTTTTGAAAGAGCCTTGGTGAGCCCGATATCAATGCGACTTTAAATCGGAATTTGATAGTTGATATACAAGATAACTGTACACGCGATAGCTTTTGTCTGCCTTTGCGATCTTTTTTTGCGATTTTTTCGAGATTTTTGAAAGTAAAGTTTACGATCTTTCAGCATAATCATCAACGAATTCAAGGTTTGTCAATCTCCTTAGTTGCATTGTGAGTCTGCATGTTTAAGTCCCGGAATAAAATCCCCAAATTGAAATGTTTATGTACACTTCTCTTTCAAATCCGGGTTAGTACCAAACATATCAACTTGGTTGTTTATGACAATCATCAATGTTCAGGAAAATTCAGCGGAAAGACGAGCCGTGATAGGCTAAATTCGATTCACTCCATGTTTGCGGAAAACTGATTCACTTAGGAATGAAATGACCTTGTGTAGTGGCAAGAAATTAATTTCGGCCCGACACAAAGAAACCCCTTTCCTGCAACCTTGCCCAACGGCGGGACCAATGCATATTTGTCTATGCAGTATTGTGGGAAAAAGCCGATCTCTGCCACAGTGATCTCCACTCTTTTGCCACGCCCCAGAAACAAAAGACATTAGCCCATTAAATGACACCTGGTCATTGCAACAATGTATTTAAGGCCTTTGGTTAAGGTAAAAGAGAAACATGCAAAAATCGTTTTTTCCTCATCGTTTGCGGTTTTCACGGATTTCGGTGCATGATCGCATCCAACTTGCAACACTCAAAGAAAACCACATGGCATAGGCTAAACGCAGAGTTCCGGTTGGTACCCGGAACCCCGAATTTACCATGTTGCCATGCATTTGTCATCCGGTGGACAGCTATTAGGGTGGCGATGGTGCACCTGTGCTTTGCCAGACAAAGGCGTATTATTCATTGCTTCATCACCCCTCTCCGATAGCAATCTGACGGCTTTTCCGGTGTTCCGATGGCATGCATCATGCTACAGTTTCAAATCCCGTCTGCGAACGTCATTTAAACAACGCAGCCCGGGCGCTAAACAGTACCTGCCACACGACGCAGGTGCAGCATCAATCAGACGAACAGCGCCACCGAGTATGCTGGCGACTGGGCGACAGATTTTCGCCGCGTTATGGCAGTGGCGCGTGCCGAGTTTTGACAGCGTGCCACGCAGGCCGGAAAACCTGAACGTGGCCGGCGACGGCACCTGGCGCCGGCGCCGGCAGCTTTCGCCAGTGTCGGGCGGAAACGCTGCTGGTAACGACCGCAAATGACCGAAACACAAGCCACAATTTGTCAGCCGAACCAGATAAAGCGTCAGGACATCCATAATCCTCGAACAGAAGTGTTCGACTTTACGGCGTCCGTCGCCGCCTGCTGGCGCCTGCACCTGGGAGGGGCCACGTTGCTGCAGGGCGCGCCGGCGCCACCTCGTCCGGTGTGCGGTAGCTGTCGCAGCACACCTCCTCGCCCCCCCCCCCCCCCCACTCCTCTGAGAGGGGTGGTCGGCAGATCGGCGCCCACCGCCCGAGCGTTCGGCCGCAGTCCGAGTGTCGTTGCATGGGCGGCCATGGAAACCAGTCCCGTGTCAGAAGTAACTCCTATACATGGAGGCATCCCGCAAAAGGCATTAATGTCATGCCACTGTTCGGCCTAGGATGAAAACGCGCAAAATGTGCTGAAATCCAGCGATCAGTTGACTTGTAATTGCTTGCCAGACGATCTGTTGCTAGCCATCTCGCTGATATGAAATGCTAATGGCTAGGCAATGGACTGTGGGTGACGTGACCGTGGTTGGATGAAATGCATGACCCAGCCAGCTCCGATAAAAAGATAACTGGATATCGGTTCAAAAGCACGGATTCCTTTTGCTTTTCCCTTAAAAATGTGTTGCTATCGTGCTTATAAGTCATGATAATGCTAAAACTGGAAACGTTGCAATGTGACGAGTACGAAAACTCGCCAAAATCCGTGGCTACAGCTTGCAGTACAGTACGCAGTCTAACTCAGGTGGGTGCAGGTGCGGACTTGAACAGCACTAAAAACTAGGACAGGGACGGAGAGAAAGAGCGAAGAAGACCATGGCGTCCGCAGTGACTTCCTGATAGATCGGCTGAAACAGAAACTGGAAATGGTGTTACATCAATCTGTATAGCGATAAACATCGGCTAGTAACAAATACTTCACACGCCTGTGTAATGCTGTTGCGTGCTGTTTTAACTAGCCTGGGTAAATCGCATCTGTTTAGATGCCTTCCTGTCTCCAAATTCTGAGCCCACAGAGTTTAAAGGATATTTGCATATATGCGCTGCAAACTCGCATATTTGGAGGCTAGTCTAACTAGAAAGGCTTGCAATTGCAAATCGGTGTCACGAACTCTGCAGGGGAATAATCGCATTAAGACATTTCTCACACATCTCCATTAGCGCTTCCTCGTGTATTGCAACATAAGTAATGAAGGCTATTTCTAATATTCAATGTTTACATCTCATTAAAATTCATAAAGATGCAATTCTCCCATCCTTACGAACGCGATTTCATCATTAAGCCATGCCAGACCATCAGTGCTATGAAGCAAGACCCCCAGCAAAGCCTAGTAAATAATCAGGGAGACGGTTGGTGACTGGTAACTAAGTTACATCGGCTTTCAAATGAAGTAATGAAATGCTTATTAGAAGGAAGATAATGATCTTGCAATTAAGCTCACGTTTGACCCTTAGAGCCAAGACAATAACAGCGCCAGACATGCCCAGGACACGGCCTCCACCAAATGTGAATGAATTAGACGTGATTCAAGGACAAACAAAGCCGTGCACGTACAAAAGGAAGACGATGTGACAATTTTGTCGACTTCCAGACGGCAAATCAAGTGTCTGAAACAGTGACGCGTACCGTTCCAAAGCTGTTGTCGGCCAGTTTCGACCCACACGGCCACGACTTTGCGGCATAATGATATTCCTCGAGCCGAAAACCATGCAAAATGCATGCCATCAATCCCCTTTATGGAGTTCATTGAAAGTCAGCCTTTTTCTCGGTGGTGGCGCCCGATTTATGTCGGTGGCTGTGGAAGACTTGCCGACGAGGAGGGCCACCCGGCTCGTCGCTGGCAGCCCGCCGCTGAAGGACCTCCTAATTGTTTCTCACATTTATCGTGGCCGGCCGATTCAAGATAACGACAAGTTGATGTGCGGCCATTATGAGGCCTTTAATTGTCTCCAACTGCGACGGCCGTAACTTGATAAACTGCCGGCACTGACGGGACGGACACGCCGCCGGCCCGGCCCGGCCGCATCGCACGGCGAATTCTCCCAAATGTCTCGGCAGAATGGTCTCCGGGATCGGCGGGGCTGGCGGGCGCAGGCCAGCCATTTCCAATTTGTGGCTAATCACACGGACAAAAAACGTGGCATGCAAATTCGTTCTCGGGGTGGGAAAGATAGACGGGCGTCGGCTGCGGCTCACGATTTCCATCCAATCCTAATTATGCGCCGCATCCCTCTTATCAGTCACGGCCATGCCGTGGAGCCGTAGATGTTGTGTTTGAGTCTGCTAGAGTCTTTTGCAATCGGAAATTGAGGTCTGGTCTTATCTGGGAGAATCAATGCCGGATCAGGAAAGACAGTGGCTTTTCATTAAAATAGCTCTTAACGCCGAAGTTCTTTAGGAATTGCACCACAGTCCACACACCATTGCTTGAATGCACACATGCAAACGGAAGCAGTGTATGACAACACCAAACGGACAAAGGAATTCACAGTCTCGTAGCTGGAGGAATCACAGGACTGCTAGCACACTCCGCTCAGATGCATGGGCTGAAAATCCATGCACGCTCCTGTAAACTCGAGCGAGGAGAATTCATCCTCGGTTATTGCTCCCCAGAGAATCGTGCGTTAATAAGTATTGCAAACATAGGAGAATTTCTTACTTCTGGAGCCTTTCTCAGCGCGCAGCGCTGTTCGAAACTACCTGAGGAGCCATAAATTACCCGAGAGGAATTATCTTTGAGTCTACCGGTGACGTATGGGCCGGGAGCAATATATGAAACGGCCCCCCTGGGCACCGAAAGCAATCTAAAGAAACAACATTAAAATTTCGGGAAACTATGGGCTCTGAATGGTTTTAAACACACAATAGAGGAGCTGCAGCGGGAAGAACGCTGAAGGAGCAGCATCAGAGCCCATTGCTGCAGAGAGCGACGGCTGAGCGCCAAAGGCGGCGGGAATGTATTTCAGATAGACAACGTCCCTGCTCACTTAATTAAAGCTGCCAATCTAATTCAAATGCGCTGAAGGTGCATTAGGATGGATTTAATTTTGTTGATGCATTTGCAAATAGACTGTGTCAAGAAAACAGCACCGAATTTGAAGCAGATATGGGAGTAATCTGCTAATGCACCACTGATTATTTGGATACACGGTATATTCATTTGCGAGGGCGCGGGGTCTGTTTTTCAACCCGCCTCTAAACTAACCAGATCTAATCGCAAATAGCCCACCACGCAGCTATGCAAAACTGAGAGGCTACAGGCGCGTGAGACCGTTACATCATGCCACTGCATACCACGGAGAACGGAAATTTGTTTGGATGACCCACCACATTATCCATGAGATGCACACCAAACAGCAACATGTTTGTAAAATGCGTACAAAAAAAGAAATGCAGAAGCGTAGACAATTTAAGTTCCATCAATTCAGTTGAGAAGCTATGAGGTCTTTAAATTGTCAGCCCACAACTTTGTCTCAATATTGCTTGTCATAAATGCTACAGGTCTCATTAGTTATCTATCCTGGAAACGCAATCACGTATAAGCAATTACGACTTCCTCAAACCATGCATTCCATTAGCCACACGACGGCACAAGCGCCGGAAGCCCGAGCATCTGCTACACGCAGTGCGTCCTCCCCAGGCCATAGGCAGTCCACACAGCCGACCATTTTCTCGGGGTATTTTTCTTCTTAGCTTCAGATAAGATCCCATAAATCGTTGACGGCGGCGTAATAAAGCAATACATCATACGGCGAGGGCCGCGCCGCAAGTTTGGCCACTCCCTAGAATGAGATAATAATACCAGGAGGCCGCGGCGGCGGCGGCGCGCCACTCCACCTCCAAAAGAATAAATCGCCGCCACAACGTTATCGATCAGGGTCGATGCAGCATCGCAGATGGCCGATGATAACTCCATAGCAGGGATTATAGATGATTGGTCCCATATTGTGCCGGTGATGAATGAAACGGCACTGGACTGGTCAGGGTTCCCGCTCCATTGCAAACACTGTGGGGAGGCGTTCTATGCTCTCAGCGCGAAGGTGTGAAATGACTGCAAAAAAGGTAATGAAAATGCCAATACCGTTCAGGCTGATGCTGTGACTGTTCTCAGCGCGATGAGGCCTCAAGAACGGTGTCTCCAAGCCCATTATCCCCACCAGTCCAAATGCATCCACAAGTATGGAGTCGTGTCGCTTTCAGGTTTGCCTTAAATCAGTGTGTTCAAAACACAGTAACGCAGCACTGGTCTACTTAATTTGATTCGCTTGTATTTCCTTTTACTCGAAAACTATGTGCTTTGAGCACGCAATGCAACGACGGGTTCCCAAGTCAAACTACTAGCAGTATTGCCGAAAGATCCATCCAAGGAGCATGTTACCACGGCAGTGAACTGCCGTGACAACATTACAGCAGTGCAGCGTTGCAATGAAATGTTATCGAATGGTAAGACAAGCAAATCTAGATGAACTTCTTCTGCGTAGTTAAAAGGAGCGTGCCATCTTCGGACACGTACCCACAAAACCTTTTGCAATGAATACGTGGACTAGACATCACGGTAGATGAACCCAGAATAGGCACCTTCGACCTGAAAGACTCGAGTTTAAAAAGTGGGGCTCAATTCCATCGGTCCAATATTTTGCAACCTGCATAGATTTATCACATTGAACAGAACTGTGAATCACGAAGAGCACTCATTCATTGATGGAGTCATCGTTCATAACTGAGTGGCAGTGACATGCTTGCACTGGTGACGCAACGCTCAATCGGCACCACCACACAGAGCAACAGGAGCGATTGCACTGACTCATACCATGCATCGCAAGCAGGCATCTCCTGCAACTCGCTGCAGGAGGTACAGCAGGCTGGTTCGGCACGGGGGCGGACGAGTCCTACGCGTGTTGGCACCGCCTGCCGATTCCGGTCGCTCCGCGCCCACATGCCAGCCGTTACCGTGGCCTTGTTCGGCAGGCCATAAAGTCGCGCCGACAGCCTACAAAAGCAAAAGGTTATTTGGGGCTGTAAAATCCTTCTCCAGATCGTGGCTACTATCGCCGGCCGATGGACAAACAAACAGTTATTCGAGGACGGCTATCGGAGGTGACCGGCGCGCCGTGCGGACCGCAGCGGCGCGCGCGCGGCGCCAGGACGCGCGAGCCCAGGAGCTTCCCTGACAGCGGGACACCATCTCCTGACCGCGGGAGCTCAGGAGCTCTCCTGACCACGGGACACTGTCTCCTGACCTCAGGAGCTCAGGGGCTCTCCTGACCGCGGGACACCGGACGCTGCAGGACACCAGGCCCCGCGCCGCACAGGGCTCTCTCTCTCTCAGCAGGTCAGGGTGAGTGCAGCTGCGAGCCGGAGCGCTTTCATGCGAGACGGCGTCGTGTCTTCATCATACGGTGCTCGATGACAAATGCAGCTGATCCGGTGGTCTGAGATGTATCTCACAGGCGCAGGATAATGCTCCAGTTCTCGCGGTAATCTAGCCAGGCCATACGGGACGGATTTTCGGCTCAACTTTTCCCGTGGTTATTCAGACATTCCAGAATGCTCATCACTATTTCATTTTTATGGGATTAAAGCCGATTTATAGTTCCATTCGCAGGATAAATTACAATCTGTATTGAGTTTATCTATAGTCCAGAGCAAGCAAGATTAATGTTGTAATTAAAAGCGTGGCGCGAGAAATTTTCGCTGAAAATGCAATATGCCAGGCTTTTGATCTTGAAAGGAAGCTGCGTGCCTACAGTGCATTTATAATCTCAGCGGCGAGCCGCGAATTTATGTACAATTCGCGTAACTGGACACCCACCTCGCATGAGCATCACGCCTCGACGACCCGCCTCGAGCTAAGCTCACGGCGGCTCGGCGCTCACTGCACCACCCTGCACCAAATTCCGGCTCGGCGGTCGGATTTCGAGCTCGAATTTCCACCTGAGAGATGCATTCGCCGGTGCCGTCTGTTTTCCCGTCGGTAATCCATCTCCGTTTGGCGTCGTAATTGTATTTACTGCGGCGGCCCGACAGAGACGAATCTCCTGTGCGCCGGCGAAATAAACCAATCGGACGGCGGGGCGCTGGGAATCAGCTCAGATGCGGCCCGCTTGTCTGATGACCGCCGCTCCGGCCGCGCCGCTCGCGAATCGGAACGGCCGCCGCGCGCGCAGCGCCGAAATTTCTCCGCATCAGCAGCCAGAGACAAGCGGCTGTGAAGCGCGGCAGGTGACTCTCGTTTGTTCCCGGCGAGGGGAGCGACTGAGGGAAGAAAGGAGGAAGGCGACTCGGGTGCTCGGAGGAAGATTGGCTCGCTTTCTTCCACGCTTCTATTTTTCTACACTGATCGAGCACAGCTCTTTCCTTGCGCTCGAAATGGCGTCTTAACGCGATGATACGAAATAACATTGATAAATCGTTGTCGCTGGTAATGATTTGATGCAGCCGAGCCAAAGTAAAGATTATCATTACGCGACGCAATTATAGTGTGTTGTACATGAATTAGCTACTGGATGTTGTTTTCGTAATTAAGCTTATCGCTGAATAGGTCACGCCGTCACGCTGGTTTAGTGAAAGGCAACTAATGCTGAGCTAAACACGCAGGTCAATCTGTACCATGGCTTGTAACCAAACACATTTAAATTTACTGAGCCGCGAAACATCATCACATACGACTAAGGCAAATTTCTTGCACACAACGTATTAGGCGATATCTGAGGTTTGCGTTATGCATCTATGCTCACGGTTTTTTGTGTTTTGGTCTCATTGTGACCAAAAACGAAAAAAGAACAATAAACCATTGCTTAAGACATTCGACAACGACACTGTCTTGTTGTCACAACAACAGCACCATTCTTGGCTTATGGCTATAAATTTACCATACGAGTTCATGAGCAGCTCAACCGATTAAATAAAAGTAAGTCATAATTCGGACCGAAAAGCAATAACTGAAAACAGCTTTAGCATTGTACACTTAATGATTGCAGCGGAGCTTTGAATCATTTTGTCGGTTGCATGCAAGTCGAGCAAGTATTCTGATTTGGCTCCCAGCGTTGCTCCATGATATGAAATACCGTTATTGGAATAATACGCTCCCAGCGCAAGGCGTTTAGTTGTGTATACAGTGGCCAACACTGTACTGCACATGTGGAATGACTTCAGGCTCCAGAACACTGACAAGGGCATATGCCACGTTTTTAGTGTTTCTTGCCAGACGCATATCTTGGTTGATTTAAGCAAACATATGTTTGTTAAAGGCCGCAAAGATTCATACGAATCGTCAGGGGTGGATAACAGCAAGGCTCCGCTATAGCAACAAACGATATGGACTGAGACGCTGCTCTGCATAGTAAAAGGCAAAATATTTACGAAAGGCAGCAGTTGAACAACAAATGCAATTTGGGACGGTTATTTGAACTGCTCCATAAGCCTTCCTAGAAGGCATTCTCTTCAGGACAACTCTGCCCGGCTATTTCTGCACCTTTCTCTTCACACGGCGGTGAGTTGTTACGTCGGCTAGTGCTATTACAAATCGCGATATGTGATGACGCGATATTGCAAATCAGTGCTCTAAAGCTGCAGAAAAGACCCACCTTTAAGCAAGCTGAGTGCTGGCATCATTCAGGTATGATTATAGATGGAGTGTATCGCAAATAATGTTGTTGCATTTGACACTCAGCTGAATTATATGTGAGCGGTGATTTATTTACCTCCGGCCTGTCCACGTTGGAAGTGCCAGAGACGAAAGCTAACGCGCCTCTTGACTGTTAATGGATGCAAAATACGTCCGGTCCGGCCAAAATAGGCAATTACAGGCACTGTCTGTCCCTAAATCAAGGAAAGGCTGCAGCAAGGACAAGTGCTACAGGCGCAACAGGACAGCAATGGCTTTTAATCCGGCTTTTGCAGCTTTCCAGCCTTCACCAGTTTCGTCATCCAATGGCTTCTTTGCGTGTCTCCATGTGGCGTGTGAAGGAAACCTAGTTAGAAACGGAAGACATATCTGTCTGCTTTCTGCAGTTTTTCCTGCCCGAATTTTGAGTTACCGCTCATAGCAGCGCTATCAGGTCCGGCCAATGGAGATGATGCTAGCTGGTGTCGGATCCACGGAATTTTTCTACGCGTTCCCAACTTCATTTTTATGTCAGGATAGGTTCTTTTGGTAAATAACACTGACCACCCCATGCACTATCACGATACTGGCCTTAAGTGACAGCGATCTTCCGATGACAAGTGTCCAGGAGAGAAAATTCCACTCGCCAAAGTAAACGTCCTAATAAGGATAAACTTGTTTCATTTCGCATTTTGGTCTCATCAGCTTATGGCCTTATGCGACCTTAATGTTATGCTGCCAAGCTTTTGACACTAAATCGACACGTTACATGCGTACAAAATGCTAAATGCGTGGTCTTGTTACCCACTATGTCGGCTCGTTGGGCGCCATTATGACTTGAGGGATCCAAACGCTCACAAGTCAGGAAGTGTTTTGACGTCATCAAGTGTTCTCGCAACCTGGGATCGATGCGCATATGTCGTGCTGGATGACAAAATGCTGTGTGTTGAAGAATGCAGCGATCACGTAAGCATGAACGTGGCGCCCAACCACACAATATGAACAGTTTTCGACATCTAAGTCCATAGCCCACATCAGGGCTCGGTGATTTGTCGCTCTACGCGACCGCACATCATTTTTAATTCGTCGAAATCATAATAGCCGCAACTGATCGACGGTTCTGCAGGGATTTCGCCGTTCGACGACGACGCTGCCGTCGAAACGAAGAGAAATGGCCGCGTCCGCTGAGGAAAATAAATATGGCGCCGGTAGTGGGGCGATATTGGTTCTGATTGCATAAATCACGCCGCTTCCTGCGTCAGAAGGCGCTCCCATCGATCTAGGCGGCCCAAGCGATCGCCCACACAGGCGAAATATTCCACAAACGCCGCACGCTTGAGATGGAGCGTCCATTTTACCTCGATCCGCACACAAGTTGAGCGCACTGCCCGCCCGAAGATACGAGTCGGCGCCAGGCAATCCAGCCTTGCCGTTGTTTTCGGCAGAGTCGGCCCGCGGCTGGCATACCAAAACGGCCATGCCCACATGCTTCTTCATTTCTGACGAAGATCGCCCCATTTCGATGAACGCTCACGCCTGTGGTTTGTAAAACAATCAGTCATAAATCATAGCAGGCCGTATGAAATGTCGGCAGGGCCCGGAAACAAGGCTCTGACCTCCCTCCACCGCCTGCTCGCGCATGCTGCCTGCTCCTTCATCTCGCTGAGGGGGCACGCGGGCGTAAGGGCGGCCTATCGCTGCTGTGAAGGCCTGCCTCAAATACTTTGATTTATGTGTATGCAAACAAGGGAATATATTATCGGGATGAAGGACTTCTTGTAACATCACACGCTGCCCAACATGCTAACGGCAATCATACGCGACATGCATTGAGAGTATTTCTTTGCCCATGCATATGATGCTCATGGCCTTAACGGAACGACTCAGGTGATGTCTGTCGCAAATTAGGGTAGCCCCAGACTCCCCAATTGCCACAGCATTTGGCTTTTGGCCTTTTTCCCTCCTGTTTACATCTCGTTACATAAATGGAGCAGCATTTGTAAACAGACCTGTTGAGAGTGCACTTGAAAATCAACAGCAGGGGGAACACATTTATCGGTGCTCCTGTGCGCCACGACTGCCCTATCCCAGCGTGCTAAAGTTAACGCGAACATCCGCACCGGAGACGCTGATCAGATTTCGCGTGCGGAGCCGGCCACGTCTGGAATGGCTGCCAGCTAGCGTCGATGCTAATACACAGGATTGGCCCGACGAAGACGCAGTGGGGACTTAGTGGCGGCCTCCGGCCAGCACACCTATCGACCCGGCTCCCGCCTTGGTGGCCGAATTTCAGATGCGCTATGCGAATTAGGGTGATTTACGCAGGTAGTTGTAATGCGCGCTGTGAACTCGGGCGATAATATCTGCCAGCATTGGTTAATGAGGGCCGATTTACGGGCGCGAGCGCGTGGCACGCGCCGGTGCGTGTCTGCAATGTCTACAGGCTGCGACGCGACCCGGACCCAGCGCCGACCCCGACCGGGCCGCTCCGACCTTCCTGGAGAGCGAGATCTGAGTGCACAAGTGATGGTGACCTGCGGTCATACACAGCCTCGTCTCTCGCATCCAACACATTTTCAAGTGGTTGGTAACATTTTGTTTGATTTACGCGTGCTACATTTTGAATTGAAAATAATAACCGCTGAATGCGGGGACTCATTCTCGTAGTGTTTGGGCGCATGTCCTACAGTTATCTGCCTCAGATAATTGTAAGTCTACAATTATCTGTCGAGTGCCCGGTCGGTTCTCCACGTAGGAATGCTAATGGTAGCTAGCGTATTAGACAAAGCAGCGAATGCTGTGGTAGAACTAAATATCATGGTGTGGTTTTCTAAACAATGTATAAGCAGTGGCCTAGGCCAGGAGTGGCACAGAAACATACGCCCTTTCAATGACGTAGAAATATAGACAAGGGAGGGAGAGACAAGCTGTTTACTGCCTTGAAAGGAATTAACGTTATCTCGAAATGTCTTGAGAACAACTATTAACACCTATGAGGCTTCGGTTCCACATGATGGCACCAAACCCTCCGAGCATGAACAGCTCATATCTCGTTGTATGTACTGTTGCGTGAGCCTGACCTTCCCCTGCCTTTTAATTGTCTTGGCATTCGGCAATGTCTACCTTTGCTGATGCAACTCAAGGACTACTTTGTGGGCATGCGTCATGCATCGTTTCTGGTCGAAGTGAGACTGAAGCGGATATCCTCCCGACCGCAAATGCTTGTATGGGAGATATTTGCAAGCCAGAAAAGGGTAGGGCTCCCTGCGCTTGCGGAAGGTGCCAGTGAGTACGAACGCACCTAAGAAGGAGTCCAAAACGTCCTACGTTTGACGGAAGCAAGTAAAACAGCTGTAATATAGGTTCAGGACAGATGGTGGCTATGTTTTACGCAAAATAGCAATCACCAGTGCAGGTAATGGTCAGCTTGGTCGTGCATTGTCCACCAGAAACACCGACTGCTGCCAGAGTTGGGCCCTTCACAGGTTTAGAATGTCAGGACCCCACTCAATGCTCTTGTAGGAGCGCTTATCTCTGGCCCCAAGTAAAGAAACAGGTGGGGGGGGGGGGGGGGAGGAGGATGTACCGTGGGTGTCATGGTTACCACGCTTTCCAAGAATGCTTAACATTAACACATTGGTGACGAATGGAAGAACTCGGAAGAACTTCTGGACGACGTCAGAACTGGTTTTGGCACACTTTCTTCCTGCGACTGTCCCTTCATCATCTATCCACCCAATGAAAAAGTACACTTTATGTATTATATCGAATGAAATGTAAGCTAGTAGACACTGTAAAATGTGATAGTGTTATGAAATAATGCGATAAAACCTGAACGATTGACATCGAAATTTACTTTCAGATGATAGTCGAGTCACATTTTCAGACCAAACCGGACAGACTCTCAACACTCAGCTTCAAACTACTGGGTCGAGCTGCTATGAACATCGGGTAATCGTTCAGTTCAGAAGGCAATAGCCCATTTCTGAGAGCATCAATGTCCTTAAGAACAGGCTAATGTCGCAAAACTCGGCGAAGGTACTCATTCTGGTACATGCCCATCGACGCAAAATGTGGGAATTATGGATTTCTACTTGCTTTGTATGTTCCGAACAATTAAGCCAACAATGAGCCTTTGTGAACGCTTTGCCACCGACAGTAATACAAGGTCGGTGCTCGCATCGTAAGTCAATCCGCGACACCAGGTAAGGCAACTACCGGGGCGGCTCTAACAAAGGATCTTTGGCTTAATTATGCGCAGTTGATGCACTTCATTGATCAAAACCTCGTTACTGCCAATCTGCATGATGATGTTCCAAGGTCTCGACGCATGTTCGCTTCCAGCCAAACGCACTGTCTGTGCGCCGGCGCGCGTCGTGATTGGCTGAGAGCCGCGAGCGTCGTGCGCGGCCGCCGCCGGCCGCCGCTCTAAACACCATCATCCGCCGGCAATTATGAGCGGCAGACCATTCGCGCCGCCCGCATTACTGCCGACAAAACAAAGCAGGCTTGCACCAGAGTAAGTCATTAGGCGGCAGGGCGGCTCTGGGCCGAGCACGTCATTGCTCGCGCCGGGGCGGCCGGCCGGGAACGCCGGCCGTCACCGTCCGCGCGCGCCGCATACATTACCGGTGCATCTTCGCGAGGCACGCGGCGTCCAGCCGGAGTTATGGCGGCCGCATATCGGCCGTGATATCGGAGCCGCGGCCGAAGCCGGAGCCGGACCGGTCCAAAGCCGGAGCCGGCAGGTCCGGCCGACGGCCCGCAGGCCGCACGCGGAGACGATCCCGCGCGGCATGGCCGCCTGAATCCGGCCCACCTGCGGTCTGGGGTGGGGAGACGGGCGGCGGCGTGTGGCGAGGGGAGGGGGTGCGACTCCTGGGGCCGATTCGGCGTCCAGCCGGCGCGGTGAGAGCGCAATAAAGGTTGTGTAAGGCGACCGCCTAAAATCGGAGGGCGACGGCTGTTTGGGACGGGCTTTGGGACGCTGCTGCACGGCTGTTTGTGTGTGCTCACTTCTAATGTGCGTAAGGCGTTCTTCACCTTCAGCAGGCTACATGGGGAAAATGTCACATTAGGCGGGCCGTTCAAGCACACGGATCGAAATCTTCTCAATTTTGGGGCGAAAACGAGTAGTTTCTGACTTTGGATAACAGTATATTGCCGCGACAAATGACTGAATTATGTATTCATGTCAGGCACCAGATTGGCGAGGATCTCTCACCATCGACAAAGGCTCTCGGGCATGCCTTGGTTCGAAAACCACAGGAAACTGCTCGCGCATTAGACAAAGGTTATGGTTTTCTTTTCAGGAAGCTAAAATGTAGTATAAATTTTAAAATGCTGTTATAACACGCTTATTTTAAGACAGGTGTGACTCCGCAACCAAGTACATCCGTTTGTCGGCCTTCGGGGAAAATTGCATAAGTCTTCACGCATATTGCGCTAACGATAGCACAAGAACGCAATCAAAAAGCGAAGAACCCTCGAAACGAAACTAAAGAAACCAAGACACTGAGGAAGCCCTTTCAACACACTGAATGACAAAGTCTGCTGAGTCGCGCAATCCATCCACAGCTGGCGTCGATTTGGGCGCAACCGTTTTCCCGGGAGAAGCCTGGCGAAGTTTGACATCAGGTTTGTTCCGTTCCTTCCAGTTTCCGCCATTTGATCGGTCATGAAACCACATGTGCATGTCCCCACCGCCAGTGCTTATTGGAACGAGTCAAAGGAAATGAGTCATGGGAGAGGGTAATGTAGCAGCTACGTTCCATGTCGATGTCCATGGAAATCTATCCTGCTCAAGACAGCGGCTGCTATGCCTGAACATACCTTGATGGCTACTAAGAAACGTATGCAGCCAGAAATTCCATAGATAATTTGGAGATAGCTATCACAGCACAGCGAAACCGCACATTAGCATGGCTGGCATTCGGCATGCATAATATGCCACGACCTAGGCACGCATGGAGAACGCTTTGCATACGTGAAGACGGTCGTGCGGCTGTTGCGACTGCGCCTGACGACATGCTCTCGGCAGGACGCATTAGTTCAGGTGGGTGGCGTGACCCGCGCGGGCTTCCCGCCTTCCCACGGAAACGAGGTCACCGAACCCTTTCAGCGCGCGGACCAGCCTCCCCGGACACGTCGCAGCCATCCGGAGGCGGACGTCATCGCTGCGACGCTCGCCTGGGAACCCACCCCTTCCGCCGGGCGCCTGTGCGCGACGGCACCGCTCGGCCGGTCGCGGGCGCCCGCTTCTCGGCCCGACTGGAGGACAATTTTTATGGGCCGTCTGGCTAATTTTAAGAGCCGACGGGCGGGCGGGCGGGCGGCGCGGCCGGCCGGCCGACCCCGTCCGCGCCCGGCGACCCTTTCACGGCATCGCGCCGGCCCCAGATAAAGAAACACGCCATAAAGGCGCCGTAAAACGGCGCGACTGATCTACGCCACCCCGAATCTGTGTCAATTGCTCTAATGGAGACACGGCGGCGGCGGCACTGCCGTGCGGGCGGAGCGCCGCGGCTCGGCGTCGCGTTGCGTCGCGTCGCGTCGCGGCCCGCGCGCCGGACGCGACGCAGCGCGGCGCGCCGCCAGCGCCGCTGGCACCGAGGCGCGGCCCGTTAACGGCGCCGAGCCGTGGCTGACACGTGCGACCGCGTCGGGCAGCGGTGACGCGACGGCGGCAGGGATTTGTCTCACAAACTGCGGGCGCGCCGGCCGTGACGGCCCCGTCGACGGCGACGTTGTCACCCTCTGTCGCCTCCGACGCAAAGCGCAGCCTCGGCCGACGGGTGCTGCCGCATTTTGGCGCTCGAATCTGACGCCCAGTTGCCATGGAAACGTTTCCAGTATTGATCAGCCTCACAAAGAATCTGTCAGCTGCATCTAATCAACATGACGAATGGGCTGAGTAGATCAGGGGGATTGTTATAACTGGGAAAGTCGTAAAGTTTGTGCCAAGACGTTCGGCCTCGGAGAGTTATGGGCTTGCGATGCAGATAAAATCATATTTCATTTGCCTCCCCAAACAACGCCAACGCTCTTTGTGCGGTCGGCGCCGAAGCCCCTTCCCTGACATGGCCCCGAAAACGACAAGACACCGGCGCGAGGGACCATCGGCCCTAAGTGTCTGATTCTTCCCAACCGGCGTCGAGCCAGAGTTTGTGTCAATGACTTCTCTGCGGCCGTTATTTCCCAGGCCCTGGTGACAAGTACACACCGCCCGCTATTTGTATGCTGTGGGCGGCAGGTCCTCGCATTATGACATAATTTGCGGCATCCTCATAATTTTGCATTTGCGACCACAGTTTATAACTAGCTACACATGGCCATCGCTTGGTGAAATATGTAGTGAGGCAGGGATAGATATTTATGGACTACATATCTTAGTTTGTAATTACGTCCTATCTTTGTTTGTACTTGCAAAGAGGACGACCCAGCTGCAAGCCGATAAACATTCGCCAGCCCAGCGGCCATGTGAAAGGAAGTCTACCGGATGTAGCACCGACTCAACCTGTCGTGCGCTAAACGCGTCAGCTTGAGCTGTGACGAATATGGTCGATTAAGTTCAGGTCTGTATGGAAACCGACTCAACAGCCCTGATAGCGCACAGAAGCCGTGTACAGCATGCTAATGTCACTCAACCTTAGCACTGCTCGGTTGCATTTTCAGCTTCGTTAGGCGGGACCCCTTCCGGCCCTGACGGACCATTTAAGAGCTGCGGGGTTCAGCCGGGGAACAGGGACGAGGCCGCAGTTAACGACATTATGGGGAAACAACGCCATACCGCGACCATCGTGGATTATCCCCGTCACTGGGACTCGTCCGTGCGGTGACCCGGAGTCTATGCCGCTCCCCGGGCGGGACTCCTCGCCACGGCGGAGTCAGGCTGACTCGTGGCTGACGGCTGACTTCCGGTGGACTCATGGCTGACGCAGTGCGACGAGGCGTGTGAGAATACAAGATGAGACGGGACGGGGAAAATAAGGCGGATTGCTCGAGTATAAAACTAGTCCAACATTGCCCGTATTATATCGGCTCAGATGACGAGGTTTCCAGTGTCGTGCAGTAAAGAATGGCACCAAATGACGCGGCGAGGTCGTTCTCTAAAGGCCATGAAACCTAGCATCGCTGGCACGTTATTGTATGAGAGGCATAAGTAAAAGAGACGTCCTGCTCCGCATGCCGTCTTCAACAGGTGGCGTAGCACTTGCGTGCAGTGCATTCTTCGGGCTGGGGTTGAGTACGCTAATGTCAATCGCAGACGGCATTTAGGCTGCTACAATTCAGGAGCTATCTCCCATGGGCCGCCTAGGAAAATTAAGATCCGATTTTAAAGGTATATGTTTCCATTGTTGGGCGTGCTAAATTGCTGTGGCAGGAAGGGCGAATGAGATAGAAACCGTTAGTGTCTCACAAAAAGACAAACAACGCGGATGCGCGATTTATGGCTAGCAGTGCTCATTGCATTTACGACGGTGCGGATCCTATGTGATAATCTTCGCCATTCTCATCGTTATCGCCTGATAGCGTTCGCCACGAGCCGTCTGTGAACGCTGACCACAGGATGTACGACAACCTACGCCCACATATTTGGTTATTTTGCCCGGCACCTACAGATCGAATGTTGAATAAGTTGCAGGGCACGCACCAAAAGCTCAACGTGGATGTAAGTGATTGAATTATGAGTTATCAAATGAGTTTGGCGGCGTGTCATACCCGAATGTAATCGTGAATGCCAGTCTATAAAGATACCAGATTATTCTCCTCTATGACATTAACGTTAAGACAACGGGAATGGATACGATTCAAGCGAACTCCAACCCCTGGCTGTTGGTTTGAGGCGATTTCACCGTGCGCATTGATTGAAATGCATGAAATTGGGAGATGTTCGCCATGCAGCAAAAGTATCAGGGACCAAGACGACGCTGAGGCATAACGGATGCATAATAGTTAGGCACAGTGTTGTCTTTTGAACATGCAGGCTACATGAAAAAGTACCACAGAGAATATATGTTAAGTGCATGGTTTTGTGATGATGTGATGACATTTAGACCAGGAGTACAAGCACATGCACGGCAACGGCTTGACAGCGTTGCCATCCGCACTCCATTCTGGCCTGGGACAATATGTGTCCCTAACTCCTAGCATCTCTCGATATATATATATATATATATATATATATATATATATATATAACATATATGTGTATCTGCATCAAACCATTGCAGTGACAAAGCTTTATTTTATCGTTAAAACTAAACAATATTGGTATTACTTCCAAATATCTCTTCGTAGCATGTGGTAAAACCTTGCTAACGGGCCATCAAATATTGATCCTGCGCCAGCTGGCAATGCAATCTCCCTGAAACATTATTCCGCAGCTATTTGACGATTTAAGCGGATTTCGCATTTCATATACGACTCCAAGCGATGATGCCTCAAATTTTAACCCCACATCCCATTCTACGCTCTGCTCTACTCATACCCAGACACAAGATAATCGTCAAACGCCTCGCAAGTAATGCCACCGTTCGCATCACACCGTCGACCGCAAGTCGCGGGCTGAATATTCCGTACCCTTACGCTTAAGCCCCTGGCACTACCGAGGCAGCCCAGTCCCTCTACCACCGCCCACACATGCCGCGGGCGGCGGCAGCCCGGCCGGCCACCGCGCGCCGCCGACCGGCCGCCCGCCGACGTCAGCCAGCGCCGGCCGGGCGGCGGCGACTTGCCGCCGCGGCCGCGCGCCGACGAGTGGCGGCCATGTTGGAAGTAGTGCCAGCCAGGCCCCGCCTTTGTATGATATTCGTGCGCGTCGGTCGCGTGGTGCTGGCGGGCCGCTGCGCCAGCGCGGCATGCTCGAATTCCGCCGCGTGCCGGCCGCGGCGCCGGGCGGCGGAGGCGCGGGCCGACGGTGCGCCTCGCAGGGGCTCCGATGGGGAGTGGGGCGACGTATGGGGGTGGCCCCGACAGGATGCGAACCGGCACAGGGCGACGGAAGTTAGGGGGGCATTCGGTGAGGGGTGACCCGGTACAGGGAGATGGCTCGAACAGGGGCGGGGGGAAGGGGGCTCTGTAGGAGTGACCTGTGACGGGAAAGGCGTTCCGGCAGCGGGTGGGCTTACATAAGGGGACGGACGGGAGGTGGGGTCGTCAGCTGAGGGGACCTGGACACATGGAGGGTGCAGTGGGCGGATGCCCGTTGTGATGGCGAAGGCTCTGAGAGGCAGCGGCTCGTCACAAGGGTTGTTTATCACAGAGGAGTGGTAAAGGGGGAGATCGTTGTCGTGGGCCCAGAACTTATAGAGGGGTGCCTGGGGGAGGAACAGCAAGGCGCAGGCTGTGGCAGTGCGCTATGACTGGACATAGAGGTCGGAGTGATCTTCGATCGATCTGCCGCCCTGTGTCGGCGGCAGAGGACAGGTTGAGATAATCCGGCTTAAGGATCAGGAGTGTGGAGAGGGGCACTGCTTGCCATGAAGGGTGCATGGCAACGTCATGACAGGCACTCGTGACATGCACATATCCGAACAAGCACCTTGTTCCAACGAAAGCGTAGCATAACCTATCTATGTGGATGGAGCTACCACCAAGCGGGAGCAAGGCACTAGCCATGCGAAAACGCTACACGTGTTCGGTGGCTTTGTTGCACAAGGGTTTGAAGGGGACGAGAGGTCGCATAAATAATTTCAAAATGCGCTGGAATGTTGGCGGTTGACTGGGGACTGAGGACGTGTTCTGACTCCGTGATTTGGACCGAAGCAGACGCCAGCTCGTAAGTGACCGTAAGTCAATAGGCTAACAGGCCTTTTGTTGCTAGCTGAGGAGGCCGGTGTGCCCAGCAGAATAGCAAAAAGGTCTCAATATTCACCTGGGCGCTCAGCGTTACAATCATGGTAGTGATGACTTGCATCACCTAAGCTAGAGAGTATTAGCCCATGTCTAACCAGTGCAAACGAAATTTTGTGCTGGGATTGTGGTGCTGAATGAGGCCATTTACACAAAAGCTGAATATTTTCAGTTAATACGGGACAATTACGCCACGTGGTGCCTTCTTTTCCTTAAGGTTCAACTAGCCGGCCTTGAATCTCACAGCACCCAATCCAAAGTGGTTGCAAGTAGCATTAGAACTGCACACACGGCACGCGGCCACCAAGAAAGCTGTGCTCTGCCTCCACCACATAAGCCTTGACGTCGGGATTACCTCCACCACGCGAGCCTTGACGTCAGGATTACCATCACCACGCGAGCCTTGACGTCGGGATTACCTCCACCGCGCGAGCCTTGACGTCGGGATTACCTCCACCACGCGAGCCTTGACATCGGGATTACCTCCCACGGACTCACCTTTAAAATGCAGAAAGAACATTATCGTTTACTTGGCGACTTGATTGGGGGTGGGCGTCCCACCCGCCGCGCTGGGGTTGGGGTTGGCGCTGGAGGGCTGCTGCATGGCGGTCGCATTGTTGATGACAGCCTGCTGCGGCGCCTTCTCCCCGCCGCCACCGCCGGCGCCGGCACCGCCGCCGCCGCCGCCTCCGCCACTGTTCGCCATGCCCGCCGCCATCTTGGACGCCTGCGACTGCTTCTCCTGCTCGTTCAGCTCCTTGATGGCCTGGATCTCCTTCTTCAGCTTCATGCGCCGGTTCTGGAACCAGATCTTGATCTGGCGCTCTGTCAGGCAGAGCTGGTGCGCCATCTCTATCCGGCGCCGGCGGGTCAGGTAGTGGTTGGTGTGGAACTCCTTCTCCAGCTCTAGCGTCTGGTAGCGGGTGTACGTCTGTCGACCCCGCCGCCGCAGTCCGTGTGGACCGTGACCTGAGGGCACAGAAAGAAAAGCTCGGGTCAGGGCAGCGCCAGCACGAGGACGTCGAGGGTATTGTTCAGTCATCGAATCATCTAATGTAGCGGAAGGATGCTGGAAAAGCGCTGGAGAAGGTACCACTAGCTGTAACGAACATACCTCAGGTGTTTAAAGGTGTTTCTGCTCAATTCAGGGATGAAAGGCGCTCAATTCTGCTCACTTTGTCCAGGTTGGAGTCTGTCGAAGCGGAGCAGGTGGCGCCACCACCGGTGGTCGTCACATATACCTAAGGTTCATTCAACGCTCACTAGGTGGCGGGAGGCACATCTTTTGAGCCGCTGGTAGAAGGAGGTATGTTGTTCCGATTATTGAAATGGGTCGTAAAGGGTAGAAATAGGGGTGAAATGAAACATAAACGTCAGCAGGGCTTACACAAGTAATGAAACATTACGTGCGCTGGTGGCCCAATTTGTCAGGAGTCGACCCTGTGATGGGTGGCGCTAGAAGGAGATGGGCGGATAACTGGGGGTCGGGGGTCGCAGCAAGGGTGGGGTAGTAGCGGGGTAAAACACGTGCTGATGTACATATATCCAGGAAGAGGGGTGTAATGCTAATGAAGAATGCTTACTTTGCAGCCAGGCTGGGTAATTGGCACGCTCCGAAGCTGAAAATGAGAAACGATAGAACTTTAGTCATGTTACACAATACAGCTATAGACCCAGCTGTTCTACATGTCTAGATATTAGGTGCCTTGAACAAACAGATCAGTCGTTCAAACCCGTATCCGGTATTTTGCGCGCATCACTTAATAACTATCTATGTTACCGGGACAGGTAATGACATCGAGATTTTTGTGATACCTAACCAGTATTGAACTAGAGGAATTCCTTCGCGAGCCTTACGACAATAATCCATCGAGGCACCTAAAATCTGAACAGAACACGATATGACACGGTGGCATTCACAATGATTGCGAATCACATACAAGGTAAGAATGATTGAGGCCTTTCCGAGAACAAGATCCGTATTCAAAGGCCGGGGCATAACAGGAAACTGAAATGCAAGCGCTCGATTAGCTTTGTGACGCTTGCGTGCTCATGCATTCTGCATCATCATACTGGGACTATACTTGTGAACTGTTAAAGCGGTCATCTTCTCACATACATCATCCAAATTATCTGGGCACCATCATTCATTTTCGGCCGCTGAGTTCTTGGAGCGAGGCCTGTTTGGTATTCCCTGCAACCTAAGCGCCAGCCAGATAACGGGGCGGGGCCTTGCGATCTTTTGCTCATGCAAAGTTGAAGGTACAAAGAGATCGAATATCGTCGGAGACCTATGTAAGCTTTTTTGCGCACCAAATCCGCTTCAAATATCTGGTCTGGCTTAAATTGAACTGTACGTATTTGGTCGAGAGTCGACACCTTGTACAGATGCAATCATGTATACAAAGGCAATCTTAAGAGGAGGGGAAGTCAACGGACAAAGTAATCTTAGCTGACACTTTGAAAAAATTGTCGACGTCAGCGAAAAATCACGACAGCCCTGCAGACGAAATTCAGACGACCTATCGTGCGGAGAGTGATCGGAATGACCACATTTGACACTCTCCATCCGGTGTGATTGGATCTGAGAGCCGCGAGGAGGCGGGCTACAGAACAAGGATGCATGCAGCGTCGGCCGCCCGGGCACTTATGGCCAGGTTGTAATGCACACATTTCGAACACCTGACGAACCTTGTTTCGGCAAAATCAGCACGCCTTATCACCTTCATCTGATCGTTTGCATATTCATTAACCTCAAGCATATGCAATCAGGCTTTGATTGAATCATGCAAGCCGGAGGATATTTTCGCGGCAGCATCAATGCTTCTCCTTTCAACGCCTGGTCAAAAGTTATTGCTGTTGATGATGGAGGGAATACACAGTCTGCGATGTGTTGTGACGAGCCATCGTCATCATTCATGCGTCTCATTTGGAATCGCATTACGGTCGACACGGCTTTTGGTAGATTGTGGAGCCGAATATGGCAGCCCAGACACTCAGAACCGTCCGATTCAACAAAATAGTGTCAAATGCAGCTGTTCGGGGCGTTTCATTTCAATTGGGCAAAAATAAAGAGTGTAATCTCATGCTGGAGATTAAAACAAAACAGCAGTGACCTTGGTACCATCTGGTACATTCACTAACTACGCACTCTAAATGTGTCACTCTGACCAATAAAGTACGGGATATTCTCTTCTTTGGCTTATTGTAAAAAAGAGGGAGATATAACTGTGTTTCCTCAACGGCAGCGCACTTTATGGCCAAGCGGTAGGTCAGTTCAAAAACAACCATACGTTATTTCGGTTAGTTAAAACAAAACTTTACGTGTTATGCGACGGAGGACATGACAAGAGGGAAAACTGCCACCGATCTATGTGCATGCATAAAATTTCAGTTGTCTGAGACAAACGCCACTCATGTCCCCAATAAAGCAAGCATGACGACTGCATAAGGTGGCCCCGCATCGTCTTAGCCAGGCGACTGCATAGCGATGAGGATGAAGCCTTATTCGCCATTCATTCATTCACGGAGTGGTTGTCATTACGTCACCGATATTTACCATGTCGTGAAGCCTAACCGAGAAGAGCGAATGCTAGAAAAGTGTACTTGAAATATACTTTTCGGTCATGTTTTCTTTTTGATGAAGTTTATTACTAAAGTTGTAGTGGAACGCATGAGCAAATTAAACGATGGATGACCGAATGGATGCACTTTTTCGAAACTTCTTCCACTTATTTCATTTGGTTGTTTTGGCTTCTGACACATGCAAAGTAGATCTTTTCATTGCGCCCTAAATATAAACGGACGCGATTTAAGTTCATTGGGCATTGCTCTGTTTACGGGTTTTTACCTTTTTACCCTTTAGTATAATGTCAGTGATTGATTCTCACGAGCTTACTGGGGCGTCATGGTCGGTTCAGACGGGTTTGTTTGATAAGGTTGTAAACCACTCCAAATTTAAATAAGATGCGTTTTGCGTGCGGCTTAAGTCGTAGCCAAATCTCTGGTCCGCATATTTTTCCACCACTGGTTTCGCAGCCTAAAACAAGTGCGTTCACTTAGATAAGCAGACTACCATGCACAATTAAAATGCAAACTAGCATTTAATGGCTGGGTTTGTAGCATGCTTTTATCGGTGCGCATGACCTTGTGCCAACTGATGCCAATTTTTTACATGGGTACTGGATTGAGCTGAGTTAAACTGCGCTGGCTCGAGTCTTTCCACGAATTTTACGAGGCAGTTCGAGTCCAATGGCCTTTCACGACACAACCGCCATGATTTTAGGGCTGTCGTCAAGGTTGTGTCACTACGGTTGTAAAGCTAGGTATCACAAAACAAAAGTGCGTCACTAGCTCAAAGGACGATGCTCATTTTGGCAGCACCCTGTACTAACACCGTCCAGCAGATCCAACAAGAGACCCTTGCTAGAAATCCGATCGAGTATGACGTAAGGTGTCAATATCGCTTGTAACAAACAACATGTGAACGGTTGGTTTCATGTAGGGTTGGTAGTTCATATATCTGTGCATTCCGTAGTATGTGACAGAGACAACTTTGCGAAGAGCATGGAAGCTTTTGAACATATGTCCACAATTTTGAAGCCACTTGAAGCGAGATGCTGTTGGATGCGAGGCACGAAATGACGTCCAGCGTGTTAATAGTCTAGCCGCATTATCACGCTGAATGTAAATGTATGCGCAAGCGATCAAATACCTCCCTAAATTTCTAAATCGTTGACTGAGAAAAAAATGCCTATCTTAAGCTAAATGTTACTAAATTTTTAAGAAACGGAATTTTTGGCCTGACTTGTTACGTGGTCAATAGCATTGAAGCCAACATATCTATACGTGCTGGGGATGTGCGATCTAGAGGTATCTTTCGGTCTTTGAATCAGCGGGTCGCTCATTTCAATATGAATGTGTTGGGTGGGAGCTCCCAAGAAAATGTGTTTTGGAGAGAAGTACCTGAAAATATTGTATATAATATAACGAGCCATGCGTGAGACTGGTTGGGCCACAGCATGCGGAAATTGAAGCACGATATTAACCATCACAATTCAAAATAAGTTGTAAACGAACAAAATGTTGTGAAGTGTCCGGGTCTCCGGCAAGAACATTATTGTGAACTTTCACAAGAGCGTATTGAGAAGGGGTTAAATCATTCAGCTATCATTCGAGATTCATTCAAAATTAAAACTTCGCCGCGTGTGACCTCAAACAGAACGTGCGTATTACTTGTGGCCGGCCGGAAAACCCGGCCTTGTTATATTTCGAGATGCAAACCTGGCATATCTGCCACGTTTCATCTTGGCGAAACACACGCTGTGAAAGAAAGACACCAGCGGCCAAGTCGTCGCTTCTTGAAAACCCAGTCGTGTTTTTAGTCCACCCATCTCCATTCTGGAAATCGGCTCTCGAATTCAATACAATCCCAATTCGTGTCGATTTCAGCTGTCCCGATCAAGTTCTGCTCAATCCGTGCATTAATTATGGATCCATCGATTTTTCCAATTTGTGCAGGGTTCCGCCACCGCAACAATTCTGCGCTGACGACACGAACGGCCGCAGGTCTTCGACTTACAAGCTATCGGACAGTTTGCGCCGGCCAAGCAACGTTCCCTACTTGTACATGCATAGCCTGGCTAGTGGCAGTTTCGTTATCGGTCGGCGGTCGTCTTCAGTGCAATTTCATCACATATGCCTACTGCACTTACGGCTGATAGCCTCCATTCGGTTATGGTCGATGTCCTATGCTCATTGGGTCGCAGGATCGTTTTAACGCGACTTGAAAAGGAGGTCGACGGTGTCGGAAAGCTTCGCTGAAGTCAGTTGTTATGTGAGCTGGTCCTCTTTCACACGATGGATGATGTGGATGTGTCTGTGTGTCTGTGTGTAGTTAACGACCCACTTAGCCACCCACTTAGAGGCTTTTCAAGGGTGCCATGAAAATGCTCTTCTTGGAACTGCCTCAAATTGGCGGGGCCTGGCAAGGAGCTTTAAATAGCTTTGGTGGTTAGAAAGCTTCAACAACAACGGGTTGATTCAACGGACGAAGTCCCCAGCCATGTTCAAAACTATGCCCACGGAAACGCGCCTGGAAAGGTCAGATGCCTAGGGCTCCGTGAACTTGCTAGACCGGGACGTGTCCAGTTACCAACCAGGCCAGAAATTTCCGCGACCGGACCATCATTTGGTTCACGTGGGATTCTGTGATCTAATGTACCGCCTGGTTTAATTTATTTAAATGAGGCCAGGTCACCAAAACCACTGTAACTACGCACCTTACGTAACCTGCGTAGCTACCGCTCATGTCAACCTGAATCTATGATCGAAAGTGTACGTCAGGAAACACTGAGCATAGGATCGAACGTAGTTTGAGGGGTCTCCGCCGGATCTACCAAGCACTGAGTGATATCAGGCTAGCAGAAAGGCTTCCTCGCCTTTATTTTCTTGGAATGAGAAGAAGATGCAATGATCCCATGTAAAGCATTATGTAGACAACACAGCTTGGACTCATAAAAGATTTCCCGTGTTTGGTTTTGTGTTCCGCCGTAACTCTAGGAACTAAGACGCCGCAACACTGGAAACGCTATCAGTTGATACTTGCTTTCCAGTAGCCATATGCCCAGGACAAAAGATGGTAAAGTTGTGGCAGCTAAGAGAGAAGGCTCCTGGAAAACGGAAAGATGCCATTCGACGGCAAGTTATATCACAGTGTCACAATATTCAGCTAAATGACTACTTTTCGGTAGGCCTAATCTCAGCTGGGCCCATTCTCAGTGCTTGGGACTGCCAGAAAATCGCATTGAGTCCAGTAGGACGACAGTTATAGCTGGCAACTTCCTCTTCATCTAGCTTGCTTATTTTTCCAAGGCGTTTTCTCTTCGTGGAGGAAGAATTCTGTCAAGTTTTGGCCTCCGCATGAAGCCCAAGGGAAGGGAGCATGCGACAGCCGTGTCCTCATGATCGCAGCGTTTCATCCCATTGCCGATGCCAAATGGTATAAGTGACGGCAATGCGTTGTGTGGGGTCTTCTGTGGACAAAAAATTCGGCTTTCCGTAGAAAGCAAATTTCCGATCTTTGCTGAAGTTATCATTACGCTTTTTGGGTGGGGCTCAATTATTTTAACGATTAATGACTGTTGGGAGCGTGCAGATTTTTCAAGGCTGACCAACGGTCTTTTAAACGAGCCTGACAACTCTTCGAGCGGCACTCGTCAGGTTCTTTTGATTTTTAATATGTTATTCATGCATCAGAGATTCCGACCTTATATCTCCTTCATATATTTCCCAGCTCCTGATTTATAACGCTCCCCTGCGATTTTCAGACATGCCTTGCGAATCTTAAATATTATGCATCTCCTAACGTCAAAATCCGAGTGAAAGACCGTCAGGAAATATGCTTGCGTTTAAGTATACAACCGTGAAAGACTCAAGACGTGGAGGGCACTAAAATCGCAAGCCGGAAAGCTCATCTTGCGTATAAATCCCCCGACGTCTAATCTACGGCGAGAGGCCGTCGAAAGCCTGTCAGCCGCGGAAATTTACGCCGAGAATTTAGTCTAAGTTATACCGTCCGGCCGTGTGATAACAATATCTGCGCGAGCACGGCGTCGCCTCTGTGGCGTCGTTCGCAATTATTCCGCGGCTCTGGCGTAATCCATCCGCTGGCACCGGCCGCCGTAAGCGAGCCCGCTTATTGCACTCGCATCCGCCATTATAATTATCAGCGGGCTTGATTTCCTCGCGGAGCGGCCGCCGGCGCCCGTCCCCCTTGTCTAAATGTGACCCCGGAGAGCCGTGGAACGAATTGCCGCCTGCCAAAAGGCCGGCCCGGCCCTGGAGGAGGAGGGCACGAGGCGGTCCCGCCGCCAGCGGCCGGTGCCGGCAGCGGCTCCCGAGCAGTCCCCTCTCCCAAGTGGACAGGCTGGCCGTCCCCGCTCCCCGAGGACAGTATGGGAGACAAGGATCCCGGCGTAGAGATGGTGCGCTAGACTGGATGTTCTGTGTGCGGTGTGAGCGAATAAAAAAAGACCAGAGGCAGCAGCATGGGACACGCATGGCACCAATCGATATCTCCATAGAATGAAAATGTGGAGCTTGCATGAAGCCCACCGCAGCTCAGGTCTTATTTCACGCAAACCTGACAGTTATCGTCATCCACGGGAAAGGTTATTGGTCATTTTCAGGAAGAATACACGACAGCTGTGCATTTTCATTGCGATGTCGCATGCTACATTAGTCATTGCCAGATTAACGTTGCATTTCATTAACGATGTGACACAATACCAACAGGTCACGATGTACCAAATTAGCCAGCCTGCACAGTATTTCAGGCCTATGTGCGTAAATGTGTTTTCTGTCAAATGTAATAGGCCCACTTCCAAATTGGGTATGCCTGTTTACACTCACCCGCAGCAGCTAATATGTGGTCATCAATGCTAGTGTGAGCATTGATCGCGATATTATAGCGAATCGTGTAGCAGGCGCGTAATTTAATAGTAATGCGACCCAAAACGTCCTTCGTGAAAACGCTCCCTTGCCTTGACACTATGCGTCCGGTCAAAAAAACAATATAGCTAATCAAATCTAGCGAAGCTAAAACAATCTAGTTATGAGCCAATCTCTTTTGGCCAGCAGTGAACATACACCCCAGAATATTTTCCTTCGTTTCCATTTAAACTCAGGGCCACTGCCGGCCTGCGTCAACAGACACATCCGAGACGGCGGGACCGCCCAGGTCGCCTTCCACACGCGCCTCTCCGCCCACCAGTTCGCCCTCCACGCGCGCCTCCTCGCCCGCCAGCTCGTCCTCCACACGCGCCTCTCCGCCCACCAGTTCGTCCTCCATACGCGCCTCCTGACCCGCCTGTTCGCCCTCCACTTGCGCCTCCTCGCCCACCAGCTCGCCCTCCACGCGCGCCTCCTGGCCCGCCAGCTCAACCTCCACATGCGTCTCCTGGCCCACCAGCTCGCCCTCCGCACCCGCCTCCTCCCTCACCAGCTCAACCTCCGCATGCGCCCCCTCACCCACCAGCTCGCCCTCCACGCGCGCCTCCTGGCCCGCATGCTCAATCTCCACATGCGTCTCCCCGCCCACCAGCTCGCCTTCCACGCGCGCCTCCTGGCCCGCCAGCTCAACCTCCACATGCGTCTTCTGGCTCACCAGCCCACCCTCCACACCCGCCTCCTCCCTCACCAGCTCGCCCTCCACGCGCACCTCCCCGCCCGCCAGCTCGCCCTCCACACCCGCCTCCTCATCCGCCAGCTCGCCCCCCACACGCGCCTCCCCGCCCACCAGCTGCCTCTCCACACACGATTCCTGGTCCACCAGCTCGCCCCCCCACACCCACCTCCTCGTCCGCCAGTTCGCCCTCCACACGCGACTCCTGGTCCGCCAGCTCGCCCCCCACACCCGCCTCCTCGTCCGCCAGCTCGCCCTCCACACGCGCCTCCCCGCCCACCAGCTACCTCTCCATACACGACTCCTGGTCCGTCAGCTCGCCCTCCACACCCGGCAGCAGCAGTTCAGACCACGTGACTACCCGCAGCGGCATCGCTGCCGAAACCCGCTGACTGGTCACCGCCGTTCCCTGCCGCTTGACCGACAGCAGCAGCCGTGGCCTCCGACATCTGACGGCGACGTGGCCAAACTCGGCCGTCGACCCGGCTGAAGCGAGCCGCCGACGCCCGCCTCCCGCGCCGCCCCGCTCCCCCACCTTTTCTATATGCATTATACGGGCGGACGACGATCCGTCTTGCGTTAGACAGTAGAAAATTAGCAATCAGCCGGATGGTGCTTTATCTTCGTTTTGAAATCTCCCAGGGAACGTGGCGGGGGAGCGCTCGGCAAGACCCGCCTCGGGAAAAAATCGCGATCAGTCGATCCGACGCGGCGGAACCACGGGCCGACGAGCTGGCGCGCGCCGCGACCAGCCGGGCGCCAGCCGTCGCAAACTTACCCAGCAATTTCATGCAATAAAGACGTAATGCAAATGTCGCTAATAAATTGGGCTCACAGCGTGCATTCCACTTACAAGCACATGACATCCATATTAGTGGTGGTGATTCCCATCAGCACAGCGCCCCGCCGGAAACCTGACGCCGGTAGTCAATTGGGACGACGAGACGGAGGTCGGACACGTACGTACCCACGCTGTCCAGCTGTTCGGACACGAAAGCCGAGCCTGTCTGGCGGCCTGGGCGTGTACCCACACTGTCCAGTGGAATGGTCTTACACGCACCCGCGCTGTCTGGCGGCTTCGACATGACATCCGGGCCCTGTCTGAGGGCTCGGACACGTGACCATGACCAGCCGCCTGGACTGACCTGACGAGTACATATGCAATGGAAAGCGCTTTTCCAGCCGCCCAGGCTTGTACCTCACGCTGTCAGGCATCCCGACTCGCATTCTCGCCTGTCTGACGACCGGGCCTGTGCTCAAGCCAGCCTGACGGCCCAGCATGCTGTCGCGTCTGTCAGCCGGCCGGCTGAGCGACTGACCGCGTCTCCGTCTGTCCCAGGACAGATGCGACGGAATGTCTCTCCTGTCGCAGAACGGAGGCGACTGACTGCATCCGTCGCAGGACAAAGGGACTGGCTGCGCCTGCCTCTGTCGTGGGTCAAAAGGACTGACCGCGTCCCTCTGTGTCGCGGGGCAGAGGTGACTGACTGCGCCTCCCTCTGTCGGAGGTCAGATAGACTGACTGCGTCTCCCTCTGCCGCAGGTCAGAGGAACTGACTGCGTTTCCCTCTGTTTCAGGACCGGCCTGCGGGGCGTCGCGCTCGGCTGACAGCGGGGCCGGCCGGCCACCGAGCTGTCCCTCAAGATCAGATCGCTCGCGCAATATGCGAGCGTCTCAGGCCGGATTACCCGCCGTGCCGCGGCGCCCGGAGCCAGGTGGCGCAGATGCGGCGCGGCGCGCCGCAGCGGAGACGAACCGCGCGGCGGCGGCGGCGCGCAGCCGTGCGGTGTCGCCCTTGAGCGGGCGGTCTTGGTCCGTGTCGGCGGCGAGGAATGGCCGCGCCCCCATGTTTGGCGGCTGTCCTTGCAGAGCGCCGTCACATAGATCGCGGCCGGCAGACAACGGTTGCAGCTCCGGCGACGCCGAATTTATTCCACGATATTTCAAATGTTCAGACGGATCCGCGGAACCCGACAAAGAACGCTCTTAAATCGCGGCCGCCGCACTGACAGACCATTAAATCTTCGAAATTTAAATCGATTCCTGGCGGAATGGGTAGAAAAAGTCACCAAGAGTTGAGTGGCCTGAACGAAACCCACTTTCATCAAATGCTCGCTTGGTATAGTTTATTGCCTTCTATGTTCGTGGACACATCAGAAAAGAAACGGCATATTCTATTCCATTAAATTAATTGATTTAATCGTTCTACGTCATTCCCAGCAATTAGTGGTACATGCAACGTTTGTGATGGCGGGACCGTGAGCCAGCAATTAGCCACAATTTAGAGACCATGAAAGCCTTTGCCCATACTTTAATGACAACAGATAGGTCTGCAAATACGCCCTCGTTGCATGATATCGTCAAATTATTATTGAATAAAATTGCACAACGTAAAATTTTGATTGCGTTCTACGTGACTGCCAACTATTACCAGCGGTGGCGAAACTGACGGAAGCATGGAGTTCCGCGCCCTCCGTCCGCCCTCCCGGCTCTCGGTCCGCACCTCGACCTGTCACTAACGGCGCGCGGCGACAAAAACGGCGCGGCGGCGCCGATTCCGGCGCGGCGTCATTTCACATGCATACACGCAGCGCCTGGCCGGCGCCGGCCGCCGGCGGCCGGCGCCGAATCAATACGGGCGTTCACTCGGCGGCGGCGGCCGCTGATTGGTCGAGAGCCGGCCCGGCCATTTTGGGGCGATTAAATCAGTGCCGCCGGGCCGGAGACGGAATCTCAAGACGACAGCGCCGGCCGGCGACGGACGCGGCGCGGACGGGACGGACGCAGCGCGGTGACCTTTGAGGAGGCGTCTGCTCGTCGAGGGGAGGCTGTTGTGGCAGTCGTGACGCACTGCGGCCGTCGCTCCGCGGGTGCGGCCACGCCGGCCGCGCCAACCTAGACCCCGCAATCAGCTTGGCCGTCGTAAAGGCCTCGAACGCGCCGTAAATTAGCACGTTTCTTTGAGCGGCGATTTCTCATAGCGGCGGTCGTAAGTGGGGTCGGAAACCGCACCTCGCGTGTTGCATGCATTGCCGTTTCGCAATTATGTTTGCATAGACGTGGCCGGCAGGCCAGGGCGACGCAGCCGGCCAGCCGACGCTGTGGGCCCGTTAAATCACAGTCTGTAATGAGGGCCCAGCCATGCAAGTCGAGCGGCACGCCTCCCACCTCCCAGACGCCGGCTGCCTTCTCCGCCCAGAGCGGGCACGCGCACCGCAGCGGCCTGAAGCCATCCGCCGCGCCGCGCCGCGCCGTGCCGCGCGAGGCGGGGACGGAGTCGGCAGCGGTGGCGGCGGCAGCGGCGGCGGCGGCATATTTTTGGATTATTCCCGCTGATGAGAGCCAGGTCGGCGGGCCTGACAGCCAAGTGGCGGCTGGGCCGGGTAGGCGTCGCCGCCGGCGGCGCGCGCCCTGTTTCAGCCGGCTTGTGCAGGCGGCCACTAACTCATGGCGTCGGCCCCGGCGGCGGGCGAATAGCGGGCCGCCAGTCCTGCAGCCGCCGCGCGCCGTGCTCTAACGGCCGCCGCGGCCGGCCGACATGCGGAGCGGCGATGGATGGCGCGCGGGCGGCATTCTCGGCCTGGCGTGCCCGGCGCCGGCCTGCATCTGTGCTGCAGGTGGCTTGGCCGGCCCGCTCCGACCGTAAACTATGCACGGCCGTGCCATCGAAGCCGGCCTCGAACAGCGTCGGCGCGGCGGCCGGGGCCGTGAGGGCCATGTCGACACAGTTTGGGCGTGGAAGGGATTTCGGAGCGATTGTCAGGGTACGTTGGTCGTGTAACGTCGGACACGTGAAGGAGGCAGTGTTGTGTGTGGTGGGAACGCCCCAATCAAGAGACGTAAAAAAGCTACATGCTAGCTGGCGGCCAACGGACCCGGCGGTCCGGGAGCATGTAGAGGCTGTGCCAGCACACAGCCGTCAAATAACATCTATCAAATGAGTTGGCAGATAACGCTGGCAGGTCACTATAGTGTGCACAAATAGCCTTTAGTCCTGTTCGGAACCCCCGAACTTCGCCTATCGAACGGCTTGAAAGAAAGCACGCACGTTGCATCCGCATGTGCATGCATACAATTCCGTAGCCGGGATAAAGCGCCCGTTGTCAACATCGTCTAGACACTGCGATGTAGACACTTGACACTTATCACCGCTTAAACACTGTAAGCATGCGTGCGCTTGCATCGACCCTTTAAAAGCATTGGTTCTACCGAATAAAAAAATTGTTTTGAGGTAACGCATAAAATTGCGGATTTCCTCATTATTGTAGCATGCTTCGTGTTGCTTGTCAAAAACCACCGCAATGGCTGAGCCCCATATTTAACAAAATTATGCCAAAAATGCTGCAAAAGTTCCTCCTGATAGCAGAAGCCAAGAATAATTACGTAACGGAGCAAGACGCCAAAAAGAATTAGGGAAAGAATGCCATGGTCTTCTTGGTATGCAGCCCATATATTTTTCATCGGGCGCATTTACTCCGAACCATGCAGGAATGGCCTAATCGCTAAGGCCAAGTTCTCTACAGGGGACATGAGCCATTAAGGAACTCATTGCTGCAATCTGGCGCGTTGCAATCAGCACGAAGGCGGTACTCAGCACATGAGGTCTGAAAACATCTCTCTGAGTGTGCTTATGTAAGCCACGCTGTCTAACCAAAGCGACAGCTATATAAAGCAGCGAAATTATTTGGAGGAGGCCAAGCCATTTTAAGGGATCTTACGTCTTGCTATCTATTACATTTCGTCGTCAGTTTTCTACGGTTGTCTTTTGCACTTTGGCTCGATTTCCGGCTGACCGCTGTTGTGGGGGTCACTTGGCGCTACAGATTTAGAGTTAGTCATTGGGCTTTAAGGGCGCATCAGCGGCAAAGGTTAGTTAGCCACTCTGAACTCGGAGTCGCATTGTTGGACAAAATAGTGTTAAGAAAATTTTTTTATATTTCAAAATATTGAAACGAGCATGATACATGATGAAATACAGGCACTTGTGATTATTGCTATACTTAAGTGGAAAGCTGCTCTAGACAGCACAATTTTTCTATTTAGTAAATATACTTCTCAACGCGTCATTGTTTGGTTGCGTCGCCGCGCTTGGCACAGCGTTGATTGAGAGCCAATTGGCGGCCAATATCTGCAAATCATGCTCACGAACGCCTGATATGAACGACCCGACAACTGTATTTGCCTTGGCCTTGATCGCTGCATGGCCAATGGAATGGCAGGATTTATGTTACGTTATTTTGGGATCATGGATGCCCGAGTGACTTTGAAAAAGTCTGCACTAAATAGTCTGCACGTCTTCGCGGGCGTGTACCTCAGAAACAAGAGGGGTTCAGGTCTTAAGAAGGGTAGGGCGGTGAACTACGTTCACTAATCTTCAGGGTGGCTATTTCCGTTCAAAACCCCACACAAATGTGGACCGCTCTAAACCAGCGGATCACAGCTTTCCGGTAGCACCTTCCACTTTGATATTGCAATCACGTATCTTCTTCATGTTATTGGGGCTCCAGCCAAAGGAACATGGCATAACCTACCCCAAAATTGGAGGTCCACCTGCATTGCTGTCACCATTATGTCAACAGCATATTTCCAGGACGCAGCCTTTAGTATAGCACGGTCACTGACAGCATCCAATCTATTATTACAAATAAGCATTTAGTGGAAGAGCCGCGCTTCGGCATGTGATCCTAATCCGAAATGACAGACGCTCACCGCTGCTCAGTGTTCAGCGTGCCAGAGGCTCGCCGCTGATCGGTGTACAGCGTGATAAAGGCTCGCCGCTAGTCAGTGTACTGCGTGGCAGAGGCTCGCCGCTGATCAGTGTACAGCGTGCTAAAGGCTCGCCGCTGATCAGCGTACTGCGTGACAGAGGCTCGCCGCTGGTCAGAGTACTGCGTGACAGAGGCTCGCCGCTGGTCAGAGTACTGCGTGACAGAGGCTCGCCGCTGGTCAGAGTACTGCGTGACAGAGGCTCGCCGCTGATCAGTGCACTGCATGCCAGGGGCTTGCCGCTAATCAGTGTGCCGCGTGCCAGAGGCTCGCCGCTGATCAGTGTACAGTGCGACAGAGGCTCGCCGCTGATCAGTGTACTTCATGCCAGGGGCTCACCGCTGATCAGTGTTTAGCGTGACAGAGGCTCGCCGCTGATCAGTGCACTGCATGCCAGGGGCTTGCCGCTGATCAGTGTGCCACGTGCCAGAGGCTCGCCGCTGATCAGTGCATTACGAGTAGTCCTAGTCCTTATAGCATTTCTGACCCTTCCAAATTCGAAGGTCTTGCTCTCAAGGAATACAATCTTTTACTAACGCGCTCGAAACTTCCGGTGCGCACTTGCATGGCACTAATTTGCTATCAAAAGTGTTAAATGGTTGTAACTCGCACTCCTTTCCTTTGCTTGAGCGTATCCTGATTTCAGGATCTAGCGACGCATGTTTTTAACGCTAAATGACGTCTGTGTGCTACGTGCCTGTGATTAGGAGTTTATTTAACGCTCGCTTGCGACACCTGTTAACATGGCACAGGGCCCCCTTCATTGTGGTTTTGAGTCTTGAGGCTCTTCCTTGGTTTGTAGAGTCCTCGTTATACTCTCCTCTACTTAGTTTAAGTGAACCAATGTTTGGGGCGCGTCTCTGACTGGCCTCGACCCTCTGCCGTTCCAAACTTATAAGTGCTCCCCACTCCGGCCTGAGAGCAGGTGGTGGCCAGGCCACTCCACATCCAAATCACGAGGGCGCCGAGTGTCTCAGGGACGATGAATCGCCATCACGAGGCCACGGCAGAGCTCCAGGGTTAGCTGACCCATGATCACGAGAGCACTGCAGTGTCTCAGGGAGGGCCGCACACTGGATTTCACGAAGGGGTGGCACAACTCAATAATTTCCACTGAAAACTAAAATTTTGGCGCGCCGCTCCCACGCGTATTTTCGCGTGTCGTAAGACAACGTTACGAGTTCTCAGTCTTCGTATTTTACCGTCAAACTAGCATTTCTGTTCGTCAATGCTAAGTCGCGTGCGTATAAACACATGCCACAAATCTGGTAAGGAAGGGGTATGGGCCCCCGGAAGTTACTATGTGCTTACGCTGCTGGTCGCAGGGGCGCCCATTAATGATAGAAGGGGCATGCTGTCCACTGCACGATAGGAGCGGGACTTGAACACTTTCAACGCAACTGCCAGAATCATTTCACATGGTTTTATACTATCGCTCAAGGCATTCTGTCGCAGATACCTCATGAAAGCACATAGCGGTCACGTTCTGTACAGCGCATGCTGGTGCAATGGAAACCCCAATCCCCATTCGGTGGAAGGGAAACCCACCATTAAACTGAGGTCCAGTTAGTTATCAGTTATTCGAAACAAGAGAAGTTGTCACGTCATTGGAACCCACCTATCATTGGGGCTGAATTCAGAGCCAGCTGCAGGCCCAGTGATACACACCCCAGCTGAAGATCGGGTTCAGCATTCCATCACGGAGCACGTGTATTTTCCATATCGGTACGCTGCGCTTCATGTAGTGAATGACGCCACGGGGGTGACCCATTTCCATTATTCCCCATGACATAATCGGAGTTCGGACTGGTCGACGGGGCGGTTGGTCGCTTGCAAAAGGCAGTGTTTGATATGAAACGGAAAAAAACAGGTCGTCTAATTATTGCAATATTTCAGACAATATTTACGGCCTCATCACTTATTCCCGAGATGCAAGCAAGCTCAAAGGAGCTATTCGTTCTTGAAGATCACCTTCAAAGTCGGGGGCACCTGCATAAATTTCAAAAGGTTTACACAGATTTATCTCCACGCGCTGGACATTTATTCGGCGGTATGCAACAACGGGTTCTATCGGATCATCGCGGCAAGACATCGCCGCTGGCCCGGGAGGATTGATAAAGGCAGTGATAATTAGCTGCACGAGGCGCGCTGCAAGTATCATGCGAGCAGCTCGTGAAAATTGCGTGCTATGGTCGGTGCCTTGCAATGCGTGGACGATCACTGGTAATTTCTCCACACAGCACTTGTTCTTGCCAAGTTTTACTGGACCTGAACCACCCCAGAATCGCGCTAACCGTCCTCGACAATGACTCCCTCCCGCCTCACAGTCCGCTGAACTCGGGCGGCGAGAAGGGGTTTATAGATGGCCCAGCCTTGAAATATTCTCCGGCTATAAACTCATAGGAAAGGGTCAGAGCTCTCGTGCACGTGGCCCGGCACTGCGGGTCCTGATATGGGGATCCAGGGCCATATTTTATGGATACGGGCCCTGACCGTGAACACGAGAGGAGGAGGAGCGGCGCGAGGGGTGAGTCGCCGCATTTCGGCCCAGTTTTTCCCACAGCGCTGTGCAGGGGGGACGCGGTGGCGGCCGCTCCGCCGCGACCACGGCTGCGCCGGTGCACGCGCGCGTGCGGCGACAGCGAGTGGCCGTCGGACGGCGCGTACGCGGAGAATGTTTAGCGGTGACCGGTGTCGTTTGTTGGAGGTGCCAGCGCGCACAATGGAAAATCAGCGCTGCTTGTCGCGACGTCTCCATAAAAGCGTCGCCGTGATGACGCAATGTGAGTTGGGACAAAGCGCCAACCGGCGCGGTCATCTGGCGAGCGGAACTGGCCGAGAGAGCTGTTCAACTAGTGGCGCAAGCGGACGTCGGGTAGTGCGGTGGGCAGCTCGCATTGAAGAGTGATTTGCAGTCCCGAATGACCATGTAGGTACAGATGCTGAATTATTGTCAATGAATAGGATTACGATTTTATGTTTCCCATACGTCTGGTTGTAACATCTGTATCACGCTTTCAGCTTTGAATCGCGCGCACCGCTCCTGTGCAGTTTTGTATTTCGGTTCATATTTGATGCTCCAATCCAGTAATAAACCGACATGGCGCTCCTCTCTGGCTTCTGGGCAGTGCCGCCATTGCTAACAGCCCGGCCGTCAAGAACAAGCGAAAATCAGCATTCACCAACACGAATTTTCCGTTTGAAAATATCGCACAATGTGAATGCACTCCCTCTCTTCATATTTCTTTATTATTTGAGCCTCTAAACTCAACCTGAAGGCAGAAAAATGCCCGCGAAGTCACGCAGCCGGGGCCGGCCGAGCGGCCGACTTTGCCGCCGCCATGTTGGCCGCCCGCCCCGGGCGGCGCGGCGGCCGGGCGCCGCCGCAGCGGCAGCCATCTTGAATAGATTACACAGCTGGCACGGCCGACCACCACGTACAGCGGGCCAGGCTCCCCGGCCGCGATGCGTGCATATAAGTGCTGCGTGCAAAGAGACTATAGGGCGGCCGTGAATTGGAAATGCTTTACTACAGACGGGTAGCCGTCTGAAACTGTGCCAGTGAAGGGTTCCATCGATCGCAACTTTGCTTGGCGTATCTCACGCGTTGAAGCTACGTTTTCATTTCTATGACGCTGAGAATCCCTGTCGTATCTATGATTGTATTTATCTGGTATTTCCACTGGCTAACTGTCTCGGTGCATTCGGGGCAGCAAATCATCAGGCCATTTGCATAGATATAAGATCTCGGACAACATGGTCAATCTTTTCGGCGCCAGCTTAGCCAATTAGCCGTACATCATAATTTGCATTAGAAATCGACCCAGGATAATTTTTTTGTGCAGAGCAATCTCACATGGTGCACTGTTCTGAGGAGCTCAGCATCCGGATTACGAACAAGTGCAAGGCTGGCTACAACCGCTGAAAACACGAAAACAGCCCATTACGGCAAGTTTTGGATTTCACGCATTGCAGGAGATTAAATAAATTTGTCTTCGCAGTCACGTCGTAACCTCCCGTTTTCTACACGACATGTAGCGGCATTAGAAAAGCATCGAGGTCTTGCAGACCAGAAATTCATTCAAGGACGCATTGCAGGAATTTATTGAACAGTAAGGCGTATCCCATGGCTTAGATTAAACCAACTCAAGCTGGCTACATCGTTTACCAGGAACAGGAGGAGCCGCAAACTAATGACGCACTGGTATATTCCAGTTCAGCTGTTAGTTGTTCCAACCTACTTTGAGATCACGTGGTTTTTCACTTGCGTCCGAAGGACAAAAGGATGCCGCCTTTGCGTAGCTGCAGCTATTTTTGCTTCGCCATGCGGGCTGCGGGTGTTCGGTGAGTTACTCGGCGTCAACGTTTTTACGCTGTAGTTTATGTGTCAGATATTTAGGGCCGTAACCGATGAGAATTTACGGAATTGTTTGTGCGTGCACAGTGGGGCGGTGCACAAGTTCAATTAAAAACGTATTTTGACCACGCTTTGTGCTTCCGTAATGGATCACCTCGAGAACAAAGGCGAGGCGTAATCGCAAGTCGTGTGCGAGGTGGAGGCGGTTTCGATATTCAGCCACGCACTTAGGTTTATATGGGCTTTAGTCAGGCCAACCTCCCACGGGATATTCCACGCCCAGGGCTTCGTCGGCATGAAATATGGGCACCATGCTTTAGGCCTGCTGTCTTAATGCAGGCACTATTTTCTAGAACACTTTCTTTAACAGCTATTGGCTGTGAATTGCACTGCCCGCATAGTTTAAGGCGCCGTATATAGCAAGCTTTGTCTTATTGTAAAATTTCTTAAAGTTTATGGAATAACGGAGAGCTATATGTCCCAGTAATGCTACAGCAACGGCCGCGAAATCTCTGCTGCTGCTCCAGTCTGGGAGCTGTTTGTACGCGGACATGAGCCACGCTTGCTAAGCGTAGGCGCTTGTGCGCTAAGCAATTTAGTGGATTGGGGCCAAAGAAAGCTGATTTTGAGCTTTAGGCGTCCTACATAGATTGTTGCAACACTCCTTCCAAATTCTTCTGGCACCCCTCGCTGCCACTCATTTTATCTTTCCGCCGCAGTGTGAAGCTCTGTTAAGCTTTCGCACGGGTGCAAAAAGTACATATAGTGAAGCGGTTAGGCTGAGCGTCTGGGAAATTAGAGGTGCGGAATTCGATTCTCCGCGGTGCCCACCCTTCCTGCCAGAGTGAAAGGCAGGCGACGCCTCAGCAACTGAGTGTATCGTAAGGCCCCAATGGCACATGCATGCGGCTGTTATTACATACAGTGTGACGCTCTATTTGACCAGAACTTGGCAGACGAATGGCGTTGGAAGGAGCGGGAGACCGGTAAGATACGAGGAGTCGGGACAAGGTCCGAAGCATTCTGAGCATACAAACCAAAACGGTTTATCGGTAAACGCGATTCCTTGGACATTCTTAATTGAGTAACAAAAATCCTACTTTTTGACGCAACGTTAAACGTGACACAAAATGAATTCTCCGAAACAGAGGACACGATTTACAACCGTGCGAAAATGGTTGCAACCTAGAAACAGCTGACAGGGGCCCGACTCTAGCGCACTTCATTTGACCCGAGCTAAACAACCACCTACTGCTGACAAAATTGCCTTATGCGTCACTTAGCTTGCCCACCCGAACGTTGGTGAGACCTGCGAGAGCCAGCAACACCAACGCACGCTGATATAGATGCAAATGAGAGCATCGGCGCACGCAAGAGAGAGCCGGAAGCCCAGACTTCCGGGCTCCGCTGGCGGGGTCGTTTGCATGCAATGGAACAAAGCCGAAGCCTCTCCCAAGTCCGGACGGACGGCCGCGGAACGTGATTGTTGTTCCCAAGCATAAAATACAAATCTCCTATTTCACGAGATCTCGCCAAATCTTCAGCAAATGCTACCGGGAAGATTACAAAATATGACTAGCAATATCGCGGAACGGGCGGTCGCCACGATATCCCCGCAAAATGGATAGAGAGGATACTATTTCGGATTGCTATACATGGTCTGATTTAAGCGGCCATATTTTGACCCAGGTCCATTTCATTGGTGCTTGCGGCTAGTCAATGGCTACCACACAAAGCTTTTGTACTCGCACAATGAGCTGAAGACGTTTTACGACTGCGGTAGATATATTATTCTCATGGTAGCGTGCTATGCTGCAGACCTTTCCGCAGATAGATTTTCCCTAGATACTGCGTGACTCAAGTGCTTCAAAAGATAAAGAAAGCAGGGATGGTGGAGTTTCAGTGTTCCAGGCCGCCTGCAAGACAAAATGGATTCCAGACGGCGAAAATGCATGCGGTTTTCGTTTTCAATTTACCTTGACGTCTCCAGGTGCAGCTATCACCATTGCCATCCACATTTTTGCCGACGACGCGTGAAGGAAACCCAGCCAAGGAACCACCGCCCGGCCAATTTAAAAAGCATCTCACCCGCACCCCAGCCACGCGACATCTAGCATTCGATGAAGACAAATGGTGTCATTACCGGATGCACCTTTCCCCCTGTTTTCATCCCTCGTGGGCGAGGGTAAACGCCCGCTGCCGGGGCGAGTGTGGCGAGAATACGTGCGCGAGCGACGCGCCGCCGCCTCCCTGGAGTGATGACGCCCGCCACGCAGCGCCGAACCACTCTCTATTCCGCCGCGGCCGCGCGGCAGCCATCCCTCCACGCCGTGCATAAATACGTCCAGATCATATCGGAGGGACGGCCGGACAGGGCGCGCTGCGGCCGATGACGACGGCGCCCCCCGGCGGCGCGAGACGGACACCCGCGTCGCGCGCCATCCGTCGGCTGGCGGCCGGCGCCGTCACGCGCCCGGTGAACGCCCGGCGTGCCGGCGCGGCCGTCGCGCCCCTCTGCCCGTGACGCGGCCTGGCTGGCCGCCGTTCCGGCCGCTGCCCCCGCGGCCGGCGCGAGGCCACGAGCGCCATGGAGGCCGGGCGGCGGCGGCGGCGGCGGCGCGCCCAGCACGGCCCGAGCGCCGCCATTTGCCGGCGCCGGCTCTGTTTTTGCAGCGCCACGATTTACGACTTTAATACTTTCTAATCAAGACGACTAAGGATGATGAATGGTCGCAGCAAGTGTAATTACAGACGCTCATTATTTCTCAGCTTTGCCAACGGGGAAATAATTCGATGAGAATTGTCAAAAGAGGGAAAGGCGGCGGCGGCACCGGCTGGGTCATGCGAGCCGGCTGGCTCACAGCGCGCCCGCCACGCGCGGTGGGGCGCCCACATATTCGGCCCTGCTGGCACTCAGACGTGGAACCGCGCCGCGCCGCCAAAAGAGACATAAATTTGCCCCCAAGATCGGCCTTTTAACGAATCCATTTGCGTTAAGTGTGGCCTCCGGTGCCCCCCGTAACCAGACGAAACTAACGCCGCTGACGGATGCCCCCCAGGGCGGCTCGTCAGCCCGGAAACAAGCTTTTCGGACGAGCCGCCGCCATGATAGTCGGAAACGAGCGCGCCAGAGCCGGCCCTCGGTGCCTTATCGGGTCGGCGAACGCCCCAGGGCCATTGTAGCCAACATCTGATAACGTTAACCTCCTCCAGCTGATAAACGCACGCCCGATGCGCAGGGAAGGAGGGCGGGCTGTAATTCGAGGACCGATTGATTACAGTCTTAGAACGCCTGCGCCCCCAGGAGCATCGCAACGGAGCACAGGCGAACCGGCGGCGAATGCAGGGAGATCGCAGGACGACCGGAGCGGCTCCCACCCTCTCTCACACATCCGCAGCTCTTCGAGGGAGACGGCTCGCTCTCCGCCGGCGGTCTCTTTTGCCGCGGCGCTGTATCGTGGTTGCCATTCCGACTGCGGGTCTTTTCGAACACTTGCGACGATCAATATGTGGATGGGCGGCGGCGGCGGCTGGCAGGGTGGGGGGGGGGGGGGGGGGGAGAAGGGGGCGCTTGCATGCGACCGGAGCGACTCGGAGGCGGCTGGGGCCCGACTGGAAATGGCCGCGGGCCTCCTTTCGCCCGGCGTTAGGCGCGGAGGCTGGCAAGACGGATCCCGGCCAGCCGCCATCGCATGACCGCTGACACCGAGAGCTTGCCAGCTCGGCGATTAAGGCCGCTAATTGCACATGTACCCTGCAAGATTTGTGCAGCCAAGTCTAATATTCGAGAGGCATGCACCCACGTGCAGACCTGAATTCAAAATAGCCGGTTCGCCTTTCTGTTAAGCCGTTTTAGATTAATTTAGCGCTAGAGGACGCTTGAAACGATCCGGGATATGCATATTCAAGAGTGAAGACGCGATAAATTTCCCGACCGTTTCCGAAGACTCCTCCCGGCTAGAGCCGATAGTGGAAAATGAGGAAAGGCATATTTTGAAACGTCGTCCCTGCAATCCAGCCAACTGAGGCTGGGGGAAAAATATTGGAGCTTCACGATGACTAAAGGCGCACCATCCCCACAGTGTGGCAGAATCCAAAGCTAAGCGAAGGCATTCCTGACTGCATCGAATCGCGCGTGCAAAGACGTTGAGAGGAATTTCTGATTGTCCGCCGGCGTGATGAACGCCAGCCAGGAACGCCTCGCGCGGCTCCAGCAGCTGCACGCTTGCGGCGGGGCCGCGACGCGCCAGCTCTTTTTCTCGCCGGTCGCGGCGACGCCGTTCGCACCGCAGGCCGGCCGCAGCGCCGCGCCGCCGTCGCCGCGGTGCGCCGCGCTCGCCGCCATTCCGCGCCGCCGCGCCGCCATTGTCTCGGCGACGAGCGGTGCGCCGCGGTCGCCGCGGCGGCATGCAAAGCTGGGCGCGGTCGGCGGCATCGAGGCGGGGGCTCGACGGCCGGCCGCGACAGGCCAGTAACTCGGCCGGGCCGGCTGAAATGTGGCGCATTGTCTGCGGCGTGATAAACACCCGGCGCCGGCGAGTTATCGCCGTGACAGTCAGCCAGATTGAATGCTGAACAGGTCTGAGTTAGAGTGCGTGCCTCCGGCGGGCGGCGCGGCCGGACGTCGGTGCGGGCGCCGGAGCGGCCGCTGAAGGTGTGCGTCTGGTGGGTGCACCTCACCTCACCTCCTTGGCGATGCCGGCCGGCGCACCGGTCGGCCTGATCGGCTGTCACACTCCTCCTCAAAAGATCTTCATCAGAAATATCCGTGGGATATTTTGGAGTGCTTGCGTGATTCATGTAATTTGGTACTTCGGCTCAATGACGCGGTTCGTGTGGGAGGATTCCCCATTTCGAGCCAAGAAGCTACAGTGCTAAGAAAAGAATATGCGACAGGAACACATCCGTGCAACCTTAGGTGTGAACGAAACGGGCGTGTCGGTGTTGGCAGCTTCGTTTGGCTACCAAGCGACACATACTAAGCTTTGTCGCCCCCAGCTAAAGGCCAACCAACTCAAAAAAGCCTATCTGAAGTCCGGAAAATTCATCCACGTCTAGTCCCTCCCATTGCTCCATAATTTACGACGCCGGCTAAATGCGATTCTGAAATGCCAGCGGAGACCAAAATGCCAATAAAAACTGCATCTTCCCTTTCTCCGTTTTCTGTTTGTGCAGTGTAAGTCGCAAGCGACATCAATTCCGCTCTGATGACAAACACGGCGCCTCATAAAAGTGATAAATTCCGGGTTTGTCACCAATATCCGGCGAAGGGTATCGGGATGCGGGACTTTTGAGGGGTGTGGACGACTCGTGGCGACACTCCATCCCCTGTCAACGGCCTCATTTGTCCCTATTATTGCCGCCGCCAGTCCAGTGAAATGGTGCGTTGCAGGATGCGTCGAAAAACGGACTGTTTGACGACGACCGACCACTTTCTTCGCATTGCGAAAATCCGGTCTCGGACCCGCATCCGTTTTCGGTGCGGAGACGTCATCAGAAATCACCCGGTACCTCAGCTCGATCGGCGATAGCTCCGAGCAGGCATTAGACGCTCAAATGGCACTAAAAGACACTGTCACACTTTATTTCGCAAGAAACACGTTCATTGGTGGAGCAAAACTGCGGCGTTTTCTAATGCTCTGGGGCAGAACCGCAGTCCAAGTCGGCTGCCTGTGTCCCCACCTAATGTGGTGTGGTGCGCCGGTTATGACGATGACGCTCTTGTGGACATGCGAGCACAGGGTTTGGAGAGGGGCCAGAGAAGGGAATGGTATCGGGGGGGGGGGGGGGGGTGAGGGGGCGGGGGGCAAATACATTGTGGTGAGAGTCGCATAAGCGAAATTGCATCGCGTCAAAGCACACTGAAAAAGTTTACGGCATCTAGTGTATCGAGCGCTGCCGAACGACATACTGTTGAGTCGGAACGGCGCCGCAGGCTGGTACCATCTATCATGTAATAGACACCTGACATAATTTTCTGAATAATCATCTGTGGTCAGATTATCCCGCGCCATTAGTCCCCATTTCTCGCTCATCACTCGCCGTAATACAAGCAAATGCTATTTCGATGATTGCCTTTAATTGGTGTGCTCTAGTGACGCGACCGGACCGACTCTTGTGCACAGCGTCCAGCCGCCTGCAGCAGCCATTGCTGTTGGGGCCGGCCGCACGTCGTAATGACTTGCAGTCATAATTTAATGACCGCCTTTGTGTGGATCTGCCGGCGGATATTTACGGCCACTGCATGCTGAAGGAGGGGTCTCGCCGGCCAATCAGACGCAGGCAACGATGTGGCAACTCGACGCGGGCGGCCATCCCGGCGCACGGCGGCCGCGGCGACCCGACGGCACAGGTGGCACAGCGGCAATTGGCGATGGCATTGCGAAGCGAGCGCGCGCCGACTTGGCGGCGCGCAGCCAGCAATTACAGAGGGTCATTCAAAGGCCGTCAATTGGGCGGGCCAGCCAGCGGGACGGCGCTCAATGGAGGCGATGTCTGAAGGTCGAAGCCACAAACGGCCCATGGATGGGCGGCGTCTTTAGGCCCTGTATTTTTTCTCATGTTGAAAGCCTAGACTTTACCGGTCGCCAGGCTAATGTTTTGAGAGTTTCTCACACAATTTACTGGGTAAGAGCCAATGTGGAACGCAAATCGTGCGATTATTTAAGTGATAAAAGAATTGCATACAGTATACCTTAATCCGGATATGCACTCAGACACTGTTTAATTTGCGCTACATGGCTTTATCCAGTCTCCCTTTGTTGAGCGTGTGAGCAGCCAAACACAGTAGCTCCAGCCTGGCACCATAACAAGGGGCGTTTATTCGTGCTAGTTGTCCATTCCATTGCAAGCCACCTATGCGTGATCAACGGCGGCTTATGCGGCAAAAGTCCAGACCTGGGGAAAAACAAACAAGCAAAGCGGCGCCCGAATGCGAAACATGGGAGCTTGCATACATTTGGGGTCGCACACGTTTGGTCAACACACATATGAAATCCAGTTTTCATCGGCGACCCCCCTAGCGCTAACGGGCGGATGCTAATCGACCTCCCGAGTTATGGAGGCGATTGTCAGTCTTTACCAGACCAGGTGAAGCTCTCGTCCGCTCTCCCGAGTCCCGCACTGTTGCGTCAGTGCGCTGATTTTGATGTTGCCGGAGTCTGTCCGTATAGCAATAATAACCGATGGGCAGGGGTAGTGATGCCTTTCCCTTGCTCATTTGTTTTTCTTATACCCTTTCGGCAGGACAAAATGTGTTTGATTGGTCTCTGAGCATAATTGAAACAAAAGCATGGCAGAACGATGTAGACAACGTTATTTTGTATTTTTCACCATGCCCAGTATCATTGACACAAAGTGAGTTTTCTGAAGCTGAATGTTGACTGCGTTGACCAAGATCAGGTGGCAACAATGCGCTCCTTCTCCGACGAGATGGTAGCCAGCTGAAAGTCTGTTTGCCATGAGACGGGTCATTTTCATAACTTTTTTTGAACTACGACCATGAAAGCTTGAAGGCGAAGGAAACCTGCATTTGTCAATCTTAACTCAGCCGGATACTTTCCATTGTAATGTTTCTGAACAGCAGGGGCGTGCGATGCCTGTCTTAGCCTTGCCAGATGGCAACGTTTTCCTGTCTGTCTTTTTGGCATCCCATGTTGTAAACAAATCCGCCCAGTCTATTGCGGTTCAGTGACTGCCATTTCTGTCAATAACGATGCTATCTATGCGTGCTTGATTTCTAAAATTTATCAAGGAAGTTATTAACTCAGAAGCGCTATATCTCACAAATGTTTGTGAACGCACTTGTATTTTGATAGGACCAATACAGTCGTTTGCTCGAAGTGGTTGGAAAACTCAGATTGAAGCTACTACTGCCCGCATTTTGCGTAGTTGGCATAACAGTCAGTGCCACGCCCTCTGAGATCCCGTACTGGACTCAGCATTGCATCAATTCTATTACGCACCAAGGCTTTATTGTCACACGGTATCTAAGTGTAGTTTTTAGTGTCCAAACCGCTTAAGTGCAGCGTTACAGCTTCCCGAATGTGCAAAAACAGCACTGCTACCGCAACCTTCACCACCAGTCATCCACTCATTCATGTAATATCTAAGAAAGTAGGAGGAAGCTACCAGCCCTACGTCAGATGATTGCGAAGGTAATGGAGAGTTCTAGTGCGATTTGAATTCACCCTGTTCAGACTTGATGTGAAAGGAGGTTTTGGAAATCTTTGCATAACTCACCATTACTGACTCTATGCTTATTCCCACCCCCTCCGAATCACTCCACGGAACGAGCGTTCAACATATCTGCAGAAGCCATAGGGCTCGCATGCAGATTTGTAGCGAGCATCCTAGTGGCCAATATCAAGCAATACCATGCAGAGTAAAGCGCTAAACCAATGGGTTTACACGCTGAAGAAGGTGTTTTCCCATAAATGGAGTTTTGAACGGTTTCATATAGCCAGTGCTTAATGAAGACTCATCGCCATTGTCTGTGAGCTGCAAAGTTTCACTCTGAAGACATTTAATGTGAGGTAAAGTTCATGCATGAAGTCTTCTCCGATGATCACACACGTACGTGTGAGAGCGTGTTCGATTGGCCGATGAATATTATGCGATTGCGCGCGAGCCCAAATCGATCGCGCGGTGTGTATGCTTTATGCACATGTAACAATGCACAAGCTGTTCGATCAATCTACGAATGGGCGGCGGTAGGACACTGGTTTACACTAATCTAGAAAGGCCCAAGGCCCGGGATTCAATGAAAAAATGGGTCGATTGCGAAACATTTAAATCTAAGTTTACATATAGCTGCGGGCTGCTCTCCTGATTTAACTTGGTATCTTTTTGACGAGAATTTTCTCGTTAGGCTGCGATTATCTCGCAACGCTTTGACCTTCCCATGAGCCCCGGGGAAGCGCACCGCGCAGCAGCGGTATTTTCACTAGGCGACGTTTTAGTACATTGGAGTCAAGTCCAAAAGCAAGATGCAGAACTCACATCACTTTGCTTATGAACTGTTAACCATTAAACGATTTTTTCGTATGCAATTTCTTCCCATTCAAGAAAAAGAAAGTTTTTGATGTTTCAGATTCTATTGAGACCACCGGAAGGCAGGTATCGAAAAACATCTCATAAACTTTGCTCTCTTGCCAAACGCGAATCCGAAAAGGTTTGTCATGGCCTAACAGCCATAGAACGAAATACTCGAACGGTGACTAACGTGGATGGTCGGCATGTCAGCATGTGCGTATTTCATTTAAAAAATCTCCATAAGCTGGGGTTTTTTATTTTCGTACCCTGAACATAACACAAAATAATGAGTTGATTATAGGCAACACGACATGGCTGCTGATCTAGTGAATCCCAGAATAAGGTCGCAGCCGGCTTAGCAATCCAGCACGGGAATTCCTGGGCCATGTGAAGCCGCTCATGTCTACCGGCAAACGGTTCCATGCAGTTTATATCCCCGCATCTGGTATTGTCGGCCGGGCTACGCGTGATCACGGGAGGTCTGCAGCAACAGACTGAGTGAGAGCCCCGGGCGGCACGGGCCGACACGCCAGTGCGCGGCACCGGCGCACGCCAAATTTTCAGGCGCATTTTATAGTGTTAGCAGTTGGTCGAGAACGAGAAAGTTGTGTTCAATCATCAGTTCGCCCGTCTTGAGTCAACCAAATGGTCCAGAGGCACGTAAAGGCGTTCGTTCGACTCACTGTTCGCGTGACTATTTGTGCATCCAAAACTATTGCTTTTATATTCTATGTTGTTGGATCTGAGACAGTGAAACAGTGCCCAGCCTCATCTTAGAGGCGGTGCCCAGCCCCGGGATGAACAAGCCACTCAGTTATCAAGGTTTTGGTTCCGAAGGTAACCTTCTGGCTGAACACTTTTAGATCATCCACAATGGAATCACAACGCTTCGCAGTGATGTTTACCTGCCGCTTCATGTGTAGATCGGAAATATCATGATCGAAATGATACTCTTAGGGTTGGTGTTGAATGGTTGATCTCCATTGGCCTAAACAAATCACGGTAGTATTCCAAGTTAAGGCAATAAAATTGGGGTTGATAGATCTGTTTTAGTTGGGGACTAAGTTTATCTGCGATCTTGCGAAAGATTTGAAGCTACCGACTAACTTTTTAAACGATTCTTTTTCAACGCGCAGCTTATTCTGATTTCAAAATGCAGCTTTTATCCCAGATGATCAAAGACATCGGAGATATTCTTAAGCTTGCGATCTATCCCCGGCCATGGCAATCTGAACTAAAACACTGCCACTATGAAGCATCACCAGCTATCACTCGTTTCCCACCGGGCTCGTGTTACGACCAAGTCTTTGCAGAATTAGTGGGGTGTGAAGATGACATGTCTGGCACAAAATGACATGCAACTTGTTAGAGTAGGCAATAACCTTCCTCTCATTTGACCCGACGACGATACCCTGGTTGGTCCAATACCCTATGAATCCGCATAACATGTGTTTATGGCATACGTAAGCATATTTTGTATAAGAGCTTCTCAGTTCCATGGGCCTTCAAATTCTGGCCCTCCATGGAAACAGGTGTTCTGAAATTCTGAACATCAGCACCCGCTACTATTGACCAACACATTTCAAAACTGTCCGACTCGAAGGTGCACCAGCAATCGGCTGGAATCAGCGAATACATCTTCGCCGAAATCAATCTCGAACACAGGATGCTGTGACCTTAACTAAGGAACACTGGGCCATGAAAATTAAACAATGTTTATCTCTGTTGGTTGTAGTTAAAATAGACTCCAAAACATTTGCAAAATGGCAAGCAAAGCTTTATAAATATAGTGTCTAGAGATGCACCGAAGGTTTTTTGAAATGTTAAGGGAGGCTAAAAATGATCGAGGTTACTGAGAAATCGACTTTGAGTTGAAAACTTACACAGCTTCAGCACACTCTCAATTTATTTGACATTGTTCCCATTATGGTGTTTCCTTTTGCGCTGTAATAAGTCCTGCAGAGCGGGCCCTAGCGTGAGCCCTGCATCAACCGAGAATGCGGATATGATGCTTTCATCAGGACAGTGTTGCAGTGTATAACGCTGAGACCGAATACAAAGCACAAAGATACCAATAGTTCATTAGTTCAGGATCTAAAAATTCGTGAGACCCCTTTTTTGATCAGGTCCTTTTGCTTATTGTAAGCGTAATGAAATTTGAGGGCTTGTTTGGGCAGTTCCAGTCCTCTGAATGATTTCCAGTATATGACATATTTGCCAACCCCCAAGGCTTCTCGTTAACATTCAAAGACCTCAACCCCCACAAAAGCATGCAAGTCCCCCGACGGCTAGCACACACGCACACATGACATGACATGGCACATGACATACATGACACACATGACATAAGTACAAAGGCAGAGCAGTGTGGGAGGGCACAGGTACCAGGATTTTCTCGATTAGCAAATATAGGTAAGAACACCAGGGTAGTCCAAAGAGCGCCATCCCTAATGTACATGTCTTCTCACAGCATGGTGTCTGAGATGATATAAAATGAAAGAGCTCTTTGAGCCCCTTGGCTGAATCAAGCATTGCCATTAAGGCAGAAAGATGGTTTACAATGTCTTTCAGCCCTCGAAGGCACGGTCACCTAAACTGTCTGGATCGCCTCGTCCGCGTCAATGGTATGCATTGCGATACGTGTCTTCAAAAACTTGGGCACATGCGAAAACAACTCAGCTTTGCTCCAGCTCGAGAATTGCTACTCAAACCGTTTGAGATGTTTCAAGAGCTCTAAACACCAGAAATTAACGTTTTTCATGCATATATTAAGGAAGCCAGCCACTGTGCCCTATACATGGCCAGACCCTGGTCAGATCTTTTTAAGGTGAGTTATACTTGAAAGGTGTGCCAATGGCTAGTTGTGTCACCTGATGTCTCGGAATCTATTCCGTCCATTTTAAGGAGCGATGCCTCAAACAAAAACTCTCGTCTCATCTAACCCCTGGCCTGGCAGCAATGTCAAAAAAGAAATATATATATATATATATATATATATATATATATATATATATATATGTATATATGTATGTATATATATTATACAAACTAGCCTGCATATATATATATATATATATATATATATATATATATACGCGTTACACCTTGGGGCAGGCTGGAAATAATTATATTAATCAAGGCGTTGCATGCCTTGCTTACAAATTTTGTTTTCCCTTCAAGGTTTCAAGGTTTTAGCTCGGGTCAGGTCCGCGCGATCCGCCCGCATGTGGAGGGGTCCGGGGCAAGCATTGGTGGTCACGAACAGAGGCTTGCGCCCGACAGTCGCGCGTGTACGTGCATGTTGGACGACTCAGCGGCTGGGCACGCACGCACAATCGCAGCGTTCTAGACTTGCCGACTTTGGGTGTGAAGCAACACCATTTGAAGAGGGATTTTTTATTTATTTTCCCCATATTTTATGTGAATTTTCCACTCCGGCCTGATGTTGTCTAACCACACATATCAAAGCCATGTTTCCCTTTCCGAGGCTTTACGATGTCATCGAAAACCGAGCTCACTTGAAACCATCAAGCATAAGCAAGGCTGCACAGAGCCGGGATTGTGGGGAACCTGGCTCCACAGAGCCTGGATTGTGGGGAACCCGGCTCCACAGAGCCTGGATTGTGGGGAACCTGGCTCCACGGGGCCTGGATTGTGGGGAACCCGGCTCCACAGAGCGATTGTCACAAAGTCTTGTCACACCAATGCTATTCCTGGACTGGTCCCTGTCACCTCCTGTATCCGCCTGTGCATTACTGGTGCATTTACCACCGATAACGTGGTAGCAATGCGTTTACAACTATCACATGAGGACAATGTGGTGACATCAGCTCCGAAACCAACGTCCATTGCATCATGACACCACGCTCCTCGCAGGCCATCACCATCAACTATCACAATCCTAAGTTATTAATAAAGAAAGGCGATGGTTACTCGCAACGTATTCGATGACGACAAAGCTCATTTCGGTCCACCGGCAGCTACCAGCAGCAGACATAGATCTCCGGGTGGTTGATCTGAGAAGGTCGCGGCCTGTTCTAGCATATCTCTCACAAATAAAACCTGCCGCTCTCCCTAGGAGACCAGGGTGCCAATTTTAGGTAGGACATACCAAATTGGAGCATTTACCTGTCCATTGGAGCATCTTTCCATTGAAGTATTTATCTGATGTAGCGTTTGAGCAGCCCTCAGATGGAACGCTTCGGAAATGTGGGCAAACGAGAGGACGGGGGGGGGGGGAGGGGGAGAATCAGCATCCCGCAAAACCAGGGGTAAAGGTGACTCAAAAGGTGCCAGATGGCCAACGTCTTGCTGAGCAAACACAAAGTCCTAAATAAACAGCGACCTGACCCGAGCAACAGACGTTCGCTACAAAGGAACTCCACATTGACCAAGGCTCCGGGATGTCAAAGACGGCACTGAAGCAGACAGTATTTACATCCATGTGATACAATAGCACTTCGACGAGGACGAGTGGCCGAAGCGGACCATGTTTGGAAACCTGCCTCATAGGTAACAGGAAGAGAGACGGAAATATCTGGCCAATGTATGGGCGAGAAGGAAGTAGGGGGGGGGAGGGGGTTGGCTTACTGCTCACCCCAGCTGGGATGTTAAAAGTTCCTGCACAGCTGTGAAGCTCCCTGGAAGTTCAGATGTGACCATGACAGAAGACTGATGAGAAGAGAAAACAAAAGAGCCAGAACGAATGGACGTTAACGAACGATCGGGTTGGGTGCTATTTCGGGGTTAGGCAGCGGTGTGAGCTGAACCCATATCTTTACTTAAGTGCCTCAAGGGAAATTTTTACGGGCTTCTGGAAAGTGATGTTGGCACAAGAGAGCAATTAGCGATATGCCGTCTTTGGCAGTAGTGTTGATGTTTGCATCGTCCATGACATTTCGTCACTCACCTCGTCAGCCAAAGCACTGACAGGACGATAGTCCGAATAATGACTCCACCTTCACTTTCTCAAGAATGTTTCATAGCTGGATATTTCCGAACCTTTGCCTGCCTATCCGCTGGGTAAACATACACCTTGACGCATTGCATGGAAACGATAGAGAGAAAGGGAGAGAGAGAGAGAGAGAGAGAGAGGGGGTCGCCTTTGCAGATCAATGAAAGACAGAGGCATGTCTGCTACAACAGTTACGCCAATGGATACGGATAGCCGCCGTGGAGCAGTTTTCTATGCTTCAAACGATGTGCGGGAGAGAAAACGATCACAATCTCCGGAAAGAAACGTCTGCTTTCCTTCTGTTTGTTGTAACCACCCGCATATTAGATATCGAAGAATGCCGACTGATCAGTCACAGAAACATATGCTGGATACTGATCTGCCTGCCACAACAGGAGGCCGCAAGCATCTCGATGCGAGGGGGTCTGCGTCTGGACAAAGTAAAGCCGACCATAGCGTAAGCCAAGACTCCATACCATCAGCAGAAGTTCGGAAGTGCTTTCCCAACAACAATTAAGGCGTGCATCTGCTAATTGAGAAAACTCATGCCACTAATGGCCGGACGAAAGAGCACTGCCTGACCTTTTCATGGCAGGGTATCATACACCTACCAGCAGTAATGGTCGTAAGTTCACTCGTAAACGTGTGCAGGGGTGCTCGGATGAAGCCACTGCAATAGCAGTGGCGCGTATGTGTTTTGTTTGCAGATGTTCTACCATCAGCATGTGCGTTGAAAGAACCTAAGTTGCAAATAGCAGTGGCAGCACAAGATACTGGCGCCTTCGCGATTGATCGGTTACACTAACCATATAGGCAGCTCTGCGATGGCGCCGCATTCCGCGAACCGATGGCAACCGCAGTCGAAGTTTATTTGGTATGCATTTCATTTTCCAAGAGCTGCTCAGTCCAGATTGGGTGGCAGACATCCCCTATGAATACGTTATCAACGCCATTATGCCGAAACATATTTCCGAAACGCATTTCGATCTGAACGCTGCGTTATGATGTGGTACTCAAACAGCCAGAATCTTTCTATTCGTGACTATTTTCAGCTCAAGCGTGGTGTCAGCCGAAAATCTCAATTTGGAATCCATCCATCACGGAGGGCGTTGTGTAAACACACGGATGACTAATAATGCGCTACTTGGCCGTTGTCTCTCAGCCATAATATGTCCAGAAAAGTGTTTGGATAAGACAATCTTCAGCATTCTAAGAGCACGTAATTCACCGCAACAGCATGTCACCGAGGTCATTTCAGAATATGCCCGACGTCCTTTGTCGAACAGGTAATACGAATGCTGGCCACTTGATAGTGATCACCTGCCACGGACTCGTACTGGTAACGTACTGGTGTATGCTACTAAAATCGCCACTCGGCCTTTGCGTCAATATTTCCTAAATGTATTACTGACGCCAATATTTTCATAAGTATCGCATGGAAGGAACAATTAGTGTGAAAGGCAGAATGTGTGAATGGCTCATGGGCGCTGTATTGACATAACGGGCGTAGAGGGACATTCTAGGCCTTGTTTTAAGCTTTAAGTGTTCTCGAAATGACGCCATTTACCAGCCCAGCAAGATGCAGTGCATTTGTAGAGCGATGCCAGTCCGCGAGTCGTCATGACTTATAAATATATAATGCCAAACATTATGGTGCTTGAAATGTGTTATACGTTCTTCGGAAAGACACCAGCCACGTGGGAACAGTAATAGTGTTACTAATGGTCATTAAAACGCCGCGCCAGGCGGGTGTTTGCTGTTGTAGTCCATTCATGGACGTAAATGGTAAAGTGGTGCAGTATTACACACTTGATCGGGCGTCTTGTGGCTCGTTTCTAGCGCAGAACAATTTCACCGATCCAAGCATTTTCTAAGGTATCGCGACGCTTGCGATCTTCATCAATATTGATAGCCGAACACTTGGATTATTAGCATTGTAATCTCTATCTGCAGTGGCGTATTAGGGTGGAAATGTATGCGGCACTGGCTGAGAATTTTGAGCGCTTCTGTTTCCATTCAAGAAGCACCGAGAGCATACAAATGGCTGACCAAGATAACATGGGAGTGGCGTGGAAGTGGGGATACCTGCTGGTTAGTTCCCCTGCTGCGCTGACTTCTCACTGCTGCCGTACCTTCAGGAGCTGTGCACCTTCTCACGGCCTGCTGTTGGTTTGAAAACATTGTCATCCTTAGCATCTGGCCCAAAAGGATTACGCTGAGGGTATGCCATCCTGCTGCCCAGAAGAGACCGTCCACAAAATTCAGCACCGGCTCAACCGCCTCGATCAACTCGGGGCTCGAACCCGGCGTCCGGAATATCCTCCCGCACGGCCTTCGTCAGTTGAGCTGATTCCCGATAGATGGCAGCACGACCCGGCGCGGGAGATTCGAAGGATAGCCAGCTGCCTCGCCGCGCGGCGGCAGCTAGCGTCGCCTGGTGGCTGGCTTGGAAAGCTCACGCCCGCCGCTCCCCGGTCGCGGGGAAGCGAAACGAGCGTCACGATTCCGTCAAAAGATTCAACATCATGGGGAGTTGATTTGAAGGCTTCATGCGGTTTCGTGGTGCATGAAAGACCAATGCCGGGAATGATGGCCGACATTAATTTTGAAATGGAATGACTGCACTGTATTCGTAGGTGAAAAATGTGGCATGTCAGATGTGCCAGCTACCAGAACAACTGCCGTCAAAGTCAAGAGAGTTTAACATTTTTCGTCGAAGAGTGTTCGTACTGGCCGCCTGCTCGGTGCCAATGTCCTCGACATTCTCCACTTGTGCCAGCTGTTCACCAAAATTGCGATGCACGCCGTTCACCAAAATTGCAAACGTTCTTCTCGACGCCAGTTGAGCCAACATTGCAGGCTGACCGGCGAATCTGTCCCTTGTTTTGCCTCTTTCGTGCACCAATTACATCTACCACTCTCACCAAGCGCAAAAGCGCCCACCTTTCGACAGCCTCACTGAAAAAGGCAAAGCAGGAGGCTGCAGGGTGCTAGCTGCGGCAGCTGAAAGCGAAGGCGCTCGTAATCGCACGGTTAACACTCGCACGGCACACACTACTTACCCATCTTACTCGCACCTAGCACAGCATTTAAACACAAGAGGCGTGCGCTGAAACGGAAGGGAGCCGCCACAAAGCATGCAGTGGACCGTGAATGACTGCATGAGCCGACTGAGTCCTGGCGACAGTTCGTTCGTGGTTTGCGGGAGTTAGCCTCGAAAGTCAACAGCGGGGCTATTAAGCGACATGCTTATTAAACCCGCCGCGCTTTCCGTGCATGGTTGTCGGGACAGCCAGTGCACATGAATTCATTAAAGCCCGCCGTAATTAAAGCAATGTGATGTGCTGCAGCCGGGGGCACAGCGGGCGGCGCAAGACCACAGACATAGCGTTCAGCGACAGGGGCTAATAGAGCTGGATGGGAAATGGGACATGAAGGGCGGGCGAGGACGGAAGCCCGTCAATTTCCATGGGCTCAAACACGCCAAGCGCTCAAAAGATTTTGCGAGTATCATAAGGATGAATTTGCTCTTTACATAATGCTATACCTAGGTATTATGCAACCACCAGCCACAAGCGCGCAATTTTCCTGCACAGTAAGTGGAGAGGGAACAACTCTGCGCCTTCCAGGAGCGCAACCTTCCATAACTCGGTAAAAGCCCCAGCCAATATGGCATTTCGTGGAGAGCGGCGGATCAAGCCATTTCTCTCCGCCCGCACTTTTCCGCGGCCCCTCATCACCAGAGGCCCAACGAGCGTTCGCTGCGGACTTGCCCGCTCCCGCCCGACGGCCCGCGCTGCAGACCTGCACGCTCCCACCCGACGACCCGCGCTGCGGACTTGCCCGCTCCCGCCCAGCGGACGGCGCTGCGGACCTGCCCGCTCCCGCCCGACGGCCCGCGCTGCGGACCTGCCCGTTCCCGCCCGGCGGACGGCGCTACGGACCTGCCCCCTCTCGCCTGGCGAGCCTGCGCTGCGGACCTGCCCGCTCCCGCCTGGCGGCCCTCGCTGCGGACCTGCCCGCTCCCGCCCGACGGCCCGCGTCGCGGACCTGCCCGCTCCCGCCCGGCGGACGGCGCTGCGGACCTGCCCGCTCTCGCCTGGCGAGCCTGCGATGCGGACCTGCCCGCTCCCGCCCGGCGGCCGGCGCCAGGTGACGTGGCACGTGCCGACACCGCACCGGCCCTCTTCCGGTGTCGGATGCATCCCGTGTCCCGCCGGCTCTTGGCGACCTGTAAATCTCCCTTATCTGCGCGCCGGCTTTTGTGGAGCGCGTAAGCGGCGCCGATTTATCTGAAATGGAATCGGCGTCTGCGCGCCGCCGGATTTCGGCGCCCGGGCCGGGCCGCGTCGCCATCGATCGCCGCGTCGCCCGTGCGTCGCCGCGCGATGATTTAGCGGCGCCAGTTATTAATTGTCCAGCCGCGCCGCTGTCGCGTCCGCTCCGAATTAGCCGCCGATGCCGGCCGCCGCGGCGCGGCCGTCGCCGGCGGCCGTAAATCAGCCGGCGCCGCTGCATGCCGTGCGCTAGCCACTGGCCGTGGCCGACGGGCCATTCGGCCACCACAGCACGGCCGTCGACAACGACGGCGACCGGCGCGGCCCCGCCGGACAGGTGGCGGCGACCGCAGGCGCGTCGTCATCCCCGCCGGCCCCGTCCCCCCGTTTTTATTACGGAGAGTGCATGAGATCTCCGCCGGTGGGCGTCCGAACGGCGCCGGAGGGTCACACCGGGCCGGCGGGCGCCTGCGGGCATTCCGTGCACGCCGCGCGTCGGCCGCCGCGCGCGGCCGCCCTGCGCCCAGCGCTCTACGGCCCGGCTGAGTGCCGGCCGCTGGGACGAGGCCGCCGGCGTCCAGCGCACCCCGCTCCGCAGGTGCATGAGGCGCCGCTACCGGCGGCGCAGCGCCGTCCGTAAACAAACAGACGCGGGCGGGGCTTTGAGCGCCGCAGCATGCGTGCTAAATCGCGGCAGGGCGCGAATTAAGTCATCGATCGCGCTCCGCCCGCGTCTCAGGTGCGGCGCGGCATCGGCAGCTCCCGGCTGGGCGCGCCGCGGCCCCGCTCGGCGCGGACGCCCCTCCGTGGCGTAGTCCGCTGCCGCACGCGCTGAGCGCCGGGGAGTGAGACGGGCCGTGTCGCCGGCCGGGTCGGGGAGCACCGCTGCGGTGACGGCTGGTCCCGATCTCCGTGACAGCGACCCGTTTCCGAGCGCGGTCACTCGGTCGAGCGCGCCGCACGCCGTGCCCCCGCGGCCGCCGCCAAACTGCCATGAACGCCCATAGGTAGATAGACAAATAAAAGCGGCGGGGCCGCGTTTTATGGGCTGCGTCACGGCACCGGAGGGCGCCGCGCTGTGGCGGGTCGTCCGGTCGCCGACTTAATTTCACTCTGCACAGAGCGGCAATCATCTGCGCTCGCCCGCAATTACCGGAATGATCGCGGCATCATTACGCTCGAATATCGCCGCACGGTCGGGACGGACCACGCCACATGTCATCGGGGCCCGTTTAACAGGGAAGGGGGAGGGGTCGCCACGCGTAGGCCGCCTGGTCTGCGAGCCTTGAAGCGGCGGTGCACGGCTCATGGACAGGGGACGCAACTGCCAGTCAGGGAGGCCTTTGACGGCTGGCTGGACGCCGGCTTCACACGAATCGCGTGAGGGGGACACATTGGTCAACGTAGAGCGTGTTGCAGCTCAAATGCATAGGCAATTAATTCCATTGGCTTCTCACGTTCTCTTCCTCCTCCTCTCTATCACTCACATTTATGCTCTCTGGCTCTCTCCATAATTTATGTCGTGCCCTTTCTCCAGCACAGTATTTGCCTTCGATGCAGCGCCACTTCCCCATCTTTGTAGCGCACCAGCTCATCGTGAGGCCCCATTCGCAAGCTTTAGACGGCTCTCCTGAATCACTTACGGCACAGTCCAAAATGTGAAACGCCTCCAACTGGGCTCAATGTCCGCTTCAACCGCGCGCGACGGAAATGGCTCGAGCTGGTCGGTGAGTCACCCACAAAGCACAAAAGGTATGCATGCGGCTCAGCAACCTCCCCAATCACTCATCTCTCGCGACCGCACGCCATAACGCATGCTGTAATGGCCTCTTCGAATCCATTAGCTTATATTCATCACGCCTAATTACGTGCCGAAGGCAGCCCAGTAAGCCGGTTGAGTTCCTCCAGGCTGCCAAAAGTACCAGGAGGGGTCAGAGGGACAATGTCGGTATATGAATTGATGGCCATTGGACGCCACACTCGAGCAGAACTGCACGTGTAGCGGCAGTCGGCAGCACCCATTCCGGCACACCCAGTGGATCGCTAATGATGCGGCGTTACAACCGCGAAATGTATGTTGTTTGATGGACCTTTGATCGCGCTAAACCCGGTGTCCTCCCGACTGTCAAGAACTGTGGGGGTAAACTTCATATCTGGGCATGCGTGAAGCGTCATACTGTATTGCTACGGCCGGAATATCTTTTCAACTAGCCAAGACCGAAACCACACGGCCATCTGGTGCCCAAACTAGCCAAGTGAAAGATTAACTAACGTGGAGTCAGCAGCACGGGCACTTAAGCGCCAGAAGCACGGCGATATTAAGCCCACTCCACAGCTATTCCGCTTATGTAACGACATCCGTTGCGTTCAGGCCTCCTGGGACGAGGCCGTTTGTCAGCATTGACGGAATTTTTGGAGCTTCAGCGACGAAGCCGAATTTAAAATCTATCCGCCGCCCTGAGGACGAGTTTTCAGCATGCAAAAGTCACAAGCGCCTTTGGACACCCTGGTGAAACCATAAGCTGGCATAAACATCAAGCCGGCAACACTAAATGACCCTACAACGGCGTTTATGGTCCATTTAATGTATCTGAAATAAACGGCGGACTTCTTTCTTCCCAGCTTGCCTGGGCAGAATTATGACTCAGTGCAGCAGACACCCCATTTCTGAAGAATTATGCCAGTTAATAGCCAGACATGCATCCTCCCGTCTGCGCGCGGCTGCTAGCGCCGCCACGCGCTACTGTGCCCCCTTTGCGGCGATCTTCGCAGCTCGCGTCTACTGTCGGAACGCTTTGATCGCCCTGATGCTCTATTGGCTTCATTGTGCCGCCGGTCGCCGGCCCCAGCGCCGGCTGGCGGCCGCCGGTCGCTCGCGGCCTGCCGGTCCTGGCGGGTGCGGCGCGACGGCAGGCGTAGAGTCTTCCCAGTCCGGCCCGTATGTCGCAGGCGTGGATATTTTAATGGGGGCGAGGGCATTTCTTCATCGCAGTAACGAATGGCGTGGTAACTGAAGATACCCTAATGAGTTTTCTGAAAACACGTAATTTATGAGCGGGAGAGGACGACTTTTTCAGCAGCCGCGGCCAACTCGTTTCAGAGAAAGTGAAATCATCGACGGGTTAAGGTCGAGCTTTGCGAGCTGCTGGTTTGTTGAGGCCTTAGATGAAAGCAACGATGACGACGGCCGTAACAAAGCATTTGCGACCCAGTGTTTCTGGCATGTCGCTACCAGACGCATGTCTCGGATATCCAGACAGCGCACTGCTCTGGAAAAATGCTTGTCCAACTCACATGCTAAGAAGGCGAAGTCATTTGCCAAATAGACCAAGTTAGCGGCATCGCTGTTGTGACCACTGAAAGCGGCATATTGACGTTTTCCCTGGTTTTTCTGCGCCACTTAATGTGCCATGGCACATTAAATGTCAGGAGGTGTCCCATCATGGTCCATTAACGCAACCAGAATGGTCGAGAAAGCACCCGTAAAGACCCGCAAACTATCGCTCAAACGTCGATTCCAACGAAGACAATGCTGTTCCACTCGCCATAAAAACGGAAACCCAACTGGGTTGTAAACAGACGGTGAACGTCGCTCTTTTCGTGACGGAACAAAAGTATCGCACGACGCAAAGCATTCACGTGGGCGCACCGGGCTGCCTTCTGCATTCGCTAGAGGCTTAACGATGAAGTCTCCAAGCTCAGCAATGCCCTGAAAAGCGGCACGCGGACGTTTCCCAGTCGAGCTGCTCATTTGAAACTAGCTAATTCGTCTTCAGTTACAAATTAATTATCCCTTAGCCCGGAATCCCACTAACGGCCTATGGTGAAGATAAATCTCCCGTTTCACATACCATCACAATTTATGTGACAAAATAATTTAGGACGAGCCTGTGTCGTAGCCTTGTTCGACCTACCCTTAGAGTAAGTATTTAGCCGAATCTCCGAAAGGGAAATTGATCCGCGTTCGAATGAGAATGGCTCCATTTTGCAGGCGACCAAAGTACGGGTCATAGAGGGTACCAGTTCACTGTGAGCTGCCAACACATCTAGATGAATCCGTTAAAGAAATCTGGCCCGTGTGGTCGTGGCCGGTCTGCTATGCATTTCAACATAAACACGAATAAATCAAATGCGATATGAAATCATCGTAGATTATTGCCAGGCGAGTCATACCGACACACGATACAGATGTGCCCAGGTCAGCCTACAGCCCAGACCAGACAACACTATATTTGCAGCCGACGTGGACTAAACAGCGTCTTGCAAATTCAGCTGACTCAAAATAAACAGCATATTTCTGCCGGCCCGGTCGCCGCCTTTCAAGTCGCAGGGCGTCCGCTCAAACAGAACGGCAATTCCTCCGTCTGTGATCTGCGCCGCTGTTTTCAAAGTAAAATAAACCGTAGCGCGGACAGCTGTCCACGGTCCCGGCGGCCGCGGACGTCAGCTGACTGCGACTCGCGCGCGCGAAACATCTGCGGGCAGCGCGGCGCGCCCCGCGGCGCCCGCGCCGGTCAGACCGGCGACTTAACCCGGCCGTGCTTAACGAGGTCACAATTAATCCTCGCTCCAGAACACGTGACGGCTCGGCGGCCAGAGACAGAATAACTCATTGTGTTGTTATGTAGATTATCTTCCCAGAGAGGCGGCGCCGCGAAGGCGCGGCATCATACCGCCATCCGGAAAGCCCCCCCCCCCCCGCGACGACGCAGGCTTCTGCTAAATATCCGCATGCGAATAGATCAGGAGGGCGTGGCGGCGTCGGTCTTTGTTCGCGTGTCGCGGCGTGTTGTCACCGGTCGCGCGTAGTGACCGGCCGGCACAGGACACAACTGACCGGGCCTCGTGAGGCTCGTTGACGGTACCATTTACATTGATCGTCATTTGCAGGTTGGCGGTGCACCTGGCGGTGTCGAGCGCGACCGCCGGCCGGCGCCGCCGCCGCCCTAAAACGCTTTACGACCCGGCCGCCACGAATATGGAAAGCCGCGGCCGCGATGCGTTACAAATATGCAGGCGGGCGGCGCGGGCGGCCGCTCCCCGCCGTGCGAGAGGCGGGCAGGCGGGCGGGCGGGGCGGGCGGCGGCAGCGGCGGCGGCGGCGACCCGGTCGCCGGCCGTCGACACGGCGGCGGCGGCGGCGGCGGCGGCCGGGTGTGGCCGGCGCGGCCGCCGCCGCCGCCGCCGCCGCCGCCGCCGCCGGACGCACGCTCCGGGGGACGCAGCGCGCGGTGATGGACGGCGCTACCAGTAATACCATATAATTTGGCGAGCCGCGACCGGACAGTGCGGCTGCCGGCGCCGTCTGTTTGCATTGCAGCGAGCGCGGTCGACGAGCGCGCCTCGCGGCCGCCGCCGCGCGTGCGGCCCCTCCCCCCTCCCCCGACTTCAGCTGTGCGTCGGTCGGTCGGTCCCAAGACGGTGGGCAGACGACAGCGGCCGTTCTTTGTGCGGCGACAAGAAAAGGCCATCCCATCGTGGTCCGGCCGGCCGATCGGACACGCCGGAGACGGCTCAGCCTATAAAGCGATGATTTACGGCCGAATTTCCGACTAAAACTGGGTGGCAAAAACATGCGGCGGGCCGGCCGCTGTAAATCTTGCCCTCCATTTCTTGCAATTCGCACCGGAACAAGACAATTGACGCCCCGCTGAGCGCGCTCAGGAGGCAAAAAGGCTGATCGAGTGTGGGCGCCTCCCTCTCACGATCTCTCCGTAAACAGCCGTTTTCCTGCCATGAGTCAAATTGGTGTACAAAATATATCGATGCGGCGAGTGCTAGTTGCTATGAAGTTGAACTTCGAGATGGCTAGAAGGCGCCGAGACTATGACTCCCATACAGCGCTTGGGCAGGCTCAACTTGGAAATAGCTCTGCCCACGCAAGCTGGGCATTTATAATTCACTTTGGAAAATTTATTTCCGACGGCCGCGCCATATCGTTGTATCAATTAGCTGACACCCAGTATATGTAGCAGAGAGGGCTTCTGGAGCAGGGAATCGTCCAAATGAATTACACTCAAACAAATTGGGTTCTCTGCGCGGAAGGGGCATTAAGACGAGTTAAAGAACACCAGAAACCTCAGCCCTGCAGAAGTTGGAGCCTCTCTCAGCAGACTGGGCTCAATTTGTCGCGATGGTCTTGCGCGTGCCGTTCAAAATGTCTGGCCTCTTCTCATTGGGGAGACCATATTTCATGTGCTAGCGCGCTAATGGAAACTAAAACTAAGTAATAACAATGAAAAATCGCCGTCAGAGTCCCCACTGCTCTGCCGGGCCCATTTCAGATGTCACTTTGGAAATCACCATGTAATGAATAGACATTTTATCACCGCTTTATTGCCACTTTAAGATATATTGATCAGTATTGAAACAATGTGGCAAACTTGATAAAGGCCGAGAAAGGAGCCAGCAAGCCGGGAGGCGACTTCGCTGGTCTCCAACATGGTGTGGTCGGTTGCTGAATTAGGACTGCCACCGAGCTTCGGTCACCTGGCACCAGTTCTGAACACGGCCGCGACGTCGTATGTGCGGTGGGTGGACGTTCAGACACCATGCTACCATTCGTTATCTTACTATCATTCGGTCAGCAGAGCGCCAGGCCTGGCCGCTACCTGGCCGACCTTTCCAGCCGCTGAGTCGTGGAGCGCCGGGTCCAGCCGGGCCCGCCGCCCGGCCCCGTATCCCTTATTTCGGCCGGACCACGCCGGGAGATTAATTCCGGCACCCGTAACGGCCATCCCACCAATAAAACGCGTGTTTGGGTAAACTTTTACGGCCCACTCGTGTCAATACTAATGAATATTGAGCGTGTAAGTGCCAGCGGCGCAACGCCATTGGCCGACGCCGCGGCCACCGGCGACGCTCCAGCCTCCGAACGCAGAAGGTGAGCCGCGATTGGGACGAGCTGTAATAAAGCCATCCGACGGCGGCTGCCCAGCAACCAACAGGCGGCCACGCACACTTAGCGTTCACGCAACGGCTGCATAATGGACGAGCCGGCTCGTCGCCGACGCATTACGGCATCGGGCTCGGCCGTTACGGTGTGCGCGCGATGCTTAGACGACCGCAGCTACGCACGCTGTAATTATGCAGTTAAAGGCGCCGAATCAGACGCGGTAATTGCGGCCCGCGCCTTTTTGCCATTGATCAACGGTGGGAGCGGGGTCAGACGACCGGGCCGGTTTCGGAGGCTGGCCCGGTGCGGCGTTTGGCGGAGGTCAATGGGCGGATGGCGGCGATGAGCGCGACTGGAATGTGGTGACGCGCCGGGCCGGGCTGCCGGCCGGCCGTCGCGATAAGCCGCCAGCCAGCGCCGGCGCCGCGTCACCGGCTGACGCCCACGAGCCGCCGGCGTATTTCAGTCTAACGATGTCGCTGAACATTTTGGAGACGGACCGCGATGACATCGCAAGGAGGTTTAAATTATGGCCGGGATGAGTAACGGCGGCAGAATATTAGGCATGAACCGAAAATCAATTGTGCTCCAGGCCTGAGTTGCGCAAAAAGTCCGCCACTAGCCCAGTGTTTCCTCTGTCCTAAGCCCTGCGCGCTCTTGGTATATTTCCAAGAGCGATAAATTTAATTTCACGGCGCAGCTAAATTACGGCCAAAAGCCGGAGCAGAAACTCTGCCTGAAAAATTAAACTGTCAATGCGTCTTCATAAATAACGCTATATCCAATGAAGGAGTTGCGAAAAATATGCATAACATGACGGCCGAAATGGGGGTGTCGGACAGCATTTCAAAATAGGAGTGCCAGACACTAGCTTCTGGATTTCTGGCCCCAATGAGCATGGTAAGATTTTATTCCAGTCTTAGGGCATCAGGTCTGTATCCATTCCACCACTGTCGATCTGAGAATAACTGAGATTATATTCAAATGAGGTAGTGCCTCAACTCCCATTTTCCTGCGTCTGATTAAGTCTGAATTCGATCCAATTTACTTTGTAAAAATCTGGTGAGCGCTGGCGATCAGAGGAGCCATTTAGGGGTTTGCCGAGCCGTTTTAGCTTTGTACAGGCGTTCCACCGATTGAAAGCGGGGGGCCGCCGACAAAGCCAAATGCGCCCGGCCGAGGGGAGATGGCCTGCAGCTTATTTATGGCCGAAAACAGGTCTGGCCGCATCAATGGCTCGGAAAGCGACGAACAAAAGGAACATGAGTTTAAAGGAATCCGGCAGGCGCGGGCGGCGGCACGTCGCGGCGGCCGGGGGAGGCCGGGGCGACTCGCGACTCACCTGCGATGGCCATCCACGGGTAAATGGGCGTGGTGGCGTACTGGCTGGGCTGCTGCACCAGCTGGGAGCTCTGCTGGCCCGTGTTCTGGTTGCAGGCCACCAGCCAGTTGGAGGCGGCCGCCTGCCGATCCCGGCTCGGGTCAACGGCGGCGCCCGGCAAGCCCGGGAACCGGCCGGCCCCGGCCACGGCCGCCGCAGATGCCGACCAGCTGGGCAGGTCCTTGGAACTGTAGCCGTTCTGCTCCTTGGAGCAGTCGACTTTGTACGCGTTGGCCGACACATCGTTCGTGGGGTAGAGTTTGCACGCACTGGCCGCGTCGTTGAAGGGCGACTCCTGACTCCGGGTCTGGTTGTAGTTGGGGAAGCCGAGGAAGCCGGGTGGGTAGCCCTGGTCGCCAGAGCTCCTCTGGTAGAATCCACTCTGTTCGAAATACGGACGAAGCGCGATGTTATTATCACCCATGTCACACCGCTCACGCGACACGCACCGCGAGCAGTTCGCACTGAATCCTGGATAAATTTCCGAAGTCACTCGCGCATCCACCAACCGCTTCCACTAAGTTACGATCACCACTACTTGACGAGTATACTTTTCACTACGATGTGCTGGATAAAATTTTACTGCTAGAGAAGTCCCACAGTAAACAATCCAAGGCCAACCCGGAAGGCATATTTCCAGCCAATCAGAGAGCCGAGCGTCACAGACCGACGAACGCCCCAGCTGCGTGCGCAAGAGACTGTAGTGCCGCTACGTCACAGCGGCTCCCATGGAGTTCGGAGCCAGATACCGCGCCTGCAGAGCTCCCTAGCGACGGAAGTTGAAACTTGTCCTTCGCCCCGTCGTTGCGTTTTGGGGGATGGCAGCAGCAGACGAGGTCTTTAGGTCAGAGAGGCTCACGTGAGATAGATGTGCAGTGTGAAATGTGTGTAGCGTACCTATACTTGACGTGGCAACATACCAAGCAAAAAAGCATGACTAACTGTAGTTAATGACAGCCGCTTCGAGCAACGTTGAAGGCGCAGCTATGGGCTGAGGAAGCAGAAAGGAGATCACTAGGTAAACACTTTTGATGCAGCATGCCAGACTGGAGCATGCTTGGCAGTGCACTGCACATTTTGTGATGCTCTTTTCATGCTAGTCTTATTAAACAATAGACATCTCTTTCGCTTAAAAATGATGAGAAGAGGAGTTTGCGAATTTAAAAATAATCATCCCTTGACGTCATGCTGCCTTTTGCTGAAATGCACTGAGTACCAAGTTCAAAAAGACATCGGGCAGGCAACCACGTCATAGCGTCAGGAATGCATTTCAAATTTGGAACTCGTGGACGCTAAGAGACTATATTTGAATGACAATATTTCCGGCACCGATGATAAAGTCGGTTTCCGTATGTGCTCTTAAAATATTTACAAATGCCGCTAGGAATAGCTTCAGACATTCGCTCAGGACTAGCTGCGTTTGAAGACTTCTACGCCTCCTTCAGAAGTCATAAATCTAATGGTAACGGTTCCGCAGAGCACAAAAACCTGCGGCCCGGTCGGCCGCATAATTCCCATGGCGTCGGTGGGAGGCTGGGGTCTCGCGCAGCAAGAACCGCCGGCCAGCGGGGATTGTGTTGTGACGATGCTAACATCACCATATTAAAAGCCACAACTTTGTAGTGCGCTACATCTGAAGGCATGCGCACATGCTAATTACGAATGCGGCTGTCATACACTATCAAACCCAAGTCCATCAGCGTTAATCAGACATGCCCTAGGAGAGGAGTGGGCGTTCAGCATTCCCTTCATCGTTTCCGTCTATAACTTCGTAACAAACATGCCAGCTACCTAAAATTTTTGCCCCAGTTATCAACAAATGTGCATGACGCCGTGCGCCAGCACTACACTCATTTTTTTGTTTTCAAGAAAGTTCACAGATACCTCTCAATACTACAACTGGCTAGATATTTCAGGTATGTCTCCTGAAGAAATGGCTTGTTTAAGAGTTCAGATCATCCCAGGTCATGCCAGTGTAAATTGGAAATGGTCTTCCTGTAGAAATAATGGTTTTAGCTTTGTCTTTTACTTCTTCTACGATGTACCTAAGCACACCGAAAAGTTGCAGTCTATGCCACGAATTGGCAGGGATTTATTTTAAGTTTCAGGCCGTCTTAGGCCCAGCAACGTTGAGATGGTGTCCTGCAATTAAGCGCTGACAACGTCCCTTGGTTCTTTTCTCAGCGAGACCGTAAGGTCACACATAACACACAATCACATGTCATAACGCATGCTTGATATATTTGGCAGACATCCTGCATCTAAATGTCTCCAATACCATGCGCAAAAGTCAACATAACGACGGGTATAGAAATATCTTTGAGGACAAATTCACCCAAATCTTTCGATATGGCTTGACCTGAGATCGTACCGGACGTATAAACGTGCATAATGTCAGACCGCGATGTAACAGGAGTCCTCATTAACATATTGCAGTTCCATTTCGTCGTGCTGTTGCGATGGTTTTGGAAAAGATATATGAACCTGAACAAATTTTCAGGAAAATTATATCATCGAACACTGATCTGACTTGTGACGTACCCGGTGACCTGCAGATAAACAAAGTGGCATGTGCCGAGTTATACAATGCGGGGGTATCTTTTGCTGCTTGAATTCGGTTGATTGGTACGGAAACATATGAAGGCATTGCGTTAAACTTACAAATAAATGGAAGGCAAAAAATGATCCAGCAAATGAAGGATTGAAATGAGCAACAGCATTGGTGGCGTGGTTCCCAGACTCAGTGTGCTTTTAAGTGTTCCTACAACATCCAAAATATATGACTGTTGTTGCCGTGAACGCGGTCAGGTCAGGTGTCAGGTCAGGTCAGGAACGCGGTGTCAGGTCATTTTCAAAATTACATTCTACTAGGCCATGGGTCTTTTCTATTGAACCGGAAAATCTAATTGCAGCGAGCCTAGAAGCAACCTTGAAAGGTCAAAATCGGACAGCAAGTGATGATTTTCTCTATGTACCGCGATTATATTAAACGTGAGACGTGTGACTTGACTACATAGGAGCTCCCGCTGCATTACATTTGGGATCTTTTTTATATTCCCGCACATTGCCGATGACGGTGGCTCCCGGCTTCAGGCTAATGGGATGCTATTTCCATTTCACGTTCAGATAGGGGGAGGGTTTCGCATGGCCACAAAGCTTGGGTGGAGCTGAACGACGGCCGCAAAATGTATGAACAAGTACTAAAAATTCTAACCATTTCCATCGTCGCATTACTCCCTAGATGAGGTGATGCCAGTATGATGGTAATGTGTAGGTGTGGAGTAGAAACTCAATACAAATTTGGACGCGTTAATAATACCGAGACAAATTTTGGGGAGCCGTGCAGTGGTGCATAACGACTCGTTTGAAGGCTGGCCAACATTGGCGTACAAGCCAGATATGGGACTTGGACGGCAGCTCGAGTATTGTGGCAATTTTAGCGCAAAACCTTTGCACTGAGTGGAATGGAGCGCAGTAAGGTGTCTCTGATCTCCTTCCCAGGCGCAACCGAATTTCTGTTCGGCTGCGCTTACGAAGCCACAGCCAGCCTACCAGTGTAGGTCAGCAGCAATGCTCGCGGGGATTTGGCCAATGAAAGAAAGTTCTTTGCCATGTCCGACAACGAGCAGTGCTCAGAATATCGGCCGTCCATGTTAACCCTACACATCTGCAACTAGCATTGCTACATGTAGAAAATCGTTGCTTGCTCTCTGATTTTCATAGGACGTCCTGAATACTGATGGAAACGCCAGTTTGTTCATTTTGTTACGCAATGTCAACTGCAATATATTGAATTCACATGAATGGCCATAAAAACCGCGTGACAAAGCCAACAGCAGTCAAGGCGGAGGCCATTCGGGCGTAGATAAGTTCCCACTTAGAGACTTCAACGCACATGTGCAAGTCATAAATCAAGTGGTATACTGTTCCGTACAGCACAAAACCATGCGGCACAGTCTATGCCATCACTCATCAGGCACTGCGAGGCGACGTGATCAACAGCGTGTGTTCCGTCGCACTTCAGACGGAGACTGCATCAGCATGTTCGAAGCCATAAATCAAGTGGTATACTGCACCGGACGACATTGACATATACGGCACAGCATAAGTGTTGCTCTCCAGCGGATCAGTCCATGACGCGCGGCGGCAATGGTTGTCCAGCACCAAGTTTTGGCACTATTCCTGTTTTCATACTCCTGGATAGGTTGGCGATGTATCTGTACATATGCATGTGTATATGCTGATATAAAGTTAGGTTATATTTATCTCAATATGTAGCTTTTGAATACAATTTTGCAGGTTATGTTAGTCCACGACTTACATTCGCCTTTTCATGATTGCGCTCAAGTCAGGGATCGCCACCTCTTGCTCTATTCGTTTGTATTTGACTGAGGATCCACAAAAAGTGTGCACGTGGATACACTATGCCTAAATTCAACTGTTTACAAAACCCACATAACCTCATATAACATTCTAAAAAAGAAGCTCTTGCGAGCATACATAGCTTTACGATAATCACATGCAATTATGAACTAAGAACGAATCACAAGACTCATTGCAAAATGACGACATTTTCTACTTAACACCGAACTTATAAAAGAAACAGGCAAAGAGAAATTAATTCGCAAAGGTCAGTGTGACTTCAGATCGGCCCAGTGAGCACGAAATGAGCCGCGGCGCGGCGTCGAATGGCTGCGATTATGTGCAATTAGTCACGACAGCCGGTCTGGCGCGGCTTTTAGACCGGCTGCCTTTGGTGGCGGCGAGCCCGGAGCCAAGGCCCCGCCGAATCGCGTCCTGACACGCTAGCGGTCCGGCCGGCCGGCGCTGGCGGCGTGAGAGGGCCGAACGGCGGGCGCCGGCTCCCCCACGTCCTCGCCCTCCGCCCGCCCGGCCGGCCGGCTCACACAATGGCTATCGTTCCCATTCTGGCAGATGGCCCGCGATGGCCAACACGTGCACGATCACGCGACCTTGGCAAACGGATGCACCGCGCCGACGGTGGGCCCAACGTTCAGGGCGGGGAGACGTAATGGGGGTCGCCTCGGGTCAGGTGGAGCGGACCACGCAGGCGTCGCAGACCGTTGGTAAGGAGGAAAATCCGAACCGAATGACTGAGGTCGTGACAGGATATGTACCGGAGCCATTGTCGGAATACGACCAGTAAGTGTTACAGATGCACGTTTAATACGCAAGTTATAAAACGTCACTGTGATGGCGGATCTTACGAGTTTCGCCATTGACTTTTGTTTTAAAAATGAAAATAAAGCCACGACTTAACACATAACATACGTCATAAAGAAAGAAAACCTTATGTGTGTGCGACTATGTAGCTGAGTGAGGTTCTTACTTATGGACGGATGTGCCTGAACCCATTTAGTAACAAGTTTCCAAACAAAAAGTTTGTCGATTAGCCAAAATAAGTGACCAGCACGTTGATGGACAATCGTTAACGACCATAGAAATGCGAGCGCCCTTAACGTTATGATGACGAACATTGACGCTCAGACCATCTTGTTGAATGTGCGAGTGGATGTGCATGTGAGGGAGGTGAAGAGGACTGACGGCTGTACAAGAACGGCTCCATATAGCGTCCGTGCAGCCGTCAATCTCTCTCTCTCTCTCTCTCTCTCTCTCTCCTCCTCTCTCTCTCTCTCTCTCTCTCTCTCTCTCTTCTCTCTCTCTCTCTCTCTCTCTCTCTCTCTCTCTCTCTCTCTCTCTCTCTCTCTCTCTCTCCTCTTTTTCCCTCTCCCCCCCTCTCTCTCTCATACACACACACATTACTTTACTTATTCGATCAACCAGGCACTTCGACGTGAATATGTGTGAAAAATAAATATTTGTATCCTCTATGTTCTTTCCTGCCTGCCATAAGACCAGTAAATGCTCCCTTTTTTGTTTTGACCTGCTGATAGCAATATGTCCTCCAACAGCTTTCAGATTGTCACGATTGGTAAGAAAACATCGACATTCTTGCTCGTTATGTAGACTATGCCAAACGCTAATTGAGTTACTGATAAAAAAATGCTTGACTTGATTTCGGAAACGCCTGCAAAGTTGATGCCAACTCGCAGATGGGAATCAAAACCACATCAATCAATTTTTTTGAACGACTTTGAGACTGAACTGTTCACCTTGTATTTCAAGCATATTAATTGAGCTTAAAATCAAATATCGGATGTCTTCACGGTGAACTGTGTTAAAAATCCCTATTGGTCCAGCTCGCTTGAGAGACGTCATCTACACGAAGTCGTTATAGTTTTTCCCACTTTAAAATGTCTAAACATAATTCCTCTTTTGATGATGGTCAAGATCGAGTTTTTCTGGCGATGGTGGCCAAATTGCTGGCCTAAGTAAATTACCAAAAAAAGTTCCCGTTTTGCCAACTACCCATGGTTGAACAACTCAGTATACTCTAATATACGTTATCCAACTAAAATATAAATCTGCGCCTATCAGCTAGGACTAACCCATATATTTTTGTTCAAAGTGTGCCAATTTATCGTGATACGGATAGTTTGCCTTTTCTTTCATGCTCACCTATAACCAGAACTGCAGTTTTAAATGGATAAATGTTTCAGAATGAGCTTAAGCCAGAATATGAAGTGCACCATGAGTTACTTTGCTGTAATGGCTTGAAGATATGTGACCAGATTGTAGCTAAAATCAAACAACTTTTCATTTCCACGACCTGTGATAATCTTTACCAGCCTCTTGTCCGGTTTATTGACAGCATTGTTATGCGTACATTTCAGTTGCATGCTTTTTGCTTGGCACAGGGAATCAGCTTGAACTAATTGAATACAAAATAAAGAATGCGTGGATTGTGATTTCATCGTAACGTTTGCAGTTTTTACCCCTATCGGTTATAAAACAGATTACAACGAAAACGTTCCAAAAATACGTAAGTTGTTCAGTGATTTAGCGAGGAACATTATCCACATAGATGAGACAGTGGTAATAGCCTTATTCCTCAGAGAAAGAGCAGGAAAATTAAGATATAGTTGGGTTGAATGTTGTGTGTTGTAAAAACCATATTTACATCCTAAAAATATATCTTAAGTCTAAAACTACATCTCCAGTCTCCTGGCTTCTCTCCGAGGAAAAGGGTTATTGCTATTGGCTTATTGGAAACGTTTTGTTTGAACATTTCCTTTAGGAGAACTAACTGACACCCCAAAATACAGCACAACTGTCAAAGCCCCTTTCATTAAAATGACTTAGGATTTGAGCACACAAACATAAGGGAAACATAGGCATGGTTTGAATTGCCACAGAAAAGGCATCGTAATGTGAATTATGGTCGATAGCTTATCCTTTCCAAGCTGCTGCGGCAGCTTCATGTTCAATACATTCAATATCTTAGTGACTGGGTGCATTTAAGACACCTTTCTAGATGCTGTCGTCCAATAAAAAGCTTCCAAATATCATGAACTTGAGTGAGTGAACTTGTAAACTTGACAACAAATGAACTTAAGCCCTCCAAGTTAGACGAATATGTGCTCATCTTGGCATAATATAATTCTACCCATTGTTGTTATGACACACTTTATTCATTTTCATTTGTAGACAAAAATAAATCTTCTCGTACATCGTTAGTTCTGAAGATTAATGTCTTGGCGTTGAAAGCAGTTAAGCATACATGTGTGATTTTAGAATGCAAATCTTTTAAATGTCATACACACTAATGAATAATCTAAGCCAAGCTAGCCAAATGTTCAGTTTACTTCACGTAAGTTTTTGCTCATTACTGTTCATACGACTCGTTTAATCCACTTTAATGCGTTTTTTGTGTCTCCTCTGATCTTAGTAGCAATCGCCAGCCATGCAAGCCATTGAAATGTTGCGCATTGATTCACTGTAGCTGAAATGGAAAGCAAGCTAACACAGCTGTTAGCTTTCATTTTAGCTGTCTGCATTAGTTTGGCGAGTCGAACATGGGGAATTAAATCATGTTCTCAAGTGCATCCAAAATATTACTTTCTTTATCAAACTTATCCAGTGTATTGTCAGATACTTGAATAGGTGAGGCCTTACACCTGTCGTACCGTCAGACATTAACGCCGCTGAAAATCACGTGCAGCGAGTGCTACCAAATGCACAACGTGCTTGCAGCTTAGTTCCGTTCCGGCTACAGAAATGATCATTGGTTCAATTTCAGCCTACTTGAAGTGTGAGCATGTACGAAAACGGTCACTTCATGTGTCGTGAGGCGCTCTGCCTCAGCATGAAAGACCGCCTCTCTTTTAACCGCAGGCTGGCCGCCACCAGCAATGAGCTCAACATTTGAGTGGCGCGTTACATCCACACCACGCGCTGCGGTGCGCAGAGCACGCCCCCGCTGCAGCCGATGGTCCCTCATCGGGGCGAGTTCCTCCCGAGTGTCCCATCTCGGCGGTGGGCGCGGCCGGCAGTCGGGGTCATTTACCTCTGTCTGGGCGCGTGTAAGGTACTCTGCGTAACCCGACCACATGGATAGCGAATTCAGCGCCGAGGACGTGCCGGCGATTTTTACAAAATCTGAAACATAAATCTGTCAGTTTGCGCAGGACACGGGTGCTAGGCCACACGCTATGTAAACATCGCGTGGTGGAACAGGCGGAGGGGCAGGCAGGGTCCCGTCCTCCTCCCCAGTGAGCGGCGATAAAATCCCTCCCCACTCGACATGGGATGAAGGGGTGAATGAATTTTTACTGCTGGTTTTTATGGGTACCCTTCCCTCTCAAGTTGGGCGTTGTGTTTATGACCATGTTCAGTGCCACTGACCCAGTGCCTTATCTTGCCGTTCGCCTGACCCATTTCATGATTCGCGCGTCCGGTTTCGGCGCTGCTCGGCCGGCGGTCGGGCATATCAGTGTCCTCCGAACCGCTCAGCTGTCGCGTTTTTCACGGCGGAGTTTGCGGTATTGTACGCAGCACCATTTGCTCTAGATGTATGGTATGTCGCAGCCATTCGCAGCTCTTCACCAGCGCTTTAGCACCGCTTGCTCCTCTCATCTCGCGTCGGTATCTATGAATTTTATGTCGCCCCGACAGGTCCGTATTGACCGTAAAGCTAACTCCTGCCGCTGCCACTAGAGGGCAATAGCGGCCATCGAGCAGGTGACGTATTTGCCATTTACCGTAGTTTGCAGGGTGGTCTCTTAGCCGACGCCGGACGGCGACGGACCAATGGGGACTCACTTCTCAGGGTTATGGCGTCGGATGGGAGGGGGAAACGGCCCAGAAACTGGACGGACAATGGAACGATGTTAAGCCAGCGAGAGCGTGAAATGAGCGGGCGCGAGGAATTCTGGACGGTGGGCATGGAAAATACGCGGGTAGACGCGGCGGGCAAATTATCTTCACGGGATTCTGAGGCCGCTTGTCACTTCACCAACACCGACCCAGTCCAAGCTTTGCCGTCAGCGCGCAACAGGACATGCGCTTGACGTGACGTCATCTGACACCCCTGCGCTCCCTTCGACGCCGTCCCCGGCAGCCTCCTGAGGTGCCAGGACGGCCGGGGTCGCCTGCGCCTGCCGCCGCCCAGGCACGGTTCGGCGGCTGGCGGCGTCGGAGCCAGCCGCCGCCGGCCCGGCCGCCGCGCTAACTCTGAATGAGGGCGCTGCAATATCGGCCGGCACGGCCCAGAAAATGAGATTAGGCGCGCCGGAATCAACTTTGCTGAATCCAATCTAGGAATTTTCTGGACTCCATTCGGGGTGAGATACTTGCTTTAATAGTGAGCTACGCCGCCCGGTTATATTGGAAGTGAGCCTGGTTCATTGTCATTCTGAAGAGTGATGTAACATGGAAACTTAGCATGGATATTTGTGCAAGATCAGATAGGATACGTGAGTCGAAATTAGCTTATGTACGGACAAATATGGTGTTGTTTAATGTGCATCGTGGTATGTGCACGATAAGGCATGACCACGGCCTATTAGAAGCATGACAACTGGAGATTACAGCGGTTACTTTGTGCTGGAAATATTTATTAGCGCTGTTTAAGCTTTTGTTTCAAGCATACGTTAATACCGTTCAGGTTTCTCCTCATCTCCCATCAGTTATGCTAAATTTGCATGCAATGGAGAAGACCATTCACGAGTACTGGCTCAGTAATTAGCTGATATATCCTGTAAATTATATTCGTTCGTGTCCCTAGCCAAGCGGTAGAATGAAGGGCATTGTAAGGACCGTAGTTGCTGTGACCTAGCACACAGATAGTGTCAGGGCCATGCAACACGATGCACGATCAACATAATGCAGCTTGTGCGCATCTGTTTACTCCTGCCATCGTGAACAACACGGTACACAGTCACGCCATCATAATTATTTCGCCGTGCGTGACATATGTTCATCGTGTGTGACACGGACCAAGCTCCTCATCTTTCTCCGAGATTTCCTCTGGCAAGCGGAATACAGTGTTAATTCTATTAAGCACGCCATGCTCGCAGTAATCCTCGCTCGGCACATGTGACTTTCACAGTCACCGACTGCCCTGAGCGTGCCGCTCCACACTACCGGCGGTGCTGAAATTCCTTCCACTGCAGTGTCTGCCTTTAATCTCCCGTTCGTATTTTGCCGGGCAGCGAGACAGAATTTATATCCGCCGGCGGGATTATCTTGCGAATAAAAATGTTGGGCTGACGTCCACGAAAGCATCTATTGATCGCCGCCATTCGGCCCACGAGTCGCCGGGCCGCGAAGGCCGGCCTAGTTCGAACCGCCACCAACAGATGGCAGGGTAGTCTCCCGACGGCTCCATAAAGTGAACACTATGGCTCCTTTTATGGAGCACAAAACACTGCCGAAGCACACTATTCTGATTTGATATGGAGGCATAGTATTACTTCCGAAGTGCATAACAACGCCGTATACACACATAATACGTGCTGCAGCGCCGCCGGACGCTGGCGCGCGCGCGATCGCGTTATGGCGCCTCGGCTCGGCCGCAAGTGATTAGTGGGACATATGGTTGCCAGTTGTGGCGCACCGACGCTCCCGTGGAATGGCGCTCAATGGAGATTTTGACACGGCGCCGTGACAGAGTGATTGTTTTGCCGGCCGTAGGCGAATGCGCCGCGGTCTGTGGGTGGGCTGTGGGGAGCGCAACGATCGGCCAAAGCGTCCGCCTCACCAGCGCCCAAGAGCGATAGCGCCGTCGGTTCGGCTTCTGTTCCGATCGCATCGGCCGAGTCTGCCACATCTTACGGCGATCGTGCCTTCAGACAGCGACCATGATGTAACTAATGTGGGGATTGTTAAGCTTAGTCACAGATTAGTCGTTGAAGATGAGTGACGGGTTTTGAAATACCGTTGCGGGTGGTAAGACGCAGTTAGATCACGATACCGACGATGTGCTGCACGTAGATTCAATAAATTAGGCTGCACGAACCATACTTCGTACACAGACCACGTTCCATGCCGTGCGCAGCGAATGCGTCCACAGTTCAAACATGGCCTGTGAACGTCTTGATTGCCGCCCGCAGGTCTTAGGTGGAGTCGGCCACAGACCGTGAGGGTTTCAGATGTGTAACTGTTTGCATTCCGAAAATGGTAGTCAATGCAGCACAGCGAAAAAGGCGAGGTACTCCCAAAGCATTGTCATCGCATTCTCGGCAACACCAAAATGAAATGCTTCTGTACACTGGTGTTGAAACAACTAACCAGCTTTTCAAACATTTTTCTGTCGAACGGTTTTCTGATCCACACTCTGTATGCTGGTGTAACTGTACTTCGTATTCAGTGGACAAGTGGCAAGAGTCGTAAAAAGCAAGAGGAGAGGTGATTTCTTGCCTCAGGACATCTTTGCATCTCATCTCTCTCAACGCTGCCCCGGTAAAGAGTCCCAAATGCAGTCCCCTGGTCATGAAAGTTGTACATCTCACGCCTGCTTCGCTTTGGTATAAAGCTGGTGGCCGGGGTCCCTGCCGTGCTATGCCCCGAGATCAGGGCCCTTGGGAACCAAAGGGCGCCCAAGTGCCAAAGCGATCACACGTGGTAAAAATGGCATAAGGCACTTCAAGTCTCCTGATAGACTCAGGCATACATGCAAATAAGGCAGCACCTCATTATTGGTTTTGTCAGTAAGATGTGCCGTAATGTCAGCGTTACCTATTATATAGCCTCCTACTATATACCTATGTACCTTATTATACTATTCTTTACTATATATTATTCATGATATCTTATACTGTTATACTATTATGCTATTATGCTACCTATGATACACCTATACCTATAGCAGCATATTATGTACCTGTATTTACCTATTATATGGCTATTAGAATAATCATCTGTTGTGGAGCCTTCAACCCTGGAATTAACTCAGCATCGAACGTTCCAAATCCTTTCTCTAAGCAACTGCCGTCGACGTCAATCGGTAATGAACATAAAGGTGGCTGAATAAATGTTCCTTTAGTTGAATGGAACAAGGAAATAACTTACGGAAGTATATCCCTGAAAATAATGTGCATGGAAAAGGAAGGATACGCGGATGAATTCACAGCGACATTATTTTGTGATAGCCCTATGCCTAATGTCAGCCGCAGGCTGCAATTATTTTCTTCAAGATAATCGCTGTTAATCGTTCAGCAGCATCTCGAAAGAGTCTATTGCTGGATTGAAATCAATCTTCCTCCCGTTCCTGGGGGGAATCATCGAAATTGTCATTCGCTCGCTCTGCATTTGAACTGAACAACAGAGCCTGAAACGATTTTCTGAAAGAAAACTGACAAATACCGAACAGCAGAAAACGACCTTCTGCAAAAACCGCGATGCGGTTTTTCGATGCCCATAATGGAGACCACGACTGAGTTGGACTTAAGCTCTGCCTACAGCTGGTACCGCTGTCGTCTCGGATTGGACCATGTCAGCCCGTACACATACGTCCAATGGGAGGGGAGCCTGCTGTGATGTCAGACCATGCATTACCATGACACATGTGCGGAAGACGTCGAATGTCTATGGACAAAATATATATTATCTTTCTCATTTGCACGGTTTTTTAAAAGCTGCTGCACGCACTTTTGCGGGCAAGTTTCGCATTAATACCATCGAGCGAAAACGTTGAAAATCACCCTCCCGAAAAGGCAGGACAAGGTTTTCAATGTGGATAGTGAACATTTGTGCATACATGCGTTAAACTCGTTCGCCTTGCATGGCAATCTTCAAGCCACGGCATTGTCAGGTGCATTATCTAGTTTATCTAATCACATCTGATATCTACCTTGCAACCGATCCAACACCATAACTAATCTTGACTTAGCCGACAAAGGCCCTTTGTCCTGCAGTTTAATTACAGTTCAATGCGCTGTGTACTACCATGCGTCAACGAGTTTCGATTGTTTGGAAAATAATATCCTGACTTACGTGAGACCATTTAACCATGCCTCAAAATAGCATAAAGCTGCAATCGATATGCATGCAGCTTTTGTGATTGACTCACGCACGGTGAATCGCCGCTCAAAGGCAATCATGGCGAGGGAGCGCCGTTAGCTAGCGGAGCATGCATTACATGACCACGCCGGGACGCTGCTGTCTCACAACTGCATCGCTGCTGATCGCGAGGCGATGCAAATGAATGACTCTATCCTCCGACAGGCTTATAAAAGGATAATGCGGGCAGGCAATCAGAGCTGCAATTTCGCGTGCAGTGCAAATACCACCGAGCTTGTGTTAAGAACCGTGAGGATAATCATGTGACAGGTGGTGTACGGTCCCGAGAACGTCGAGCAATCTATCTTTCCCTCCTTACCGGGCTTCTCAACTCAATGCGGAGAGCACAGGCGATCTGTTGATCAATTCGCGAGGCCGCCGCCGTTCTCAGGTGAGAATGACAATGATCCATGAATTTCATCTCAGTATTTGCACATGGACAACATCACCGATTGTCAGTTCTTGAAGATTTGTGGCACGCATGGAGGTACTTGGGGAACGAGCACCATCATGCTTTCGTCCCGGCAGCTCTTGCCTGGAGAATGGCATGCCGAACAAACCAGGAGACTGGAATAATGCACCATCGCGCCCGGAACCGGTTGCCTGATCCCACCAGGTCATGTTCTGCTCGCGTCCGGAACCGCTCGCCTGATCCCACCAGGTCATGCTCTGCTCGCGTCCGGAACCACTCGCCTGATCCCACCAGGTCATGCTCTGCTCGCGTCCGTGCAATGATGGCCTCCTTAAAAAGCGCGTCAGCCGTAAAAATAGTGGTCAATGCAAATCCGCGAACTGTCTGGGCTAAGCTTATGCATGATCCGCACCGACAAGTGCACGGTGGGGCACAATTCCAGGTGCGCGCGACTTGGTCGGGCGGATATTACAAACAGCTCTTCGTACTCGATACTTATCTGAACAGTTTCGGCTTCCATACGCATACTGAGGACGTATGAACACTCAAGGAGTGTGAGAGACGACGCTATTGCCGATGCCACATCGTTGCCGGCGCTACTTCGTTCCGTCCACCATATAGTTGAATTTATGTGCCACAAAATTTAAGGGGGCAGTGGTCACCGACCTCCCCTCATCCTGTAACTATGTGTGCATGCCCTCCCCGTCATTGACTACTGTGCATGCCCTCGCTCACTAGCACCGAGAGACGAACTGCTTGCGGTGACTATAATGGGCATTGCCAGCTCTTTCAAATGGGTGTTTGAACCCAATGGCCGGTAAAGCCCTCAGCGGCAGGTTTGAGTCCCCATCTGAGCTGAGCATCCGAGCCAACGTAGCCACCACATGCAATCTTGCAGCTAAAAGCTGTCTGGCACTGTGGCGGTAGGACATCGCCCTTGGAGAACCGCAGCACGGCAACCCCTCTTTCTTTCGACTGTTCGATTACCCATATCTATGCAACAAATGCAAGATGAGTGGTCCGTCAAACACAGTCTGCACACGAATCTGTGAGCGGGCTGACAGAAATGTACAATCAAATAATGAACAATCAAATAATTTACGAATGCCACTTCTGACTAAAATCGGGATTCACCGGCGACCAGTGTTGCGACTGCCCTGCACCCCGCCGCTGAACCGTCCCTAAAACTCGCACCGCCTGCGGATGCGCCTGACGACGGGGAGTCGGATACAGGCCGCACCCTGCGGTCACCACCCCTCATTCCCTGAGCCGTTCCTGACACACGCACCGCCCGCCGATGCGCCTGCTGACGGGGACTCGGGGACGGGCCGCATCCTGCGGTCACCATCTCTTCGTCCCCTGAACCGTCCCTTAAACACGCACCGCCCGCCGATGCTCCTGATGACGTGGACTCGGGAACGAGCCGCACTCTGCGGTCACCATCCCCCTTCTCCCTGAGCCGTCCCTGAAACGTGCACCGCCTGCGGATGCGCCGGATGACGGGTACTCGGGGACGGGCCGCACCCTGCGGTCGCCACCTCTTCGTCCCCTGAACCGTCCCTGAAACACGCACCGCCCGCGGAGGCTCCTGATGACGGGGACTCGGGGACGAGCCGCACCCTGCGGCCGCCATCCCTTCAGCCGGTGCCGCGCCTGCGCCCCGCCGGCTCGAATGGCCGCCGCCCGGCCGGGGTGCACGAGAGGGGAGACGGCCATTCATTGCCGGCCTTTCAGCCGCATAAAGAGCAGATAGATGGGGGCAGAACAGGGGAGCTGGCTGCCGCGGACGTAATGAACGCGGGCCTCAGTTTGCCGGCCTGGCTGTGCGCCGAGGGAAGTGCAGCGTCCATTTCGTGACAGTTGTGGAGAGGTGCAGTGGTTCAACCGCCTGGCGGCGACCCAGGCAACTAGCGGTGACCCAGACGCAGTGTGCGGTCAGTATTGCCACCTCCACTAGCCGTTACATATGCTTCTACGTGTATCTTATTTCACAGAATTGCCTTTGAACCGCTTAAAAGCATTCACAGCAATTAGCAATTACGTCAGCGTGACTGCAAGCGCTTTATCACAGCAGGAGGCAGGTAAAAGTGTCTATTTCCTGCGGCTTAATTCGGTCGTGGGCCTAGTGCATGTCCATTGGAACCACAAATTCTGGAATAGCACAAGCTACTTAATAATTTAGCTTCATAAACAATGTGTTGTGTGTCTCAGGACACGCAAATCACCCACATGCGACACTGGAAACCTGACAGTTTGCACTTGACCAAGTGTCCCATGGTTGTGGAGGACAGTTTTTGCGCGGCCATTCGCAGGCTAGCGAAACGCACTTGATTGGGTGTCTTGATCCTACCGCGTCCGCTTGCAAAATGTAAGTGAACATAATGATATGGAACGCACTTCCATGCACATGACCTTAGGGCGGCTCCGACATATCCCCGGCGAGTCTAATATCACAGCGATACATTATGGGGAACCATCTACAAATCCTTCTGACAGTCCACTGACGATTTTCCGAGACATAAGCTTCACTAAAACGCCAATGCGCTATCATGATGGAAATTGCCACACAGCTCAGGCGCATTCAAGCCCTCTATAACAGCGCACGGGCCATCAGAAGCTGCTGTGCATCACCATAAGGTATATTTATTGCGTGACTTGAAAGTCGTTTTGAAAGGGCAACATCTCAATGCACTTCCACGCCTGATCCCCGGCACTGCTTCTTGACACTTTACGCCGCATGGGTCGTTGAAAGGCTGTGCATTGGCCATCTCAAAGCTGAGAATTCCTCAAATTGTCTTAATATGTAGCCGGCGTCCGTAAACCATCATTCTCAAATCGTGCATCGGTAATTTCGAATAGATATAATCGTAAATCTGTGAATGAATACACATATCACATCAGGCTGTGACCAAGAATGGACTCAGGACACTTTCATTCTGATTCAGATGCTATGTTTATTGCAACGCTAAAAGACAGATAAAGTTCAAGTAAATCAAGTAAAAGGCAGAAAACAATCAATGCAGGTTTATCTTGTTTGCCTTGAAACACAATTTATGTTCATAACATTCGCTATGAAAACTGCTTTCGTCATATACTATTACTGTCGTATGACTTTGAACTGAAAATATATTTCTTATGGAGCTTAACTCAGTTGGCGGAATACAGATAATAGGTTATACTATCACATATCATGGTATAATGTACAAACCATTAAAAACATAGGCGCAAACACATAAGTGTTGATCGTAGGAGTCAAATCACACCAGTCAAGCCAAGACGCCAAGAGACATTACTGTAAAAAATCTTCTTTAGTTGATTCCACTAATAGGTGCTCCGCGAATTATGAAATTTGAGATGGTACATTGCGACATTAATGTCATCTTACGCTCATTTTGCCTTCTAATTGCTCAAAAATACCATAAGATACTGCACATTGCACATTGCACTTGCTATGAGACCCGGTCGGAAGCCAGCTGGCTAAACAAGCAGGAAATTATCGTTTTTTCCCAACCAAGCAACACATTACATAGAAGAACGCTGAAATAGCTAGAAATACTTTAAGTTTATAAGATATAACTTAATAACTGCATAATGTAGAACAGAGAAATGGTGACTAAGCCAGCAAGGATCTCAAACAACTTGCTCCGCTGTCCTGTTGCTGTAGGAGAGCCGCAATCAGAACCAAACACATAACGCGTCGAAACGGACATCCTCAAACCATCCGAGCCCACTGCACCCGGCCAGACACCAGACAGGAGTTCAGACACCAGCTGTCTGGCCGTGGCGCCTGACGCACCGGGCGCGTCCATCGCAGCGCGGCGGTCGGCAAACACGGCCCGCCCCGGCCCAACATGGCCGCCTGCTCGGCCGGCCGGCCGGGCCGCGCCCGCCGCCGACCCGGCCGCAGCGGCTGGATGGGCTGCACGGATGACGACAATGTGAGAGGATATGTCACCGGGCCATGGTGTGCTAGTAGTCACGGCGGATGGCCTTTGATGACCGGTGAGCGGCATTAATTTGAAAAGTGGTATTTTGCTAGGTTATTCGAGGACAGTCCTTTTGGATTACAGCCAACGTACATTCCTCTTGAACTAGTTGGTTTGAATAGCAAGAAAGCGCATGACCATTTTTACTGCTGTGTCTAATACCATGCCGAAAGCGCACATCAATAAGCATATCTATAGCATAATCAATTAATTACATTCCTACCCAAATCCAGCTCCATCTCATCTATTTCGAACCAAAGTCTGATGCGGACCAAAGTTTGTACCATACCTTAGGCCAAAGCTGGACTCTGATAGCCGGCAAAGGCACATACGGTGTCTCCAGAGTCATCCGCCTAACCCGTTTAACAGTTCACGTCCTAAATTTTATAGACCTTAAACCTTTTACGATAGGGTTAGAGCTCTTGCGCTGGAGTCATTCATAAACGCCGTGTAAACCGGCGTATCGCCCGCACAGGAGCTACAATCCCTGTCTCAAACGTGCGGACCGCACTGCAAACGCGGCACCTAGCGCCGGCTTGACGACCGGAGCAACGACCACCACCAGACATCACCGCGGCCATCACCTCACGGGCGAGCATTGTAAACCGATAAACGCCGTCCACACGCGTCCGTCCGCCGTCGACGGCGTCGTCCACTCACCCACATCGGGACCGTGTGTGGCGGCGGCGCGCTGGCGGACCGGGCGGCGCGTGTTGCACGTGCACGGCGGCTGGAATGGCCGGCGTCGGAGCGGCCGTCTCAGTGGCCGGTGTGGCGCCCCGGCCGCGCTGCCATGTTGAGCGCGCTGCGTCGTCTTGGCTTTGGAGCGGTCGGCTGCGCATCGGCCGGGCGGCCGGCGCCGGCCGCCCGGCCGGCCGCCATTTGCCAATGGGAAATGCGCCACCTGACACGCGCCGGCTGGCACTTCTCCTGCGGCGATGGTCGCATAGAATTCGGCAGTTTGGCCCCTGCATCTGGGCGTTGCTGGTCGATCAGACCGCTCGCCGGACCGGCGCAGGGAGCCGGCCGGCGGCCAACGACGTCCGGCTATGGCTTTGGTGCATCGTAAAGCCATTACGTGAGAAGCGCGGCCGCAAACGTTGGTAATTACAGCTTATATGGAGTCGTCGGAGCATTTTATAATTTGGATGAATTGCGAAGAGGAACCAACCTAACGTCTGTAATTTGGCGGCACATTGCATGCCGTTTAGGGCTTTTCTGCGAATTTGATGGCACGATCAACGACCTGCCAAGATGGGAATATATAATAGTATCTACCTCTCACGAACGTCCTGCTAGTGTTTCCAGCGGCCAGACTAATCATACTTTGCTGCAGCGACACGTTGCCACATTCGGAGCCCTGATGATCGATTATCATAAATGATTTCGCGGTAGGCGGTAAGTTAAGCAAAGCAGGATGGATAAGCAGGATCGTGCTTGGATACCTCAAGGCTGAACGCAAGCACACACATTCTTTATTCGCCGCCGTTACAGAACAATGAGTGTATCACTTGAGGAAACTTTTCATCAAAGGTGTAGTTCATGCCTCGTTTGAGTGAACTGTACGTTTACATTTACCCAGGTGACACCACTTTGTCACTCTTCCTTACTTATTATGATGTTTGAAATTTGGCCTCCAAGAAAAAGGCCGTATGACCGTTCAGAAACAATTCTGCCACCAACTCAACTCCCTTATTTGGAACCATTTATTCTCACGCAAATGACTTTTCGGAATGTGAATCAGGACCAATGCTGCTACAGACAATGACCTTTGATGGTAGTCGCTCGTCAGCAAGGCATCATGGCTGATAACATGGAAAAACTACAGCCCTTTTACGATTATACGTAAGTGCCAAAGTTTATTTCTGAGGATTAGGTCTCAAAAATGGAGCGGTAAAATGCCTAGAACTGAAGAAGTATTTTCTGGGTATTCGTCTTTCCTCTTCTCTCCGGTTTCTTCATCTATTTTAGTAGCCAATGGAGCATTGGTTTAAACGAGCTGCACTCGATAGCTCTGATTGGTAAGGACCCTTCTGTGATCACCTAGATTAGCACACTTAAAAATTGTGTACTTCAGGACAGATGTGTCAACAAGTAGTCGATATTGTTTCCTACCCTTCGAGAAGTTTCAACATTTACGCTAGAGTGACTCATAGAACTATTGGACAGAAAGAAATTTAGCCCCTGTTGTTTTTGAGACGGTATTGGAACACGGTTTCTGTCGTTTTTAACTCGGTTCTGTCGCTTTTGTTGATGCAGGTAAGTACGAGCCTGCATCTGCGCTACGAGCTTGCGTCTAGTGAAATTCATAATGACCACATAATGTTACGTATTGCATATTTCAGAGTCATACCACGCATATAACCCATCCAGCTCTGTTAATTTCAGAATCCAAGATCGGTTCAGTCATTTGGAGCAGCGGGTAATGGAGGTAAATGCAAGCACCTGCCACCATTCAGGCACGTTTCCAAGTATGGTTTAGATTTTACCAGTTCATTCATGAATAAGATCAGTTCGGGGCCTAGTTTTTCACAGTCATGATTTGATAACGTTAGAATGCAGGAAGTTATGTAAATAAATAGTGAATATAAATGTGAGGCAAGTGATTCACCCTAAAGCACTTTAACACACCACCAATCTCTGAATGACATTGAGGAACATTTTGATCTGAACCCTTCAGTGCACTAAGCACGCATCATTGGATAGTGCATGCATTTTTTTACTGCTATTCGAGACAGCTATGTTTTTTAGGTTGCTCGTTGGAAAAGCTGCATTGTGAGACACCATCGATATGTTATCATCTAAACCCCAAACCAGGCTTAAGTCCTTAAGATGTGTGGACGCCTCTTATTACTTTCCTACCCCGACAGAGGTGAATATTTAAAAAGTGATCAACAGGAGAGAGGAGGCTTCAACAGTAATTTTTGACTCTATTGAGGCCATTTGTTCAATGCATTACCACAATCTGAAATAAAAAGGGAATAATCGTGTGGCACGGGCTACCCAAAAAACATATAACACGCTTTTATGTATCTGATTGGAGGTGTGCAATGCCCCATTCAAGGAAAAATGCAGGGACTTGCATGATCTAGCACGCTGAAGCTCTGAGCAACAACCATAAAGTCATTGGGTTTAAACGGGCGCAATAAGCAGGCCCTATGTAGACCTTGCCCCCTTTTCAAGAGGTCTAAAATCAAAATATGCTGGTCATTGGTCTTTTCAGGCCTAAACACCAACCGAACACGTGGTTATCGTTATGAAGCGGGTCCAGTAACGCGCATATTTGTTCGCACGCTATTCATTACTCGTTCCCAACAGCTCTTCCTCTCCATCAACGACATCAAAACAAGTCTTAGGAAAACTTGGTCTTCACAGCCCTTTGCTTACAAGATGCGATGTTCAAAACGTGGAAGTGGCACTTTTACCTCGTGAAACTGTGAGGCTCACAGCCACCTGGTAGCGAAAAGAGATGATCTAATGGGATAGCCGTTTGTGTCACCACATAATGTGGATGCAAACAGCTAATGCTGCCTTCTGTTCGATGGCTCCACCTGATACATGTGTCACATGACGACGGGGTGCAACCGATCATGCCACCAGTGCCAGTTTTGCCATTGTGCAAAACCTTATGGCACGATGAAGCCACTCGACCGGTGCGGAATACTTGAGCTCCTTTTATAGCGGATGATAAGCAACTATCTTAGATCATACCAACGCCTTCGGCGTTGAAATTTGGCAGACGAAGCCGACAACTGAGACGAAACTGACGATGCCTTCGTCCCCACGCACCTTCACAATTCACTGGTGTTCTGGCGCAAGCGCGCAAAGCTATCTGTTCTCTATCACATACAAATAGAGAATGGCTCTTCAACCGATCAATGGTCACTTTCACAGGTACTTAAAAGCACTAAACCTGTTCTTTATATTCCTGACAAGTATCCCATACAATACCATACCATGCGGTCTGCAAGCCGATGTAACGGCTTCATTTAGCTGTGTGAGCTCATTCAAACGAGGTTAGGCGGCGGCCAACTTCTAACGGCACCATGCAATGGTGGTCTGCTGCTATGTCTTCATCTATTGACATTATTTCAAGCACCGTGCCCGGCGTTCGTCCCTTCAAAATATCCTACCTAGAATTACTGTTTATCGTACCTTTCTGACAAGAATAGCCTCTAACGGTCGCTTAACAAGACTGTTAGGTCGTTTTTGTAATGAAAACGACGTTTCTAGTAGCCGTTATTGACTCGCGGGCGCGGCGAGCTGCAGGCCGCCAGTAGATTCGTGGCGCTCTTGACTGGCGCGTTAGTGTGCCTGTGGGCGGCGCGCGGGCATTCCCATAGCCTCGACGAGTTCCCGCGCCCGCCGCCCCAATCGCTGCCAGGCCCACTTTCCGGCGGCGCGCTTACGCTGGACGTCCCCTTCCCACAGGACGGGCCCGCCGCGCAGCGCGACCGCGTGCCGCAGTCGGGCCCGTGGCGCGCGGCCCGTGCTCGTGGCCCACGGGTCACGCCGTGTCGCACGCTCTGCGCGGTCGGCCAAACGGGCTGTCGCGCCAGCGGTCGCAGCGGCCAGGTTCGAGAATTCGGGGCTGTGGAATGAGCCGGCCGACACTTTTGCTAGTGCGTTTTGAGACGTTGCGAGCCAAGTTATGTCACTTCCACGCCGGGATGAGAGCAGCCCACGCAATTAGCTGCGCCATTGAACGCAAGTGCGGACCGCTTCGCCCGCGGCCGGTCGTTTTTAGACCACGCGCCGTTTTTATAAAAGCCTCCGTAACGCTCCGCCAGCGATCTTTCCGGAGATGAGAGATTTACGAGCGGCCACAGTAGCTGCGATCAGCGACTATGGTGGCTGTGGCAAGGAGCTGGGCCGGTGCGCGGTGCAGCAGAAGGTCACTCACCCGCACCGGAGGCTGAAGAAACCCTTTTGCAGCACAATTGGGGGGTCATAAATCTCCTGGCGGAGCGGCGGGGTGCTGTAGACCAATCAGAAGCCGGATAACAGGATTCAAGCCTATTACCTGGGCCGGCGTAGAGGATGTTTTGCGTATATAATCAGGGCCTATTATTGCATGTTGTCGACGGTGCTTTAGCCGCACGAAGATTAGCGAGGTCTAAGGCGAGTGTAAACAAAATGCTGTTTTTAACATGAACTGATACGTGCTTTAAGGCTTTTAAACACAGGTGTGCACACAGACTATAGCTGAAGGCCAAGAAGGTGCGGCCAGCTAATTTATTTTGGTCTTTATCCCATAGATATCCTTCTGGGCGATGCCTGCAGGTCTGCCGACATAATTTCTTCACTTGCTGGCGGGATGGTGCAAGTGCGGGGACATCACGAGGTGTCTGCAAGGCGACTCCTGCAAACTGCCCTTGCGTCGGCCCAGGCCATAGTTAGAGCCCATTGCAACGCATCTGACAAGCTGCACCGTCTGATTTTTATATCCTCAGACACATACATACATACATACATGCATATATATATACACATATATACACGCATGTATATGTAAATACATACATGTGTTTGCATATATGTATTTGCATATATATATATATATATATATATATATATATATATATATATACATATATATGAGCTTTGTATTGAGAGGTTTCGTTACAATCGAAGCCAACACGGACAGTAAGAAGTCCACCAAGATGCAGACACGCAGTGAGGCCGAGATTGTATTGCTCTGAACTTTTGAACGCCATAATTGTTTTGACTAGCAATCCCTAAGGCGTCAATCTTGAGGCATCATACCGATGCCTCATGCAGGGCTTAGTACCGATAGACGATTTTCGTTCGTAGACGTGATCAGGAGACGATCTTGATGTTGAAAATGCTACGGTCTTTGCGTTTTTCTTTTTCAGATTTGTCGCTATTTCAAACATCAACACAACAGCCTTGTGTCGAAAGGTTCAACCATGCTTTCTCGTTGCCTGAAGGTGCGATGCAGGCGAGGGAAAATATTCAGGTGGTTTTGAGAGGCTCTGCAGATGAAGATATGACTTCGATGCTCCGCATTTCGCAGAATTTCTGCCAAGCTTCGCTAGATATTGCATATGGAACCGACCGAATCGGCCAAGCCAAAAGAAGATCTAACTTGTCCTCGATCATACTTATTGTGAGGATACCAGTGAGGACCTTGGAACCAGCATTTAGTCTCCTTGATGTGAGAGAGAAGGGTCATCAGCTCCTGGCTTTTCAGTTGTATGATTTCAATATTATTATGCTAAGTTAAAGTCCTGCAATATACCAGGAGGCACTGGCTAAGCAGCGTTATAGTGGTGAACAGCGATCCTGCTGGCCGGATAAGCACCACAACGTCGCTTCACTAGTACCCCCTAGTATACTGAAGGTCGTTAACTCAGCATAAGGACTTTGAACTTATAATGCATCTAGTCCTCTGATTTATTTTTACCAGCACACAGAATTGCCCCCCCCCCCAAATATAATTCGGAACAGGCACACGAATCACAAGCTCAGCAGACGTTCCGCCCCACACTATCACGTTCGTGACGTGCGTTAGATGCATTGGTGTTGTCCTGATGAGGGGCTGGGTAGTAGACGTGCCTTAGTTTTGCAAAAATGGTTGCGAGGGGAGCCGCTGGCTGAGCTAGCCTTGCTTGAGTGGCTCGACCCGGCCGGCTGCCGTATTTTCTTGAAGCTAAGATCTTTGCGACCACTGTTCACAGATTCAGAAGCTTGCAGCTTCAGGGAGCCGAATTAAGTGACAAAAGCGTCATATTGATTGTAAGCCACATTATATGCGTTGGATGGTCAAGCGGATTTTCCTGTAGCATTGCATCATAACCACGATTCTACGATTTTACTCTCACATTTGATTTACACGGAACACGTGAAATTTTAAACTTGCGAAAAAGCTAAATAATAGAGGTCAAAGCTGTTGCCAGGCGATCACGCGCTCTCGAGTGCATCACATGGATCTAACCGTTTTGGGCAGCTTTTAGAGATTTTTGTCACATTTCAGCAGCCAGAGCAGAAGGCGTGAGAACATCTCTACATTACATGCGACTGAACCAGCTAAACCTCACCAGATTTTAGCAGCTAGAGCAGAGACGTGAGACCAACTGTACACTACAGGCGACTGAACCAGCTAAACCTCACCAGATTTCAGCAGCTAGAGCAGAAGACGTGACAACTGTACACTACAGGCGACTGAACCAGCTAAACCTCACCAGATTTTAGCAGCTAGAGCAGGAGACGTGAGACCAACTGTACAGTACAGGCGACTGAACCAGCTAAACCTCACCAGATTTTAGCAGCTAGAGCAGGAGACGTGAGACCAACTGTACACTACAGGCGACTGAGCCAGCTAAACCTCACCAGATTTTAGCAGCTAGAGCAGGAGACGTGAGACCAACTGTACACTACAGGCGACTGAACCAGCTAAACCTCACCAGATTTCAGCAGCTAGAGCAGAAGACGTGAGACCAACTGTACACTACAGGCGACTGAACCAGCTAAACCTCACCAGCGCATGTGAGACTGCCCGACACATAGGAGTGCTGGTAATCGGCTGGAAAGCTCCAGGTATCACCTTTCCTGAAACTGCTTTCGAATGCAAGGCACCGTAACCCAAATCGAAAAAAGCAGGTCATGTAAAACAAACAGCTCTGGTTGCTTTCTATGACCGGTTAGGCCCTGTTCATAGTGTCTAACATCAAACCAAGATATTTGTGTTTTCGTGATACCATTGTCACGATTGCAAACACCGCAAGTAATTGTAACTTGCCGGAGCTCGTCAGATGCCATTGTCGTGCCTGATAAGGTTCATAGCTATTTTAAGACAATATTGACTTTAAAATCACACCTGAATGCTACACCAGTGCCTCCCGCCGATAGCATTCCCACAAAAGGTGGACTTGTGAACGCGTTAAACATAGCTCTTGGTTTCGGTTGCCGAAGGTGTCTGGGTTTTAAAGATTAGTTTTTAGCATTACTTACAGACCAGCTAGCTCTCACATCTGTAATCGCTTCGATCGTTCCACACAGCACAAGGCGTTCTACCGACACTATAATATTGTTGCAAAATATTCATTACGTATTTTTTTGCTTCAAAACGACATTGCGGTTAAGCTTGTCTCCCATTCCTCTCAGAGGCAACTACACCCATGGCTCAACGTTTGCTGGGTGGCTTTTGACTGCCTAGATGGCGCGTTAATCATGTGTGAGATTTTATTTTACGGAGAGCGTAAACAATCGTCCACGACTTTATGAAGGAATATTAAATAAGACAGTAGTATAAGCCTTATTGCTCGAAAAAAACACATAAAAATGGAGACATAGTTGGGGTGATATTTCGGCAACATGCCTTTCTCGAAACAATAGCAGAAGTGAATTAAGAATTGAATTAAGAATAAAGAAGAATTGAGAAGAGAATTCATTTCTGCTATTGTTTCAAGAAAGGCACGTTGCCGAAATATCAACCTAACTATATCTCCATTCTGCAGGTTTTTCCGAGGAACAAGGCTAATACTATTGTCTTATCTATGTGACTAATGCTCCGTGCTAATGCACTGAACAACTTAAGGAATATTAAACGGAAAGCCAAAAGCTTAGAATTCCGCTCCTTCGGGGTGGTAGCGAATATGAAATATTCATAACTTATTGTGCAGAGTGGTTTTGCGCGGAAATAGTTCACCTATCAACCACATGAAACGACAACGTGATGCATCATGGAATTGCGGTACCGTGTTCAAAACTTAGATGACATTGAAAGATCATGGGCAAGACAAATTTGACAGAGGCGGTAGATGGTATTTTAGGCATCAATCGTGCGCTGTTCATTTGGATGTCAAATTATATGGCTGTAAAGGCTGTTTGAATGCTTAACGTGTCCTGACTGAATGCTTTAGAACCTTTTTAAAACCTTGAAAGCCACGCGTATGTGCCCTCCAAGCGACCCAGATTTGACCGCGCAGCATAAAATATTTCACTGCTCAGTGCTAAGTCCCCATGGTCAATGGCATCGACGAGAAAGTCTTGCTCCCTTTTTCATGGTGTGGATATTTTACGTCACGTGTTGAATATCGATCCTTGGCTTTCGGCACGTCCTGGTTTTGTTGTAGCCAAAGTTTCTACAGATGTCTCAACAGTTCTTCAATATGCTCTTCTGCTGCGCATCATCTTACAGCCTGGGCTGGCGTGAGGCAGCAGGCGGGCTTCCAAAAGATACGTGAGCGCGCGAATCCGTGGAATGGCACTCCGAAGCAGGGCAGTCAAATGGACGCTGCTTGCCTATGTGTGTTGTTTCGAGCAATCACATTCTTTAGTCCAACCAACATCTTTAAAATAAAAGTTAAACGGAACACGTCAATTCACAGGTGATCCATGTCATCATCTAGATCAACGTGAACTGTCACAGCTTACTCAGCGGACCACTTCAAAGCCACCATCACCATAGGCCCTCCCAAACAGCATCCAGACCCGCCTGCATCGCGTCCAAACACATCCCGCGCGCCAGACCTCCCGCGGCGCCCCGGGTCGCTGCCGCGCCGGGCGGCTGCAGCCGGTGCCTTTTCCCGGCGGGCTTTACCTAAACCAGGAAATCAATAAACATTTCTGGAGATTCGCCCAGCCGGTCCCGACACGGGCCCGACTGTTTCACTTCCATGTAATTGGAAAAATGTTTTATCACGCCGCCGGGGGCAGTTCAAGAAAATGATAACCGGCAGATAGGCGGACCTGGGCGAACACCGGCCTGGGGTTCATTTGTCCGCCGGCGCGAATTTGGCTCCGTGCCAACGACTGCGCTCAGCATGTTTACGGCACGTGGGATCAGTTTCCACGCAGAATTTTCAAGTTGTGTTTTGCGCTTCGTGTACTTTGCAAGTGCAAGCGGCCATTCCCACACTTGAAATAACGCGTTTTCGCCACACGTGGGCGAGGCAGAGCCGGGTCAGCAAAATGCAACAAAGGCCCCATACATTATTGGGCTGTAACGACTTTGTATCCCATTTTCAAAGCATGTACGATGTAAGTTGTGATACGCAAGCTGAAAAGCTCCAGTCGGCTTAATTGCGAACGCCGATACCTCCTGATGAATACCTCCTATGAATTTTTGCAATGGCGCTGGGCTTGTTACACCAATTGGCGGTATGGATGACTAATAGAGACATTTTGCACGATTCGGGCAGACTTATCGTTTTGGCTTAATGAGCATCGTTATCACAGCGGAGCTTTTTGTTCTGCAGCAACGCCTAATCACGGCGTGGATAAATCAGCCGGGATATCATCAGGGCAGCATCATCAGGGCAGCGTCACGAGCGTCGGCGTGCTGTGCAGACTGTGGGGTCCAACATCATCACATTTATCAGATAGTTTCAACGACAGCTGATGCGTTCCGGCCGGAACCCACCTACCCGGGAAAACGAGGCGCACCCCTGAAAACGCCCGTCACCATTCGTCTTAACGCCTCATCTCGCCGCGCGATTTGCCGGATGAGAACTGGCCGCCGCCGACAGCGATGGCGTCGGCAGAGCGCCGCCGAGCCGTTCGGCCTATGCGGCTCTGGCGGCCTCTGAATAACGCGCGCGAGCGCTGCAGCGGGAGAGCCGGCCGACGCTGCCTAATGGGATGGGGATTCTTACACCTGCATCGCCCTGTGATGCACTGTACGACGCGTCCGAGTGCAAACTCGAATACGGCACGGCGGCGGCCGTGTCTGCGGGCAGAGCTTGACGTGCCGCGCTGTTTATGCCCGCGTCGGAGCTCCGCCGGACCGCCTGAGCCATCACACGCGGCCGCGGCGCCGCAAGAGGAGCGAGACAGGCGCCGGCCGCATCGCAGTCCGAGGACAGCCCGGTTGCGACCAAGCTCCGCCTCGCCATCGCTCGCGGCTTTCCTCTCAGTGCGGTTTTACGCGGCGCACCTGCGAACGTTTCAGCCGGCGTTTTCTATGCCGGAACAGCGAAACGCCATTACGCCGCCGGCCATGCATCATCGATTACTCTGCGGCAACAACAAAGGCGGACGCCGGCCCCTTCCGTAAACAGACTTCCTCTCCCCTTCGCTGGATCATAAAGATCCAATGGCGGCTGGGAGGTGAGCGCGCGCGGCCGATGTTTGCTCCGCTTCGCCGGTTCCTGCCGGCGCGCTGGCGGCCCGTCTCCACGCCGTCACCGACGCCCGCTCTGATTTACGCCGCCGCCAGGAGCCGACGTCATCAGATTCGATCTGCAGCCTCGTCTGTGTCGCCCCGCGGGCCGGGGTGTCAGCGTGGGGTGGTCCCGGCGAGTGGGAGCCCTCCTCTCACGAGGACACAGGAGGGAGGGGGGGGGGGGGGGGGGCGCTGCGGTAGGCGGGGACTCGGTATCGCCCGCCACGAGGTGGTCGCAGTTTATGACCCCTTTACTCCCTATAAACCAGGTGCGTAAAAAGTCATGAGTACGTGCTCCCCTGATAAAAACTGGCTGTAAGGCACACTTCGGTTCGTAAAATTGCCACCCCTGTTCAAAAGATAACACAGATTCGATGACATTCTGTGGGTAGGATGCACAAAGGCGCACTCAAAACCTACGACGCAGAAGTTAGCAAATACAGCCATCACAGGCAAAGAAACTGCTGCTTAAGACATATCGTAATTGTGTAACTTGTTCACGGTTTAAAAGGCTAAGTGTCACAAAGCTCGGACTTTTAGCGGTTACACTTTTAATTGACTGACCATAACACCGGTCTTTACGAAACCAGAACGACTGAAAGCCTGAGTAACATGTCACTTAATACAGCAAACGCCCAACGCAAAGTGCTGTTTTTGTTCAGCATTTGTCCCTGAGCCACTCGTGAACTAGTTTAACATCTGGTTCTACAATAAATATCGACTTAGTTCTGTCCCCTCCCACACGCTCCGATGTTTTAGTTTTACACAAGTAGTTTTATGATTTTAGCTGTTTAGCATCTTTGCATAATCATTTACCGTACAGCCGAAGCATCTTGCAGGATAGAACTCTTAAGGTCGTTATTGAGCAACAAAAAAAGGTTGGAAGGTTATCACAATCAATTGAACAGTACCTTAGCCTTGAAAATGCTTGGAAATTCTAAGGCTGCAGGCTTAGAAATCCCGTGAGTCCGCACACGCTGTTCTTTTATAATGGATCACCTTGGTTGTTTGCTCCGGTGGCGTCAGAGTCAAAATTCTCGTCAAGCATAGCTTGTTGTGTGGACGCTGATCCTGCAACCATAGTGGTTATAACTGTAGAGCAATTTTGCTCGACCTGGTGGGCAGGCTAGTGGATTTGTGGGTAACTTAGGTCAAATTTATCGGATCAGCCCCTAACCCAGTTAACAAAGTGACACCCCTGGCTGTGGTGCCTAGAAAGCCTAACTTACTCAGCCACGTCTCAGAACGAACAGGATATATTCTTAGCATAGCACATTCTTAGCATACATTGGTTAAGCGTACACAAGAAACAGTCAACTCCAAGCTTGATACAACATTTCCGATGGGGTTTCACCCGGAACTCTGGAAAACCCCTTCGAGGAGGCACTCACAGAAATCGACTATCACCGCATCTGCATGATATTATCATCGGATGTTGTTGTCACATCAGGCTTTAGTATGTAGCAAATGAAACATTGTCCGTGACATTGACAAAATTTTTAGCTTAATTTTATTTTCCCTTTTCAGGCAGATATAGCAACACAGAGGCACAACACGAAATATTTTCTACAGAATACTTCGTGGCGTATCTTTTCCATCATTACAACGCGATAACAGATTATGGCGAGGCAACCACTGTCTCAAAATAATGTAGAGCGTAACTACGACTTAAACGCAGTTTACTTCTATTAGTGATTGAAACAGACCCGGTGAAACAAACAAACCAAAAGCGATTCACACAGTAATTCGAATCAAGGAAATTTACGACTGAAACTGACCCTAAGTCTGGATCAAGCAAGAAGTGGCTTAACCATTTGTGAAATCGATATAATTTGAATAGAATCAAATCATGCTAACGATGAACATCGCCGATATCGGAGCAAACAAATAACACTTCATCGAAACCTTAAATCAAACCGCAAGAAATTGTTTAAACAAACGCCAGTTAGGCAAGACCTTCTTAGTCTCTGATATCCGCTTTATCAGATGAGGACTTTTGCCTTCTTTCAAACACCAACCTTGTATCCAATGAAAATATGTGAGCAAAGTATTCTCAAACATAGTGTAAAAGTCCGTGCAAGCTCTGACTTTTACCCATTTTCATGTTAACCTTGACCCTTCCAATGTTGCAGAAATATTGTAGAAACGCCAGACAGTGTCATGAGGTCCCATGCATTATTCTCCCCAACGCAACTTATAAGATCATTTTCATGAAACTTTGTTTCACGCTCTCCGATAAATGGATTGCTGGAACCAGTCATATATGTACGTCTCATGCCACAAAGCAAAGTCAGAAACATTGTCATCTAGAAGCACGAGTTATTAAAAGTGTTATTATTCGAAACGGCATTGATAAATATGACGCATTGCAAGTTGAACTCACTTAAGTAGCGGAAATCTAATCGAACCCTATTCTGAACTACGTATAAAGTAAGAAATGCAAAGCAAAGTTGATTATCCGAGATTTGGAGGGATTCCTTATTCGATTCTGAACCCCAATTGAATCATGCAAACGTTTGTGGTGAATCAGGGCAAGCAACTTCATCACCAATTCTATTTTTATAAGAATGGCGTCTGATCACAACCTGATCTGGTCCACAATTGACTATTCAAGCAAATATCGCAAGCATCGTAAAGCGAGGAACCCCAGACGGGTCAAACAATGAGGGTGCAGTCGAGCAAACTAGCGTTCTGGAAATAGCGGCTCTGGTCCAACGACATCATGCAGCAGATTTGCTTGGCTGGATTTGCTAATTTACTTGCCAGTATCGCAAAGCTCCAACCGCACACATAACGTGTTCAAGTTTGCCCACGTAATGTCAGTGAATGATTGAACATCGTCGGTCGCTATCTCTCGCTTGAAACGCCGACTCCAACCGCCATGATCACTGTACATGCGTCATTGGCTTGCCTGCACTTTGTCCTTGATCAATAACGGTGACATGCCCCACTAAAAACTCATCCTGGTGCGCCCGTACCAAAATTTGTGTTGCTTCACACAAATGTACGGGCAGAACTGGTAACCAAGACCAATGGCGTGAGATCATTTAACAGCTATTGTTAAACCACTTCGAGGACGTGAGACCGTCGAGCTTAGCTCCTTCCAGATATTTGCTGCACACATATTCCGGGTCTGTCTAACTGCCCCGAAGTCCTGACCAAAAGTTAAATTAACTTTCTGAAAGTTGGGAGAGTGTCGACCCGACACCTGATTTGTGTGTCATATCGTACATGGGCGGAAATTTAATTCTGAGATTTCTAAACTCTTCCCAAGTTGCCGTCAATATTTAAACCTTTCATTAAGATCGCGCGCATTACTGGCAATTGGCTAGATTTACTTGGCCGGAAATTGGCTCCACCCTATATCTGTCCAATGCAAGCCCCAAAAATAGGCTACGAAAGCAGGTATGCTTTTAATGCTCACTATAAGAATCTATAACCGCGCTCTCACCCACTTACCAGTTCGAATCTGCGGCCACCTCCAGTTCCGTCCAATTTCCATCAGGCCCGCGGCCGTACCCAGGGCGGCGTGTTATGCAGAACACGGATGTTCTATTCAGCACTGGAAGCCGGCGCCGGTCTAATGGGCGATAGGGGGATCTGGCGTCTTAGCAGTGGGGCATTTACACACCATTAGTACCCACCAGCGAGTGCGGGGTACACAAGTAACGGCGCGCCCAAGTGCTGGTCGGTGGCGAGCACCGAATACCTACCGCCTCTATCCCCCAGCGCCAGCTTAATTAAACGCAAGCGTCGGCTATCTAAATTGTGGCCGTTTCCTAATCAGACAGCCGTCTGCCTTTAATAATGGGGAATAATGGGGAATTTACGCAGTTGATAACGACCGGGGACAGGCCTTCCCGGCGGCAAGAAAAAAAGCAATTACAAGGGGCTTAAATCTTTAAACCAGAGCCGCACAGAATCTTGCGTAAACCAACTTTTCTACGTGGATTCAATGAAACGAATGCTTTCTGACGCGCGGTTCCGATCACAGTTGATAAAGCATCTTGTGAGTTTTACACCGGCTGTTCACGTCGAAGCCAATGGCACACAAGCTAAATAAATGTCGTCATCATTCACGCACTGTCACTCATCTGCGCAGCATGTGATGTGAATCTGCAGCACCGTTTCGACACGGCCACCAGTGCGCCGACGACTCGTCCGTCGCCGCCACCAAACCGCAGCCATGTTGCCGAGCCCTCCTCTGACGGCGGCGGCGCTGACCCTCCGCCCCTGCCTTTCAGGTCTGCCTCCGCCGGCCAGTCCGGTGCCGCCCGATCGCGCCCGCCGTGTCAACGACCGACTCCAGTGCGGGCCGGGCGCCGCGCCGGTGGGACCAGGACGGCGGCGGAGACCGGAGCGGCGGGACAGGAAGAGGGTCGGCCGCGCGCCGCCCGCCGAGCCGGCGCGGCCGCCCGGCGACGGCGACGGTCGCACGCGCGCGGCGCCGGCCCGACCGCGATGGGTCGTGCCGTTTGTTTTCCAGCGGCCTCCGCAGTCGGCGTCTCTGACGTGTTTGTCGGTTGCCGATAGGTTTTTGTCGGAGATCAGAGATAGGGCACATTGCTCTGTCGGCGTCTGGCGCGGCGGCGGCCGCGGAGCGCCGGGGCCTACCAGCTGCGCGTGCCGTCGCAAACGCATGCCCCCGAAATGCCGCGGAAAGGCCGTCTTGACAATGTCGCACCTGGCATGTGAGAAGAAGCCCGGGGCCAAAAATGCACACAAAATTCACAAGCACTCGCTGAACGACCGGTCTGAAGGCGAACAACGGACCTATCTGTCAGCCCGTCATGCACAGCGGAGACAGAGCTGCGAGCCGTGTCAGCTCCCCGTGACCTACTGTCCTGGCTCATCCTGCATGAATCGCCGGCGTGGGAGGATGGGCGTGTTAAATACATATCTCATATCCTTGCCGTCCCGGCCAGTCGAGGGCGCACACAATGCGCCGGGCGGCAGCTATTACGTAAACTAATGACGCTCTTGAGCTGCCAATACCGGTTCCGCTATTGCCACCATAACTCTTTTTCATATCTTCATTTTGGGACATTACCGAAGTCCGGGGAGATTTATGCGCGTTCATTTATATGCAGAAGGTGTGACAAACGAGGAAAATTCGCGACGCCGCCACCGCGGCCGGACCGACCATCGGAGAGTCCGAGTCATTTTCCGGCGCCATTGCATCACAGCGACTCAACGCCATTTGCATAATGGCGGCTCCTTATCGGGCGGCCATCAGCGGGCTAAGTGCTTCTCATGCAATGCGCCTGGCATGAGAGGCGAACCACTGGTGTCGGCGGCCAGCTACATGCATTATGCATCCGATACAAAAGATTTGTGTGCTGGTTTTTGGCATCAACCATAGATTGCAGCCATGCGGATGGTCGTGCTGTGGCGTGTAATTCACACTGTGCCTTTTCTTCTGTTTAATAATAGGCAAAAGCCAAGCGAAACCTGTATTTAAGGTATTTATGGCCTCTTCGCAATGTTTCATATATAATGAGCGGTCATTATACGTAATAACCGGCATGCTTCTGTTGTTTGCGTGGTGTTTTCAAAAATATTCTCGGAGTAGATCACGCACTAGCATTCCGGCCCTCCAGCGCCGCGCTCCCGGAGCGGAGCTGTCTAGCAATCACAGTCCCCATTGCAGGACCACCCGCACCACCGTCGGCGACGCTGGGCGGCCCGGTGCTGCAACACCGACACCACACGTCCGCAGACATCTTGGCCGGTCCTGCACAGAGTGATTTCGTTACACTCACCTCAACACTTGCAACGAAAAGTGGACGGAGGGTGGTTCAGGGGCCATGGCATGTCGGTGGAATAAGAGTGACACGACAAAACACCTGCTGAGCAGAATCGCTCAAAACGCGAACAACACATGGCACGCATTAGCAGGATAGCTGAACGCGCATTCGTCGTCGTCGGTAAAGTGACGTGATCGGACGTTTTGCAATTACGCTTTCGTCTGTGGACTGCGAATGCCCTATATAAGCATTTTTCGTGCACTGCATTGCGGTCCATATGACCGTTAAAACGTATTGGCGATCAAATCAAGATTCGATGTTCATGTGCCCTTACTTCCTATTCGGATTCTTCAGCTCCCAAGCTAGTAATAAGCCCGCCGAATGATATTGCCATCTGTGAATGCCTTGCTGGTAACGCTGATCGATATGTTCGGCGGGCTCTCAACAGCTTGCGCCGACAGGCTCACATCTGCTTTACTTGGTGCAACATGGTCTCGCATTCGTTCAACTGTATGCGCATGTTTCTGGCAGCCCCACCACGCCACTTGAAACGTGCCTGCGCTGCAGATCTTCAACAAGCCGCGGTCACAGGCTTGTTCCGCCGCCCAGCACACAGCGTTTTCCGTATTTACATTGTTTTTCCGCTCCACCAGATACCGCAGGCAATTCTGCCGGTGGATACAATTTCAGTGGCCGGCGTAAATAACGCCAGAGAACTTGTAAGCGCGGGCTTACCTTATTAAGCCAACCTGCGGGAGCGAACAAAGTTTCCTGCTTCATCTTGCGAAGCGCCGCTTAATGTCTTTTGTTTCATGCATACATATTTCCCGGCGGGGACTTTAGCACGAGAGGCGCGATGGCGGCGGCCGGGCGCGCGGGGCGGCGCCGCCGACAGAGCGCGCCAGACGCGCCGAAAATACTCATCGCTCGTAAATTCCGGCCAAGACGCATCGCGAATTCTAGCGCGGCTTACCGGTAATCCGCGTCGGTAAATTTGTCGGGGAATTAGTGGGCGGCGGCGGCCGGCAGTCGGCACTGGTAATCCGCGCCCGGCTGTTGGCGGCCGTCGCGCGGCCCTCTGCCGTCGCGAGGCGGCGGTCCGTCGCGCTATCTCCCGCCGCGCCGGCGGCTCTTCTGATCGGCCCGGGCGCACAGGAAACCTGTAAGCCGGCCGCGGCCGTAGAGAATCGGCTAACGACGCCGGCGGCGCCGTTCGGCGCGAAAGACGACAGCCCTGGCAGGTCGTATCGGGTCGGAACAGCTGCCGAGCGGGCAGAACGGCGTGCCGCCCGTTACGCCGGATTACGGTTTTGAGTTATGCTGCCGTCCGCGGCAAAATGGCGCGTTCGAAACAATATGAAGCGGCATAATTTACAAGTGTTTAGCCTGCGTCAGAGAGCGCCAGACAAAACAGGCGCGCGGCGTCATGTTCTGTCGACCGGAAGCCATGTTGCGACCCAGGGCGGACGGCGACGCCCGGCCGGCGCTCTTCAAGGCCGTCATCCGGACATTTCACCCTCGGATGCGCTATGCGAGCTGTTAATGATGCTGAAGAACTGTTGGAGCAAATCAAAACTTTACGATGCCGACCGCGGCGACCATTTCTGTCCGAGCGACGATGAAGCGTCGCGTCAGCTCGCAAAAACCTCGCCCGGCGCGGGCCGCGACTGCTCGCATCGGAACAAAGCGCCATGACACGAGAGACGCCATTGTTGGAATGGCACGCGCGCGCGGCTAGCGGACCAGGGCGTCCTGTTGGCACGTCCGGGCCACCTGAGCGGCGGCTCGCGTGGCCGCCGCCGGCCGGACCGTGCCCGGCGATATCGGGCGCTAACGGCGGCGTACTATTTCACGCAGGAGGTCGTGTGGGACGCGCGATAGCGCCGGCCGCGACAGCGTCGCCGCTGCCCGGCAGCCACTTGGCGCTGGAGATATGCACGAGAAGTGCCCGCGCAATGTGGGCCCGGATCAGGCCATCTGCTCGAGCACTTGGCGAAATTAGACGCCCGTCGCGGGCGCGCCGACAGACACCGGTGGCGGCAGCGCGTGCTCGGTGCTGCCGTGGAGCACGGTGCTCGCCGGGCACGGAGCGGGAGAGTTTGCGCGCACGGCCGCACAGCGGGCCTCGAGCGTATTGATTGGAAGCCACGCCGTGAGCCGGCTGGAGCTGGGCCCCTGTCGGGCGCCGGCCGCTAACAAAAAGTTATCCCGCGCCGGAGTCGTACATTTTTCGAGTGTAATTGCGTTTTTCTCCTATTTCTGCCGGCGGCCTCCTTTTCTAAAACGTACGGCTCCCGCGGGCATGCTGCCTCTTTGGGGAGGAAACTCGAAACCTAATTTACGAGGGCCAACTGAGAAATCTTTAAAGCCAGCCGGCGCGGCGCGGCGCGGGCGGCGGTGGGTGTTTGGCGAATCCGACAAACATGTCGAGCAGCTTGAGGTGGGTGCAACAGGCCCCTCAAGTACGTATAAGGAGGCATTTATCGGTACAAGGCAAACCGGAAGTTATTTTAGAAAGAGAGGCTTTGCTTGAGCCATCCCGACGGAAATGTTCTAAATCGGTTGACAATTATCTACATGTTGGTTCAATGACAGGTAACAACGGAGAGTTGAAATGCAATCAAAATTGATGGCAAAATATGCAAACTGTTATTAATCTATGGAGATGCAAAAATTGTGACCGCACTTGCATTTGATGTGCATATAAGCACATCCTGCGCATTCTAACTTTCTGAACTTGTGCCTGTAAATAGCGATCTCACGGCTTTTCGTATGCCCCAAAATTCCCGAAAAATATTCCGTAATATTTTCCGTAAACTACTTCAATATTTTCACCGTTTTTAATATAAGCGCGACCCACGTGAGGTTTATTGACTACCAAAAGCCGAATTTTCTCCGTGGACCAGCGTGGTGATGCACTTCTGCCAAGGTGTCGAAGATTTATTGATGTTCATTGCATAGTGGGGCGAGGATAAAGTTTCGTGAATTATGGGGTCTATGCCTAACGGAAGAGCGGTGGATAAAGAGAGGAAGAGGGAGTGAGAGAGAGAGAGAGAGAGAGACAAAGAGAGCAAGAGAGAGAGAGAGAGAGAGGAGAGAGAGGGAGAGAGAGAGAGAGAGAGAGAGAGAGAGAGAGAGAGAGAGAGAGAGAGAAGAGAGAGGAGGAGAGAGAGAGAGAGAGAGAGAGAGAGAGAGAGAGAGAGAGAGAGATAGAGGAGAGAGAGAGAGAGAGAGAGAGAGAGAGAAAGAGAGAGTGGAAGGGAGGGACCGGTGTCCCCAGCACACTCTGCTCAATGGCAGGCAAACAAAGTGCACCTTTGAAAAATGGTTTGATCAGAATGTTCAAAGAGCGAGTACTTTATGGTCTTCCGTAAATTGCTGGCACTCCAACGGTGTTTAATTTATGAAACACTTTGGCCGGCCGAGCTACGCGACGGGAGTGGCCGGTAAATCACTATTGGAGCTAATATGAGAGCAATTTCCGAATATAGGGATGCTGATGAAGTCGGTGAAACTGGAATTGCACTGAGTTCAGCTGAAAAGAATGGTTTGCACAAAATCGCTGGACGGACACAAGAGGAGCTCAAAACGGAATCATTAAGTCCATCCCAATCTTAGAAATTGACGTCGTTTTTGCTCTTCTTGACTATGATTTTAAGTCTACAAGGATCCCGTAAATCCCTTGCAAATGACGGTTTAAAAAGCCTGCATTTCGTTAGCGCGCGCGACATCCCATCATAAGTTAACCACTTTGATCGAATGAATCGCTATTCAAAACAATCAGGCACACCTCCATTAATAAGGTTCGGCGGACAATGGCAAAACAGACCTTCCAGCTTCATCCACACTGGCGAGCCAGGCGGCAGCCAGGCGCCGCTGGGCTGCAGCGGCTGTCAGCCCCGCTCCCACCGCAGCACAGCACCCCAGCCAATGCATCACGCATCGGCCATCCCGACACCGCAACGGTATGCATTCAGGTCGGCGGCGGCCGTTCGCGATGCTTTATTCGCACGAAACGATCCATCCAGCCGCAGACAACGGCGCGGCAGTCCTGGCGCGTGACGCCGCGTCCTGCCGCCCTCCCCCTCCCCCTCCGCCGGCGGCGGGCGGCGCGCACCATCGCCGCCGTGCTTTGGCAGCGCCCGCGGTCACCTGCGTCGGGTGCGATCCTTGCAGCCGTCAGCGGTGCCCGCGGCGCTGTTACCGGCCACCTCGACGGCCGCTCGTCATCTCGGTAATGGCTTTATTGCTTCGTGCGGCGGGACTGACCCGGGCCGCGGCGGCCGCCCGCGCCGTGCATGCCGACGGAAGTGCGTGGCCGGGAGCCGTGCAGGGCCGAGGGCGAAGCGGGACCTGCGGGTCCGAGAGCCTACGGGCCCGTGGGTCCCGAGCACTGCGGCGGTAGTGGCTGATGGGAGGATGGCTGGGTGGTTACGTAAGACGGCTCGGTGTGTGGGCGGCGATGCGGGGACCACAAGGAGAGAAGAGCCGATGGATGTGTTTTGGGTGGACACGGGAGATACCGGACGTCAAGGAGCCGCACTTAACATGCTACGGCGTGATTGAAGGAAGAGGAATGGAAAAGGCCAAGAGAGAGGGAAAGAGAGGGTGGGAGTGGGAGGGGGCAAGGGGGCGAGGCAAGGGCATAGCGCGGTGTCTTGTCAGGTGAAATAGAAGCCAGTTCATTATTGTGCGTTCTGTTACCTACTATTTACTACGATTCCATGGTTATCAAACGTCAAGAAAGATAGACGAATACATTGACGTACCCTGGTGTCTAATTACCCATATTTGCTGCAAGATACTGAATAGGTGAGGCGCGATGCTCCAATGGAAGACTCTTCTCCACAAGTGCAATGGAGTAGAGTAGCGATGAAACAAGCGAACATATTTGAGTGACAGAACATAATTGGAGTACACATGAGACTAAATCTAAACATATTTCAAGTATGTTGGTCATTGACAATGACATTAACCGCAGCAAAGCTCTATCCATGGATTATTTCGCCAATGACCGTGCCAGAAATGCACCATATACCACAATGAAAAAATACGATGTTGGCAGAGTGCACTGGCAATGATCATGTCATACGTGTTTGTCAGAAAATGACGATAATGTCAGAATGTTGCAGAAAAGATTCCATCCCTTTACAGTCACACTGCACTTGAAGTCGCCCTTCAACTTATCATCCTTGCTCACCATTAGCCTTTTCAATATTCTGTCTAGCGGCAGTGCAGCCATCCTACAATTTTTTTACTAGTATTAGCGGATCGACAAAACAGACAGCTTCGACACTGCTCTCAGCAACCGCAAGCTATATGTAGGCATTCCCTGGGACGGTAGAAGCGATCAACCCTATTACAGACTGAGCGGCTTCGTGCATTGATCAAATATGGCTGCAAAATGGTGTATATGGTGTCTGGTCGCGATTAGTGAACTTGTACAACGCAGCGTCTATTGGACAATCAGTGCCGTTCTTGTCCACGAGTGTTGCCGTCGCTTATGTTACATTTGCAAATTCAGCCATTCGAAATTGAATCAGTTGTTAGAAATTAAAAACTCGTAACCCAATGTACCGGAACTAAAGGATTCTAAGGCCAGATGTTTGAGCGTCTTAGGTCCTGATAAAGATATGTTTGTGAATATCCGCTGTTCTGTGCACTACCACATCCAGTTGTGTCGATCAAATTTTTATGTATTGAAACATGATCTGTGAGATAGCAATGGGACACCGCAGGAAGTCAGCTATCGGTGCCGAGGCGTTGTGACTGACAGTCCTTCATTGATCCATTTCTGTGAAATATTAATTTCAATGCCATGAAGTGTGCTACGTTGATGGAACAGGCGTCTATGCCCTACCCACTCTCACATTCCCTAGGACGCAGTTGGAAAGGGTTCGGGCTGCTTTTATGGCATAATGGCGGGGGCCTCGTTTATTATAGGGTCAAGCAAGGGGAACGACCTAGTAACCAGCTGACAGGGAGTTCTGAACAGCACACCGCTTACATCTTCACATACCGCTGAAGGAAAATGGGATGTGGTGGAATTATGCATGGAAATGACATTATCCAATGCTGGAGTTATTGAAACACACCGCACAGTTACTCACCACGCATCCTTGTCCACACCGATCAGAGCGTCGCCAGACCAATAAAACGCCTACGCCAGTAGAGGCGAACGGCCCGAGTCAAAGGATTAACCCTGGTTCAATAAAGGACCAATAAAGCCATTCAGATAACGGCTGCGGCCCGGAGGCGGTAGGAAACCTCTGCGGTGAGATAGCGCTGCGTTTCCGCATCTCCAGTCACTGCTCTGGAAAGCCGCAGCCGCCAGCGCCACGCACGCGGACAGTGCGATCGTTGCCTCTTCATTGGGCCCCGATTGCTTTCGGTGGAGATAGGACGGAAGGCGGCAGTTTCAGCACGCTCCACTGAGGAGCCGGATTTCAGCCCGACGGTAAGGTTCAACGCTTTTCTCTGTGCTAGGGATGCGTTTCAGCAGGTTTGAGGAACGCAAACTAGTTCTACATCCATTTCATCTCTCCCGATGCGGCCAATCTTGCCACTGATTCATCGTCCTTGTCACGGTCAAGCTTCTTGCTCAACTCAGCTGCCCTTTTTAAATCGCGAGCAATATCAAGATAACGGAAGCATCGAACAGTACGTCTCGCATTAACGTACGTCTCGCTCGTAGTATGTCTCGCATACAGTTTCGTATTGCGATACGGAAGGAAGTCTTGCATTTGCGATACAGAATTTGCAGCCTCGTATTACAATAAAAAATATTTTATGACCATTTTTACGGCGGAAATGATAAATGCTAACCAAAATGACATTAAATATTTTTGAACCTATTTGTAAATATTTCACAATATTGACCTGCTGTTGAGACCACTTCGCAAGCGATGTGTAAGGAGGTTCCATTCTTATTTTAGCAAAGTTATTCAACCAAAATAGGCATGGGGAGACCATGTGGTCGTTTCATTTGAATACTTTTTGCGTGTTTTGGCACGTCAGGCAAGGCTCATGTAAGTAATAAGTCTCCATTATGTGTTCATTAATACACGAACGCAACAAGGTGTTTGGCCAGGTATTTAGCTACGGGCCGGGAATAAAAACCTAACGTAGGGTTACGCGTCGAACACCAGTGAATACCACAAAATAATTCGACGAACTAAATAGTATGGAGTCGATAGCGATAAGCGCCAGTACAGTATTACGCAAGCAGTTGAAACAAATTTGAACTTTAGTAATTCGACGCTCCTGTCGGGCCCCAAGTATGCCGAGTCAGTGACTGTTTTGCGTCAAGCTCAGCAAAAGATCTACAAACAACTTTTCATTATTATGCACACCATGCACACAACGAAAGGGTTTAGGCAAAAGGCGGTGTCGCCAATTTCCTATGTAGTATGTCCCCTTTATCCATGTCAATGCAGAAGTTGGCTGATGCTTTATCAAACAACAAAACTTGAGTTTGATGTGGCTTACCATAAACCAATATCTTCACGTGTGTCCTCATCCGGACCTTGGCAAAATGTTGATTCCTTTTTAACTGCGGTAATGTCATGAGACTCCAGAATAAAATATATCAGGCTTCCTAGTTTTCGGGTCATCGATGAAGATGTTTGATTGTTGCAGCTTTGGGGGCTGGATGACATCTGTGCAGTTTCACTGCAAGTTTGTTTCATATGTTTTAAGAATATTTTTTAGAGCTTTGGCAAATGGTTTTGGTACACTGGTTAAGCCAAGCACAAGTATAGCGCAAGTATATGCCTCGACAGCTCACGCCTTCAGCGCTTCCATCATGACGGCAAACAGCTTTGCATATGCACACCCATGTTTACGGCATCCCAGAGGTAAGCTGCTGAGTGGGTCAGCATGTTCATATGTAAATACATAAACAGTCATATACACAAACATTGGTGGCTAAGAGCGATATTAAAACAAGCGCCATGCATCAAATATATTTTACGAGAAATAGACGTTTATGGAAGATGTGCATTACCAACAAAGTCATTACGAGATATTGGTGGCTTTTAAACATCAGCGCCACATGGCAGACAACTTGACTACACGTTTAAACAGAAACGTAGGCGAAATTAACGCAGCAATCCACTCAAAATGTTAAGTTAAGCGGACGCAGCGCTTTTTATGGAAGCATAACCATAACCCTCAATAACGGAGGATTCTCTTCCTTGCATGTTGCACAAGCCATTATGACAGCGCTGGCCGAAGGCTGGACGCGAAACCTCGCCGGATCTCTCCGAGCAATGAAGCAATTAAGGGTGCATCTCGCTTTATCGCTGGACAATCGCCGAAAACGTACACCGCCCAAATCAGCCTTGCAAAAGGTACGAGCCGACCGCTGCAAATTATGTGACGTCCGGTTATCTACGGCGCCTGAGACTAGAATGTTTTAGTTTGAGGCCATTAATTCCAAAGATTTACAGCGCCGGCGCGATACCCATTTACAGCGGCGGCCGGCCCTGACGGCGCAGCCGCGTGAGGCCCCGTCGGCCGGCTACACGTCCCGGAGCTGGCAGTGCCGCCCGCCTATGACGAACGGGGTCGTTCCCGTGATAAATTCCGTCGCCTGTGAGGGAGCCGGCCGGCCCGATCCGGTCCGGTCGCGTCCGTAGCGCCCGCGGTGTCGGGCGCCGGGCGCGGCCGGCCTGCACGCAATCACTTGCAAACGCTGCATGACTTTTACGGCATGCGATTTTGTGTACTTTTTACGGTCGCGTAATAACGTGCATTACGGCGTCGGAGCGGCGAGGCGGCGCTTTCCGATGCCGGGGCGGCCAGCCGCTGGGACGACGGGAAGGGTGACGCGGCGGCCGCTGGGAGGTTCAGCTGCTCTGCCGAAGGCGAGACAGACGCCAGCTGCCGGACACGTCGTCCTCGGAGACGGACAGACAGAGCCATCTGTAGACGACGCCGCCAACTACTCACCGCCGCCGGGCGGACACTCGTCGAACTACGGGCGATCAGATCGGCCACGAAGGGCGGCGTAATGGAAATAGCAACCAAGTTTTAAGCGCCAATTATTCGCCATTTTCGCATAGGATATGATTTATTGGATCAATAACATAGCTCTCCAGAACACACGAAGGGTATCTTTACGGTTGGCTTTAATGGCAGCGTCGGCACGCGATGCTAATGCCGCTACGAACCGTAAACTTTATTATTTTACGATGCGCTTTCCGATGTTAAAAAGATACCTGGATTAGCAGTTTTCATTAAACCAGGCATTCCCCTGCACTCAATGTGCAGTTCTTTTTCTATTATAAGGTTCATAATAGGCCGGGTCAATCTCCGGGTCGATAACTGTGATGCACGAGCACTATTGCTGAGCAAAATGACATGATTTCTGTCAGTCTTAAGCCCTACACGATCACTTGCCTGGTGCTGCAGGCCTCATAGAGTGCCATTATATTCAATACAGTAAGATGAACCAACACCTCGAAAGGTTTGGTAAATCACTGAAGAGTGGATATGGGCAGCTTGCAGGAGTGTGGTCGGCCTGTAAGGGTCTGTTCGAGATGCAGCGTGGTCTTTCCCTATCCGAAGCGCCACGCGGCCATGATGGGATCCATCGTATCAGAGCACGGATGAAGCATATGATTGGCTATGCAGGCAACGCAGCCGCTCGCTTGAAAGCTTTATGTAACTTTGACATTAACTGATCGCAGGAAGTAAATCTTGCATCGATGAATGTTGCATCAAACGAGGTGCTGCTTAAGAAACAATCTTCAAAAAAGAGGACTCGTGGAAATTCGACATTGAAATGCGTACGCAACTTATTCATACCGCACCAATAACTATTGTACATGAAGCATGCATTTCGTCGTCGATGAGAAGTGTGCGCTTTATGAGCAATGTGCATAGCTAGTAATTTTTACGTGCCGGGAAAACTTGTTCGCTTAGTATTCAGCACCACTCAGCACGCATTTCATCTCCATACGCCCGGGAACACATCGTCGCTTCGCGATAAAACCGTACCCAGCCGGCTCTGACGTCACAGCCCGTCCGATCTTAGTTCGTAGCGCGGTCAACAGATGGCAATAAAATCAGCGAGATGAAGTGGGCGTCGCCTGGCTGGCGGCGTTATCCGGGAACGCGAGCGGCCATGATGGCCGTGCGCCGGTAACGGCCGCCCGCCAGTCGGATTCTGCGCGTTAACGGCCCGCCTGGTGATCGCTTTAATTGCGAACGTTGCTTTACTAAGCTGCCCCGCGAGTTGTTGGATTATTCGAAGGTATTTTCTGAAGTGTGTTTCTACAGTTAAGGGCTGCTAATGAGCTTCGGCGGACTTTTGATTACGACGGTTTAATCCGTCTTGTCAAGCATCGCCGCGTCTCTGAGCTGCGCATTTACGGTTCCGCGAACAGCGACATCCAATCTCCCTCGCCCTTCTAGAGCGATGCTATGTAACGCAGTTGCGCAAGTGCTGCACCCAACCATGACTGTGTGCATTTCGAGCATTTTACGTCTCCGCCCGTTTGCTGGTGCGTCGTGGTTCAGTCGGACGGCAACGCCGTATAAAGTGTTTTACTGTTCACTTCATGAGCCCTCTTCTCTCGTAGGTTTACCTGGTGTGGGTGTAAAATAGGAGGAATGATTATTTTACGGGTCGTATACCGGCGTTACGGTCATCCTCGGGTGTTGTCACTTCAGTGTAATCGCTTTATGCCGATAAATTGATTGACGACGTTGCACAATTCTACTAAGTTTGTGATAAAGCAGGCATGGACGTGCTTAGAAAGTCAATGCCGGTGTTATCTCGCAGATACCACACGATGGCTCCGTCAGACGATAAGAGAATCATCAGGTTGTTTGTTTCGACTTGCACGGAAGGATGGTTTTATTGTTTGGTAATTCAATGGGTCTATTAGCATCAGATTCTGGAACGTGCCCTAGCCCTGGGTCGCCACCCTGGCCTTAGCACTAGCAAACATAAAACGACTGGTTAGTTCTGTCACGCACTGACTTTAATTCAGATATCGCATATTTCATCATCGGCATTAAATTAAAACGACCGCATGCTGTATAGTATGTAAGGCCTCGCTGCTGTAAAACACAACAAAAAGGTTGAAATAGGCGTCAGCGCTCTTTATCATCTTGCTAGAGGAGTTGCAGACATTGCAATAGAGCTGTATGATGCCAGCCAAGTCGATAAAAAATCTACCATTAGTGCAGCCAAGCATATGTGTGGATTAGCAAGACTAGCCAACCACCTCTGGAAAAGGCTTACATTATCAAAATATGCCCTTTCAGCAATGGCGTGTCATCTCGTCGCGAATATTCTGCTGACTTGACCTCGATAACGAAACCCTGTCAAATTTTTGTCAACCATGTCAGCCAGATCGAGAAAAATCCACCACTAGCACAGTCACAGAAGGATCAGCACACCACCTTTAACAGGAACTTGTGATGTCAAAATGTGCCTTTTGGCCATCTCGTGTCACCTTACGATGGTTGTTCTGGTAGCTTGACCCCGATAAGGAAATCCTGGCAAAGTTATTGCAACTGACCGTCCTATATTGTTTGTACGACGATCTCCGCGAAGACGCATGGGATCTGTTATTCAATTATTGTATGCTTAGAGGCGGTGGCTGACATCGCAGCCACCAACCGTTACCTCTGGTGCCTCTGGCGCATTCTATCACCGCATTAGCACTGCCCACCAGCCCCATCTCCCCAGTCCTCCCTCCGCGTCCTTCCACCGCACGAGGTCGGTTCCAATCCTCCCTCCGCACGTGCGGTCCTTCCACCGCACGAGGTCGGCTGCTCAGCCCCACTGGCCGGGTCCGGTGGACTTCAGGACCCCAGGCCGGCGGCTAGTGGCGTGCGTGGATGGCACTACGACCTCCCGGCACGGAGGAGCCCCGCGCCGAGCGGCAGTCACCGGCAGGCCACGCCGAGTATGTTCCCCGCGCCTGTGAATCGAGTGGCTTCTTTGGACCGCTGCCACCTCGGTCCGCTTGTGATCTGGCTGGCACTCTCGGGACGGATGAGAGACAGAGGAGGGACAGAACAGGGAGTGAAATCGTGTTACATTGTTTGCGTCTGGTACCGTTTCAGTGATCTGTTTTTGTTGTCTTCTGTGAACACTCATATCTGGGAAGATCCGTCCGACGTAATATGCGGTACAACATTTATCTATGGCTATTACATACTCTAATGTAAAACTTCCTGCAAGGTAATTTGAACGTTTAAAACCTAGACACTGATTTCGTAAACCCAGTTGTCCTTCTTCCATTTACCTGCTATCATCCATTTACCGCTTTTCCCAACTTTACATACCGCACCCCATCATTTTGGTGGGTTCTGACTGCCAGTTCAAGACCTTTTGAATTATATGCGCGGTTTATTACTACTACTGCTGGTGCAGCCGTCTGCTTTTGCCCGTAACGCGGCAGATTAATATTGAAAGCAGTCGTTTTCAATACTACCGTGACGCGGGTTGCAACCTTTCCGCTCGAGTTGTTTTGTGCCATCAAACGGTCAAGCTAACATTACGATCTACCTGCAATCCAGCGCGAGCCTCATACCTGCATAAGAAAACTACAGCGCGCCATGACTGGGTTAATGACCCCGCACCGCGGAGTTGTTCGGCGCCCATACTCCCACATGACTTTGTAAGTGCTTAGATTCGTACATTTCTTGATGAAACTTGGCCATTGGCCACTGTTCAAGCCATTACTTGGTGTATAAGCACTAACGGAATGAGTCTAATATGAGCAGATATGAGCAATGCCGCCTGGTCATCGCGCACAGCCGCTCTTAAATTCATGACCTGTGTTCGCTCACCCTCTAGGTCATAACCCGGTACGCCTGGGTTTCGCAGTAAATAAGCCCGTAGCGTTTCGTACGCCAAGAAGCATTCATACCTCCGATGCTAGTAGGCCACTTAAAATGCAACATTTAGAATAACAATGGCCCATGGAACTTTCCTCTCTTAAGTATCTCATTGTCTAAGGCATGGCTGCAGGGAATGTGTTACCTTCCATCCATTTTTGAGCTGTGAACGCTTATTTAGTCGAGACGAACCTTTTTCAAGGCTGTAATAAGAACGTTTTTCTGCTGTGTTTTGTTTCAATAAAGTTCTTAATGGCTACATCGCCGACCGGTTCTTATCTCCCTTTTGCCATACGACATTGTCTGCCAACATTGCCTGGTCTGCATGGTTTGCACTCAAGCTCAGCCGTGGCTTCAAAATATACTAAGGTAATTTTAGTCGCTACTTGTTAAAATATGAATGCTTCCGCATCGGTCTATGTCGATGTTGTCTTTAAGGTATCTGCTAAGTTACGTGGGTTATGTTCCATTAATATCTGATATTGTGAAATCAGAACCTGGTCACCAAAGGTAGGGTGGTATTGGAGTGCGACAAGGCCTGAAGCGTTTTAAGATGGTACTCGGCTCTCGCACTCGTACACCCTCCGTACTTGTAGCGAAGTCGGATGCCAACGGCATACTTCACCCGATGGTCCGTTCCCAGCCGCACCTGCCAGTGATATGTTCAACTGGTCCGTTCCACGTTGTTGTACTATCCCACTCTGCGCAGCTCCTATTTCTGCGGCCAGTGTTCTGCTCGCAGTATCAGAATCTTCGTACTAGTCGTCCCGTGCAACTCAACGAGCTGACTGGACCCACGACTGGAACGAGGGCAGCTGAACAAAAGGGAGAGATACCAGTGACAGCGTCTCTATTCAGCCGGCGTTTAGAACTGCATTTGGACACTGCATTCTCATTTCGCACGGAGCTATGGCCCATCTGCAAGTTTAACAGCGGCCAGCTAGTATGCACGCGATGCCTGGCTAAAAGCCTGCGCTCGTCAGCGCTGTGAGAAAGTTCATCGGGCGTTTTCACCACGCACAAAAACAGACGGCCTAATGCAACAGGGGCATTCCGAGCCAGCTATCCCAGCGTTCAGTGCGGCCCGTAGCCGGCCGGCGACATGCGCCGTAAACAAGAAGTGAAAAACGGCGTCCTCCTTGTCACTGTGATCCTATCCAGACGCCCCGCGGCGATAACGGTTCGATGCCACCGCCATATTGTGCGATAAGAGGAAAAAGCGTGGCTCGGAGACCGACCGGCGCCACGGCGACAGCAATACCCCGGCAGAGGAGGCTGTCCGACGAGAGAGCGGCACGAGTGGAGGACCCGGCCAACGACAAGCTTTGTAAATTGAAGTTAACAGCTGACACCAGCATCATCTCCGGGGTACTCAAGTGGACACCGAACAAAGCCGGCGTAATTTCACCGAGTCCGCATGCCAGCAAAAATCTGAGATTCAAAACAAAACAAAAACTGGCCTGTTTTCGGCGTACTTGCACGATGCCATCTATACACGGCGCACGCTGTCGTTTCGCTTCACAGAACCCGCCACGGAGCGCAGTTCACGTGGCCCCGCCGCCCGCGGCCTTCCGGCGGCTCGGAGGGGCGGCGGCGGACGACGGCCACCCGAGGTGCGCCGTCGGCTGCAGTTATCTGGGCGCCGGGCTCTCCGAGGCGATCAGGGCCATCGTCTGTTCATTTTATACCCGGGGACCTCTGGGCAATTTATTCGGGAGCTGCTCGCCGCCCAGATAAGACGCTCGAATGGTGGCCGTTTCCATTCGGAGGCAAAGTTGGATGATATACCTGAAAGTTATGAAAGTAATTTCGCCAGTTCGGCACCCATTGGCCGTTTACCGCGTCTGATTGCGGCGCGGCCGCCTGCAGAGCCTGCAACGTCACCGGCGCTCTGTTTTTGTTCATCGCCGGTGTAGGAATGCCGTTCGCGTCGGCTATTCCAGCGGCGCGCGAGCATCCGCCGCGTGTTTTCCGCGGCGGAATGGCGTTCAAAGGATGCCTCTCGCCCGGCCGGGCTGTCCCCGCGACGACGAGGGGCTCGCCAGCGCGGCGGCCGGCAATTAGTGCCGCTTCGTAGCGCTCGTCAGGTAGGCGATACGCTGGCACCCTCCGAGCCGAAGCCCGTTATGGCTCGGCCCGACGTTCGGCGGCAAACATCACGCATCGAGGTGCCAAGTATGCCAGAAATATTCAGACGGCGGATCTGTCCCGAATCGCACGCCGCCCGAAATAGCGCCGCCGACGCGCGGGCGGATCATTCGGTCGGGGCGAGCACGGCCGCTTATGTATCATAATGAAGGGCTGTCGCGGCGACGCGGCGGTTACAATTATTGATAGGCGGGATACTGTGTGAAAACGCGAGCCGCAGGAGTCCGCTCCCACGACTGCCGTGCCCGCCGACGGTAATTCAGCGCGGCCCTAACTAACCTGGCAAATAAGATTATCATCAAAGCGCGAACGCGGCACGTAGGCCAATAAACAGCGCAAGCGGAGCGTTGCGTCATGAACGCCGCCCGTCGCCCGCGCTCTTCATTGGCCGCCGCGCCGCCTAAAACCCTTTCCGTGTACGGGTGGGAGGCGGCTCCTTAACCCGTCCGGTCGAGAATTATCGCAACAGGGCGGCGGCGAGCGCCACCCCAGAGGTGCCGTCGGTGAAGCAGCGGTCAGGCGTCCGGTTCCGGTCTGTCGGGGCGGGGCCGCCCGCGCGACCCTCGCTGTCGACAGCGACGCGCCCGCGCCGTAACGGGCCGCCGGTGGACCCGCCCCAGCGGAGAGCAATGGATGCCGCGCTCCCCTCCCGAGCCGCGCTCATTGATTTTGTACACCTCGAGAGTAAATAAGGCGGGCGCGTGGCAAAGGTGAGCAGCCGAATGGGCTTCGCACCCCGGCCTGCGCCCTGGTCGGGACGAGAGGGTCATTAACATCAGCCGCGCACATTCCGGCAGAAGTTATGGAAATGGCTTCATACGGGAAAACCGATGGTGATGTTGAAAGGAAAATCGACCATCGAGGTGTTTTTTTAGATGCTCCTTCCTTACACATGAGGAAACGATAGCTAAGGATGAGGGCCGAGGCACTGAACGCCTTTTTGATGGGGATAATTTCATTTTAGCGTTTGGCTATTAATTGACCCAGATGGATGCACAGCACTCCCAATATACCAAAAAGACAAACAAAGTTCTTGTGTGATATGAAATACATGCGACACAATGCCACTTTACCGTAACATAATGCTGTAACTTGCAGAAGTGTTGACCAACGGTGTACAAACCACCTGAATGTTGGCCAGGACGACCCCAGATACTGGTCCCTGGCTGCGCTTATTTCGCCAGTACACGACGGCGAAACACTGCAATTCTTAGCCCATCACGGGCTGAACACAGCCTTAACATTGCTTGACAAAACTGAAGGGCCTACGCTGGCCTCAAACACTTCCGAGCTATACCACGGCCCTGCTGGCCGGTGACGACAACACAGCCACAAGAGCAGCCGCCGAGAACCACCATTAGCATGAATGAGCAGCGCCGGTGGCAGGAGCCGCTGGGGCGGCCTGATTGGACCCGCTCTGCGGGGCGCCGAAAACAGGAGCGTAACTCAACGGCCGATAGCGCGACACGCGCCCGGGGCGCTGCCAAGACCGGACGTCGGCGGCCAATCTGGTCCACTCGGCGCCGTTTGGGGCGTTAGGGCGCCGGCCTCAGCTGACGCCCGCCGGCGATCAGACGTTCCGCCGGGTCGGCGACGGCGGCCACTTCCAACAGGCTCGTTCCATTACCTAACGGACGGGCGCGGCCGTGCGCGACCCGCTCCGGCGGCCGAGATATTCTGAGGTCATCTCCGATGGCTCATGACGACGCCCGTTGGTGGGCGCCTCACGCCCCGGCCGTCTTATCAAACGGCCCGGCCGCGTATTAGCGGGCACAGTCGCGCGCGAGCTCTGATGGCCGCGGCCTCATTTCCTCTCCATTCGCGGCAGTTGGCGCGGGAGGTGTGCTGTTAATTCCGCAAAATGGCGGCGCGCAATAACCGGTGTGCGGGGCGCCGGCGGCGGCGCGCCTCGGCCGCCGGCATCCATCAGCACCCGGGCAGGCGGCGCTCCCGGGCCGGCCGCGCCGCCGCCGCCGAATGGCGCGGGCGCGCGGGCACAAACAGCCGTTTGTTAGGCCCGCCGGGCATTAAGCACGTTTAAGTGTGAATTATCAGCGCTGGAAGGCGAAAGGAGCGCGACTAACTTGGCCGGCGCGAGGCGCAGGCGGCGGGGCGTGACTGGAAAATTTTAGGAGGTACTGATGTTTTGCGGAAGTTGGTGGATGGTAGCGTACCCCAGGCGCGAGCTCAGAGGAAAGTTTGCCAGTTCGCGGGGAGGAGGCAACATATGGCTGCTGAGTTTACGCCCGGTTTCGGCACGGACTTATCGAATGATGGTCCACAGTGAGAGGGGCCTGGCGGTGTGGACTCCTAGATTGTTTCCACGGAGGTTTGAGTTCGATCCCCGCCATGGGAAACTTTCACAGGCCATGTCCCTTCGGGTCTAGCGGGTGTCGGAACTAATGTCATGTCGCTAATTAAGAGCTGAAATATTTGTGATGGGACAACGAGCCCGCCCATTGCCAGACTTTGCACCACTGGCCTGGGAGGGTCGGGCCAGTAGCCAGAGCAACACGCGTCTTCGTCGCATGCAAGCAGGCGGAGCTAATTCGTCCAGCGAGCGAGCATATCATGGGAACAAACAAACTCGCGGCGTGCTACAATGGGCATCACCCTATCACATAAACATAATCAGACGTAACTTTGAAACGGAGCCATCCACTCACCTTCGCTTGGCGTGCCAAAGACATCTCATAACTCCCAGCTGGCTAGGCCGATTAGCTATGGCCGGCAGATCAGGGTGCCATGAACAAATCGCTTCGCTCACCACCTGACGACCACACCTTACCCTCGGTGTCTCAAGACTACGAAGGGTCTGCTATTAGCCGGCTATGTTTCATGGTCAGTCTCGATCGTCACATAACAGGCCCCTGAAACGGCCTTGCCTGTTATGTAGCTCTGACTTGCATGCAATAACTAAGATCATTAACACCCAGATCCCCGTCGCCGGTGAAGGCCAGGGAAGAGAAAGCCGCTGTGCTGGAGACCTTTTTGTTGGAAGTGAGCGAACAGGACTGGTTGGCGAGGAGCATGCGATCTTCTGGATGTCGTGCTCGAGCCAGAGGTTCTTCATGGCACAGGACTAGTTGAGTCCTCTCAGGGTAAGGTTGTCGCACGTGGAGCCAGCCTCAAAACTGTTCGCGTTGGTTCCACCAATCATGGAGCGGTTCTAGAGCCCATTGTACTTCAGATCACAGCTACAATAGCATGCAGGTGATTACATCGGACAAAATATCTTTGTATCTGATATCAGCTGCCACCGCCCAGTTTCAGTGACCCATGGTCAAAGTTTAGGTGACCCATGACGTACGCTTAGGTGGCTCTTGAGCTACGTTTAGGTGACTCATGACTTGTGTTGATCCTAAACGTCCCCTGGTTTCGACTTTGATGTAAACCAGTCTTATGGAATCTCAACGTATTAATCATCATGTAACTTCACAGGCTCCACCAGGTTTGGAAAGGCCGTGAAAGGTGGGCGGATGGGACAGTGAAATTATCTCAATCGCATGCATCTTCTACCCTTGATTTGCTCGTCTCTGACCACATCAATGCGCGTGCCGTGTTGATGTTTACGAACGAGTCGTGACATGACCAAAGGAGAGCTCCGCTCTTCAGAAGCATTCCCTCCCCCTGTGAAGGTTTACTAGTCATCCTCTGTGACGACGCGAAGCCGGGTCTTTGCCTGTTGTCCGGGGACCACGGGGACGAGGGAAACTTCGGTGACGTGCGTCAAACTGCTAAACCGGCTGAGGTCCGTATTAAGGCATTTAGCACACCTGTCCGGGACTTCGGCCCAACTGTCCCATTGTCTTCGGTCCCGCTACCACTCCATCGTCCTTGGTCTGACTGTTTCACTGTTCTCAGTCCCACTGTTCCATCGCCCTGGGTCACACTGTCCCATTATTCTCGGTTGCACTGTCCCGTTGCCCTCGGTCCCACTATCCCATTTCAGTCCCACCTTCCCACTGTCCTCGATCCCACTGTCCCATTTTCCTCGGTCCCACTGTACTATTGTCCTTGGTACCACTGTCCCATTGTCCTCGGTCCCACTATTCCATTTTCCGCGGTCCCATTGCCCCATTATCCTTGGTCCGATCATCCCACTCTGTCCAGCTGGACGAGCCCCGAACGCTGGTGTGAGCAGGCTGCATTTGGCGAACACTTCACTGAGAACTAAATATAATCGCACAGCACCTCCGAAGTACCTTTTCGCCATTGGAGCTGTCGCGCTGATAGCAAGATGTACAAAATCTGCAGGTATTGTAGCTGCAAAGTCATTAGCGTTCTGCAGTTGTCTCGATGGACCAGGAAGACCTCACTTATCCCATTCCAACCATGACCTCGCAGCTTTAAGCGTGCCATCACTGAAAGCAGTCTCAATCGCAGCGTTCGGAACTAACGTTGGACCACCTAACGGCAAACAAGAGCAGCACCGCTTCCTCGCCGTGGCTGATGTTCATCTTCGCTGATGCTCTGCGCTCCGCGTCGATAACAGCCTCTTTTCGCCTCTTAGTGCAGCCGGTAGTGAATTAATCCGGACACGACAGCCGGCTGTTCAACCGCCTGGTGCGGGCTCTGATCTACAAGTCAACAAGCTGCTCCGCTGAGCCTCGACCTCCGCATGCCTGGCGCACTCACGGGGCGATCCCGCGCCGGGCATAAACCCCACACTCCGCAGGTGCCTCGGGGAGGGCGCGGTGCGAGACGCCCTGCATGGGCTGATATTCTCCAGTTTGGATCTTCCGGTTTCAGCTGACAGTGCTGTAGAAAGATGCTGATGGAGGACGTTGTTCATTTGCAGCCTTTGGGGCCTGTCGGCGGTCTTGCACTGTGGTTGTCGGATCTACAAGCTACACACTGTTTAAATCGAGGAACATCTGTTTCATTCCTTACGTGCGTGCATCAAAGCTTGTGGGAGAGATGGCCACACCGTTTCAAGATGAAGTGGTTTGACATTGACCATAAAACAGACCATTCACGACGAAAAATGAGTCAAAGTTGGTATACAAATTGTTACATCTGGACTTCTACGCCAGCACACAGCGCGGTGTCCTGCAGCTGTGACTCTGGTAACTGGCTGGTCCTGTGGCTGTGATCACTGGTCACTGGACGGTCCTATGGCTGTGATCTCTGGTCACTGTGTGGTCCTGGGGCTGTTATCTCTGGTCACTGTGTGGTCCTGCGGCTGTGGTCACTGGACACTGGGTGGTCCTGCAGCTGTCATCTCTGGTCACTGTGTGGTCCTTTGGCTGTGATCTCTGGTCACTGGGTGGTCCTGCGGCTGTGGTCACTGGCCACTGGGCGGTCCTGTGGCTGTGATCTCTGGTCACTGGACGGTCCTGCGGCTGTGATCACTGGCCACTGGGCGGTCTGCTGGACCTTTCTGTCTGTTACGTTAAGCATGATGAGTTGAGCAGATAGCCTCTTTCCCACTAAACCCATTACCAAGAGCTACGACCACGCCCGGTTTAGCTTCCCGTCTCCATCCTGGACACTCATTTCCCAAGGCAAATTGAATAACTTCAGTGACCTATCACACTGGATTCAAACCCAGTGTTTCACACCGCCAACGACGCATTCAGCAAGAGGCAACCGTTTGCCTCGTCACACCAGTCATGCTCGGGATCAAACGCTGACAAACTGATTGACACGGCCTAACATGGCTGATCATTGTGTCCGGCTCGTGACTCATCATGATCGGATTAAAATCAAATCCGTGCAAGAAAAATTGAAATTACGAGTGAGAGAGGCTGCATCCTTGCTACTTACTCATACAACACACGAAATTACATCACGTGACAACAGGGAAGAACAACTTTGCACTGTAGCCAACCAAAATGCGCATTCACAGTCGAAACGAGTCGCATGGACTTATAACATTTGAGTGCGCAGCATCCAAACCGTTTATCTTCCCCCTAATTTCACAGGACGCCTGATCAGGTGCGTCTCCGATACAAAACGTTTGCCCAGTCACTGGATGGGGATGCTAGAGCACAGGACTAGATGAGTCCAGCTTCACTTGCCTTGACGTCAGAGGCCCCGTCCGAGCCGTTAAGATTCACATTCCGTTGCGCAAATGGAATTACTAACGTCACCACTGCCAGTAAGCTGAATTTGAGCTGGAGTAACCCAAGCGGGACAGCAATAGCCTTCTTGTGGGAGATTTGCGAATGGAGTATTGCTGTATCTACGAAGGAGAATCAATGCTGTCTTCATTTTAAGGCAATCATCACTTGATTGTAGCCTGACTAAACCTGGAAACTGCCATCTCAATGTAAAATGTAAAATAAGTAGTAATTAAATAAAAAAGCCTGAGCTGCATTCCGAACATTATGGATGCACCTTTGAAACGAAATTCCGTTTTCCTCTCCCCATTCGAGTTAACCTGGCAGTCACAATCATACGGTGGTGCTACGACAGCCGTCAGATAGCCATGGCAAACTGAGAGCGCCAGGATCGGGGAATGCACGCACCTAGTTCGTGCAATTGGCTCACTCTCTTTTGAGGACATCATAGGCGATCAAAAAATGTTTTCTGAATCAAATGTTTAAAAATTTGCTTTACCGAGACACATTTTTGTGTAGGTCTTTTCAATGTACGCTGGGATACTCTTGTAAGGTCTCAGTATGAGCTCAGTGAAGGGTGGATATTACATAATGGTACCTTCACTCTGGCAGTCTTGTTTGCTTCATAGTCTCACAGCTGAAGAGAAATTGCGGAAGTGGCAATATCTCGAGAGGTTAGTAGGTGCTGGTCAAAAAACTGCTCTTTGAAATATATCATCGATCTTGCTCGTTTTTAGAAAGAATAAATATTGTTTAAGGCTTGTTCTCTTTCGATTGCATGTGTTTCCATAAACATGACAGAAATCCACTGAGTGTACCGCTTGAGAAATTCTTTCGTGACCGAGACAACAGCTTATCACGTCGTGCGTGCTTAAAATATAAAGCAGCCCTCGTGGAACGTCAAATAAGACAAAACTGCAACCTGTGATATTTCACATTTTATTTCTTTTTATAAAAGCCGGAAGCAGTTTAATTTTAACTTTGATTTTACGTCTTATAAATGGAAAGTCACTAAACTAAGTCATTTATTGTATTCTTGATGGTTGTTGGCGTATGTGCAGTGCAGAGTGACATCAGAGCAGGTGGAGCAGAACTTGAAAGAGCAGGGTTGATTACCTGACGTTTTAGTCATAAGCTCTCGTCAGTACTTTCAAGAAGACCCTCGCATATAAGTTATTCATAAGCCCAAATATAAGCCATCTAAGAGAAGACGTCAAATATAAATCAAACATAAGCCCTCTTCAGCCCACAGCATTGAAGGGGGTTTATGGCCTAAATGCCTGCTGATCCGTCTGCTCTTAGGAGAGGTACTCAACACTCGCGACATACAGGCTGACAACCATCAAGAAGACCTTCAAGAATGCCGTACACCATCATCGAGCGGATCATCTGAGAAATCATTGCAAGTGATGGTGTACGTCCGTACCGGGAGCGTGCAAGGCAGCGTAGATCATAGTTTAGATGCATGAAGCTAGCAGCGGCCAGTGTTCATGACGCACACACACACACACACTTACTGTATGAGTCACTTCCAAAATACCGGCTATTACTTCCTGCCTTTCCTTGTGTGATGGTACAACATGATCGCTTCCCCGAAAATATGGCAATGTCGTTATCGATCAGCGCGGTCCAATCGGCTTCTCCCGCACTGGGCGGCGCTACCGACGACACTATTAGCCCGGCGTGACACGGCGTCCCCCCCCCCCTTGCGGCCGTTGCGGGGGCGGCGGCCGGTGGACGCAGCCGGCGGTCGGCCATCCGCCGTCGTCATCGCTCCCCCGGCGAGAGGGTGTCGTCTGGACGGCGGCCGGCGCCGCCCGATGGGCGCACGACCCAATCGTCGGTCTGGCGCGGCGTCTTATCATCGGGCCGCAGATGGCAGCTGACGGCCTGGCCGCGCGGCACGCAGCCCCCGGCGGCACCCTCTGATGGACACCGGCGACTGATCGAAGCGGCCCGAGCGATGTGGCAGAAAATCGCCGGCCGCCGCTGGCCGCGGATGACGGACGGCCGGCGGCGGGCGCGCGCGGCCCCCCGCGGCGCGCCCGCCGGCGGCGGCCGATGGGCGCCGTGCGCCCGACTGCCGGCCAAACGGGCCACGCTGGCGCGGATGGGGCCGCCGTTGTCGCTTGCGGCCGCCGTTTGATGCGCCAGTGCCTTATCTGCAGGCCGGCACGACGCCGGATGGAGGAGGAGCTCGTGCGAAATACTGCGCGAGGCTCGTCCGCCAGCCCAGGATTGCTTTTTTACGGCTCGCTCATGGCTGCACTATGTGTCAAGTTGGTCAGCCGGAACGACATTTCCCAGGGCAAACCTCCGGAAAGTTTCAATTAAATGACAGCAATATGGTCATTAGAAGCAATTGATTGAGGCCCAAGGTTTTACATCGGCGCTTTATTCACGAAACCATGACATTTGCGAATAATTCAAGGCCTGAAAACGATCAATACCCCCACAAAACTTGGGAATAAGAGTCGCATTTCTGCTTTGAAGGAAGGTTTATAGATGCTTAAAGTTTTTGGTATGGTCTCCATAGCAAAGTAGACAGACTGCGTAATTTAACACTGCCGAGTTCATTTTTGCCAAATTAAAGTCACGAGCGCGGCAGAACAGTGCAGCCTGCAGATCTCCCGGTCACTCCGATGGGTCACGTGCTCATATGCGGAGCTTCATTTTCAATCAATCTTCTGCATAATAACAACCGACTTTTATGGACACGCAACCATTTCAATCCGCCCTAAAGTTTCATTTTTGGACGATGGAGATTAATTTTGCATTAAATCTACGAGTCGTGATACGAGGCCTCCTGCTCATGTGCAATAGCCGGTAGGTGCGTTCAATACGGTTATATAAATGTGGACGTTTTATGTCCGCTGCAATGTAATCAACCGCCGCGCTGAGGGGGCTACAGCGCCGTTACCGGAATTCACAGAACAGCGCAGACTATTGACGTGGCTGCCGACGACGACCAGGAAGGAAGCGGCGTGCCTTGGAATAGGTCGCAGCGGCCGTCACGTGTTTGTATGCGACGTGGAACGCCTGCAGTAATCCATTTGGACGCGCCGCGAAGTCGTCAGTTCGCGAACAGAGGCCTCGGAAAGTACCTCACAGACAGACACGACGAGTTAAGAAAGATAAAATGACAAAGAAGGATCGATCTGCGCTCAGCGCGGCAGAATGGCGTTGTTGAGCGCGATCTCAAGGACTCGCCGCGAATGCGTAGCCAACGCATGGCACCAAACCTCTTAAGAATGGAGCCACGGCCAGTTTAACCTATTAACCACGACGCAAGCCCTCCGCTCTGGCGCCGTAACCGAGCGAGCCACACGACGACGCCGGCGACTCACGCGCCGCCCGCCGCCGCCATCCAACAGCTGATGCCTGAAAGCGGCTGCCAGCGGGGGCGCGCGCGGTGAAGTGGGGAGACGGCGGGCGGGGCCGCTGCCGGCGGTGCGTGCTAGCCGGACGCCTCTCAGCACCGCCTGCCACGCTGGTAACCAGCCGAGACAGTAAGGCGAACATTATGCCCTCTGACGATGGACCGAAGCATTTGCAAAATGCATTAGGTGTAATTTTGAGGCACGGTAACGCGGCCATTTCGGTAATTGGCGTAATAATCAGCAGGCGGTGGAGGGTGCAGCTGCCGGCGTTCGGGCCGGCCGGAACACCACTGCCGACACCAGCACACGGTGGTGCTCGGGTGGTGCACTACCGTCCGGAGCCTCCGGAAAGTTATGAGGATCGAGCATATCCACCTGACACTCGCATGTTGGAGTGATGGCCCGGAGCACAACTGTCGCCAACCCATGGATAATGGTGGACGGAGCGTCGTCTCCCGCTGTCCACAGACAGTGCTAGTTAGGTGGTGCATCACTGTATTGCTGTCCTACAGCCAGCGACGGTGAGGAGGAACACCACCAACTGGTGCCCACAGACGCTAGTGGTGGAGGTGGATCATCCCCGTCTGCCGCCAGACAGGAGAACCATTAGTTGCCGTGCCATGGATAGTCGTGTTGGGGCAAGTAGTGGTTGGGTGGAGTACCATTGTCTGTTATCTACCCATATTGGTAGCAGGCCGGAAAACATTGGAAGACAGCGTCAGGGATACAGTTTTGTCCTCAGATCGGGAGGCTTCACCCCTTCCCCCAACTTTGCTGCCAGCCCCCTCCCCAGCTTCGAAAGGTAAGTGGATTAATCCGCGCATAAATCTGATTTCACCCGAAGATAGGGCCGTCTGTGTCATTTCCACCTGACTCAGTTCCTCCCCGCGCTACACTACCCCATAGACAGCGTAGAGTACGAGTAGGGGCATTGCTCCTTCACTTTCAATGGAAGCCCATTTTATGGTGAGGCATGGAACGAATCCACTTGAGACGTAAGCCAGCAGCTACTTTTGGAACCATTCCACAGTACAATCAGACGTCCCTGTAGACAGCGTTGTGGGGGGGGGGGGAGAGGGGAGAGGGGGGCGGGGAACCCACCGTTGCCTGGTGTTCGCAGGCAACGTTGGTGGGGTGGATCCTCATTGTCTGCAATTCACAGACAGCGGCCGGTGGTGTAAGTGTCAGGCCGACAGCCCAGAGCATTAGTAGCCGCTGCAATATAAGGTGTCAATACCGGCCGAGGTGGGGGTGAAGCGCTGTTAATCTAATGGCCTCCTGGGGCGCTGAAGTGGGGCAATAAAGAAATAAAATTACGAAAGCTCGTGTAGGCTTCTGCTTAATAACCTTTGACTCGAGGTCGTGCCAACCAATGAGTTGTTAATGATTTTCTGTGTTTGAGCCCATTAGTGGGAGAACGCCCCATTTAATACGACTATCAGCGGTAAGAAACATGTCAATAGCTCATCAAGAAGACAATGTCGATCAGCCGGGGCCAAATCGAGCGGAATGTTCGCGTCTGCATGCATGCATAGTCAATAGTCATTTGCGTGGATCATTCATTCCTGGCACCGCAGGGGTAGCGAGGAAATAGCGCGATTATTACATGGACGGTGCAATTATCTGTACAACAGCCGTACCGCTGCAGCCCAATTAATATTTAACTGGCTCCTTATATCCTTTTTATGGCCCAGGCACAATGTAAAGTTGGCGAAGCCTTGTCTTTCACTGTACAGGCAATGGATTCAAGACAGAACTTCGGGTTGCCTCGAGGTCATAATGCAGACATCAGCAGATGTTCCGCGCCCTCGCCTCGCCAAAGGACAAAAGCCTTGCCCGACAGCAGGACACCACTGACTGCGACGTTCGGCGCACATTTCGGAGCACACAGCGACCGAACCGCACCTAGCACGTCCGTACGGAGGCAAAATCGACGCACGGACCGCATCCGAGTCGTCTGGCTCGAGACTGATCATCGCATCCCCGTCTGGCTGCTCTCCCTGGGTCATGTGGCACCAGCGCTCGAAACATGGTCATAAACAGCCCTGGGTGGACAGCTACCGCCTGTGCATCATACTCCATCACCGCCAAAACAACAAACTAACGCGGCGCGAGGCAGCGCTGCCGATCCAGACCGCCGCGACCTCGGTGCATGCATTGCTGCATTACGACACATCAGCCACCAGCATGACGGGTCCCCCACCCGGAGCCCCCCCCCCCCCTCCGTGGCGAACCGCCGGTACTCACTGTCCATGCTGAGAGCGTGAGGGCGGGTAGCGCCGGGCCGGTGCACGCTGCCGCGCCGTCCGTCGGCACCTGTCTCCCGCCGCGTGTATTGCAGCCGCGCCCGGCGGCTCCACTCTCCGGCCGGCCGCCGACCGAGCAATCTCGGGGCGGCACAGACGCGCGCCGTCACTCGCTAGTCGGGCACCGCGCCGCGCCTCCGACTCGCTAGTTGGGCACAGCCGGCGGAAGGAAGAGCTGAACGGCGCTCCCGGGGTGGCTTGCGGCCGCAGCCCTGTGTCACGGTCCATTTAATTTATCGGCGTTTTGGGGGTACTTATAGGTGTAATGAGGTGGGTTGACACAGGCGGAGCTGGTTAACGAGTAACCGGGATAATTGTTATGGCGTTAGATTGCTGTGCCCCGCGAACCTGCGCGCAGTTGGTGACAAATTTTGGGGGTGGCTTTTGACGGGACATTGTACGGGTCAAGAGGGACACTTAGCACCACCGGTCCGGAACGTGCGTGCCGGGCCGCACTTAGTTTGCTGTTATGGCATGTGCCCCATCACTTGACCACGGCTATTGATTTTCTTACGTTCCATTTAAGGAACAATCGAACAAATCGGGGGCGCAGTCAAGTTTGACGAGGCCACGGCGGTATGGCGCCGGGCTCCGAAAACTGTCACAATTTGTAAAGCGCACGTGCGCCCGGCGCAAATGACCGGGACAGACGACATTACACACCACACACATCTCTCGGGGATCGTCCATCAAAACACGCTTTTTACCGACGCTATCGCGCAGAGATCCGACAAACAACCCCTACCGTAAGCACCCTCCCACCCCAGCCGACTCGGCGGCGCCGCAGCGGCGGCCTCTGGAGTACTCACGACCTCGACCCAGCGCTCAGCCACACCCCTGGTCGCCGCCAGCCGTCCCCGGCTCGTCACCGTGTCCGCACCTGGCACTCACAGCCTGCCCCGGTGCGGCGGGCCGGCACGCTGTGAGGGCGACGACGCTGCACGCGCGGCGGTCGGCGCGCATGCCCTGGGGCGTCCGGGTCGCCGCCGACGGCCGCCATAAAGGGGCCCGCGCTAAGCGAGACAGGATCACCATTAACCGGCCATAAAAGGGCTTAATGAACTGCTTATCGATCCTTTCGGCAAAGTTAAGTTGGCGTCTTTGTTTTACGGCTCGTTGTGCCGTGCTTTCCCCGGCGAATGATCAAAATTAGCCGGCCGGCTCTGCGGTGCCGCCGAGGCCGGTCGAATGTGATAGCTGTCACGGCCTGGCACGCCCCGGCTCATTCCGCCGACCGCGTCGCCACCTCGGGCCTCCTTTAATCGAGGCTGGCGGCAATGCTCACCCGGCGCGGGATCGAGCGGTGCGCCGCGGTTCTTCAATCGAGTTTTGCGAATGGCGCCTGTTATGAAAACGGCCCGAAAACGCTCTACCGTTTCGATTGAATGACTCTTTGTGCAAACACAAATGGGTCTTTGTGAGCGAAAAGGCTTCGATGGGAGATTGGAATGATTCCGTTTCTACTTAGGCGAAGTCATCTGTGGTTAGGGATAGTGATTGCTTACTTCAAGGAGGGTCCCACGATATTGATGATAACAAGTTTATATGTCGAATGACCATTGTATGATGGGGCAAAATCACTGAGTATTGATTAATGGGATAATCTACAATAAACGGCTTTCTGTACACTCGGTTGATTGCTGGTCTTAAGAAAGACATCGATGCAAAACCCATGTCGTTTGCGCACAGGAATAGATGTCGTGGACACAATATTAGTTCATTGTAGGCAAATGTCATTACCCAGCTTACTAACCTCTGCATAAGGCACCAAAGCTCTCTGCAGGATAGAGACTGGTCGGACATCTCTACGTCAAAGCTTTCTTAAATTCGTGAAATTGTTGAGCCCTGTGGACTGGAAGTCTGGTCTGATATCTGTTCCCTGAGAAAATAGCCAGCGCCCCATCAGTTTTACGCCCAGTGTTCGGAATATCGCCTCCGTATGAGCATCGGTTTCATGAAAAAGTCAAAAGACAAAGAATCAAAGGACAGAAATTCGGATGGCAAAAGGGAAATATCAAAAACTCAAACGGATATAGACCGGATGCAAAAAAGGCAAAAGGCCAAAAAGTCAAAAGGACGAAAACTTAAATGGCAAAAAGTTACCAGGACAAAAACTCGGATGACTATAAGTCAGAAAGGATCAAAATCGAATGCACAAAAAGCCAAAAGGGACAAATGTAAACTGAAGAAGGCAGAGAAGTCTATGAAAGAAACACATCCCTGCCTTTTAAAAAGATTTCAAAACTCACCGAGGTATCTGGTCAGGTGTTCATCAGTGGGGGAGGGAGGACTCAGGGTGAAGGGGGATGAAGAGGGAGATGGTGTAGTAGATTCCCGGTGAAGGCGATTTTGAGTGAGTGGAAAGGAAGTGGAATCCTTTCGGCACATCAAAGTATATGTTGGCATAGTGTATCATGTTGCGAATTATGGGCGCAATTGTCAACTACAATAGATGAGTCCAAGCAACGTGCCTGTGAAACTGTGCGTTCGTGAGGCAGTTGCATGATCTCGTATCGCTAAAAAGGTCACTACAGCACTATTGAATGCAGTTTGTAACATTAAGGTTGTGAGCCTGTTTGGTTCAAAGTTGTTAATTATGGACCGTTACAGAACTCATCGAAGCAGAAGAGCGATTCTGTAGATTCCTTGCACACCTTGAAGCGGGAATGTGAGTGACTTGTAGAGAACTGGCAATTTCATCACAAGTACCATCGACAACAATTTCACCCAGCTTCATTTGCCTGCAAGTCTTATTGGTGAGACTCATTGATGAGCTGAGACTCAATAACTGATTAATTATGGTATCCAGGCAGGCTAGGCCCTTTCCAGTTAAGCCACCCACTTGCAGCTGGGTCGCCGCGACCGTGTAAGTAGCCCAAAAGGACACTGCCTTTACCGTAACTGGCATTAAATACCCAACAAGGGGATGTGCTCACTGGTGCATATCATATTATGTCAGCAATATATGCCTAACAGGCATGCACGCGGCCAGGGGCGGCCCAGCAGGGGGGGGGGGGGGGGGGGCGGGGCGGCGAAAGGAGCACTTTCCCCTCCTGCCAGCGGGTAGGAGGAGACAAGAGCGAGTTTTTGCTCTTTCAAAATGGGCCCCTTTTTCGAAAACCAGAGACACTCTGGCAGCCCGGAAATTACCGCAGTTCAGACCAAGAACATCCTACAACTGAGCCAGAAAGTAATAGTTATGGCTCAGCCGATTTTCTACATCAAGAGATCCTTTTTTGGTTCATGAGGTCGCCTTTATGAATACGGTACCACATGTTTCATACAAGCAGGCCCAATATCATGTCAAGGAAGGTTCAGCGCTATGCTAATGAGGCCTCTTTGCTGGCTCTAGATGTTTTAGTTATCAATTGGGAGGTCTATCTTCTGGGTTAGGAGACATCCCTTATATTCAGGATGCCCATTTCTGGAACAGGAGGCCGCTTCCATGTATCAGATGGCCGCAGTTCCGGATCAGGATGTCCTGGTTTGGGATAACGTGGCCTCCTTCGTGCATCGTACGCATCTTGTTCTGCATTAGGAGCCCCCTCTATCTATTATTATGCACTTTACTGGAACAGGAGGCCCTGTTTTTAAATAGTGAGACTACTGAATACAAGGAGCCTTCTATTCGGGATCGCTTAACTGCCGACATCTATTTGTTTTGACGTGATGCATGCAATAATCCATAAGGGGAAACATGCTCACGGTGCCCCTGTCTGTTGAATGCGACACTACCCAGGAAGCTCTTGAGTGAGAAGGCCCCAATTTTGTCAGGAAGGCCCCATGGAAAATTCAGCACCCAACTCAAAGTTGAGTGCTCGACGAGGCTCTTTGAAACGATTGCACTTACGGAGGACCACTGATGCAAATTCGTTCCTACACCAGGCTATCTGAACCCAATGCGTATGTCATTTAAGATCGTCTGATTTAGAGCGACTACGCAATAACTAACCATTGTTACTTGGAGACTGCTATGCATGTGACGCCTGAAGCCCATATTGTCTCCAGCACTGTGAGAAAGAGGTGCTAAACTCGCCGACTACCAAGGACATGACACGAAGTGATAATGTACCCGGATAAGGCGGACGGCTTCACTGCACTGGCCTGGCAAACGAGTCGTGAAATCACTGCTGCCACCTTGGTTGTGGGCATCTTTATTGCCTAGGCTAAAAGGTGTGTGGCACGGAACAATCCGCTATTATTTCCGCCTATCAGAGCAACACAAAATTGGGCAATGTTCGGTGTCCGCACGAAAAGTCAGATGGAGACCGTCGAAAGGAGGAAGTTAAACGAAATAGGTGAACGACCAAAAGCTGACAGGAATAGTGGTTGATGGAGAAAAAGTCGGATCGGAAAAGGTAGGACAAGAAGGTAAGAGGATAGAAGTTGACAGGGGTCAAATTCGAAGCAGAACAAGTACGAAAAAGCATAAAGAAATCAGCTCCGACAGGAATAAAACTTGACGGGCATGAAAGGCGAAGCGGAAAAAGCCCAAGGACAACAGTTTGACAACGATGAAGATCTAATCGAAAAGAGTCGAAAGGGATGAAGTCGGGAGGATCAAAGGTGGGAAAACACTTGGCCAGTGGAAACTAAAACAACAATGAGAGTCATGAAACAGGCCCTCGTGCTTAAAAATAGCATAAATTTGGTGACTGCACTCCATACACCAGGTGGTGGAGGGCACGATGACTGAGCACATTAAAAAGTGGCCAAATAAATGGGTCCATAACACCCGTCATGTTTTGCGCTGAGACAGAAGCGTCATCTAACATCTTGGCTTACAACGACCTGAGATGCACCCAGAACCCGGAGCTCAAGCTTAAGGAAGGTTAATATACTGTAAAGGAGATGCATGGCTGTACACTTACCATATTGCGCACCAGTGCGAAAGTAATGAGACACACACAATCATTTTGTATTACGACATCCAACTATGTCGACATGGTGCCACCTACATTGGTAAAAGTCTCATAGAAACACTCAACCTGCACCTATCATGTTGTAGACGCCCTTGTTTACCTATATTGGTTCTCTTTACCATCATAGTTATAATCATTTAGATGGGTACGCGATTTACAGTGAGTTATCAGATTTTTCCCTAACAAAAGTTAAAAAGTGGCAACTGTTTTCCACCGGGCGCGCGCTCTAGGGCCAACATCTTTTTCGGTCATCTCATTGCAGAGAAAAACTCGTGGAATGCCACATACTCAACGCAAACAATTTTCATTGGACCCAATCCATTTTATTGTTTTGTAGGCACTTCTGTCACTAAGAGCCTCAGATGTGTGAAGATTGGTGAACTTTACCACTGGCCTCATGGCTGTCAATGCAGATACTTGGGTGCTTCCTTGGCTCATCTGTAGTCTCGGAAGCTCTGGAAGCTTCGAAGTTTTCTCTCCGCATTGAACCTCTCATTTACTTGGTTAGCGTAGCTCATCTGGTTATAGAACACCTGTGTGAGCCACTGGCCATGTCATGGCTCGCCCGGCCGGCGCAACGGGCCATGTCACCTGGCGCACACCACAATGCACACATCATAGCGCCGCTGTGGTGGCGTCACTGCGGAAGTCGGTAAATATGGAAGCTATTCGTCCAAAGATTACTGCCAATCTGTGCTAAGCGGCCAAGGTAGTTCATTCGTGCGATGGTGACGGCTCTAGCGGTGAATGGTGCAATTAACCAACCGTCGATGATTGTTTCGTCGTGTCTCTGAGCCAGTTAAGCTAGGTAAATCTGTCTCTAAATAGGCTACCTGACATACGAAATATTGGAAGACTGGTTAATGGTGCATTGAGCTCAGTCATTCCTTCATAACACACATATGTTATTGAGGTTATCAGCGTGGAGTGAGTCCACTGTTGCCTATATCGGGTGACATTCTGTTTTTTGATGTTCACAACTCACTACTGTTCGTGATGAGGGGATATGTGTCCCATTCAGTACAAGCTACATGTTTGTGCTCGGTCAGCAGCTTTATACGAGCGCTTACATGCATTGGAGAAGTAGCGACACACATTAAGCTAACATGCCCCAAGAATGTATGTCCAAAAAGTTCTAAGAAGTCTTTCACCGTCACATTTACTAAGATGAATACAAAAAGGCCTTGTTGACAAGCGTAAGCTTGCTGAACGGCAGCAGAACGGCGGCGCATTTATGGGTACATACCCAGAGGGCATTTACGGACAGCCTCACTGCAGACGTGTGGATTGTGAAAACGCACTGTACCCGACGGAAGAGCTGGAAGGCAAAAGTGCGACTCAATACATCCTTTTCAATCAATGAATGAATGATGCATTTCGGAAGCAACCATTGCATGCTTTTCAGTGCTCGATATCAGTGACTGATATAGAACCATGCGACATATACAAATGCAAGAATATCTTAAAATAGCAAATAGCCAAAACACGCTGCCGTCATGACACGTGCATTATTGTTTTCTCACCAGTCTGGCCTTAAAAGCGACTAAACCCGGTGCACACCACACATCCGTAGACAGCCCGACCCACCATCGCGATGCACGGCACTGAAATGGGCACCGACTAAACTTTGTCCACCTGCGTGGGATGTGGAGCTCATGGTCCACATTTGCCCTCGTACAGCTGTGGTGTACATCAGAACAGCTGGTAATGAGGGCGCAGCAGCTCGGGGCGCTGTTGGCGTACGCAGATTTGTACATCGCTAGTAGGTGGCGCTCCACGAACAACTTATTCTTCCTGAGACCTTTGAGTTCAATCGGCGTCTCGGCCGCCCGCGGCACCGAAGGTCCGCGACGATACGGACACCGAGGTTTGTATGCTTCTGCATTCGCCTCAGTTGTGTTGTACATCCTCCCCAAAAACATGGACAATATTTGGTGTAGCGAACACCATTGCCATCGCCAGCAGCTGCCCGGATTACCACGCGGTGTGGTGCAGGGATTCATCCTGGGCCACTGTACTGTTTGACACAGAAAAGAATGGCTTTCAGCAGCTAGTTTCTCGACATTACGGGTTCAAGGATTTTATCCTGAATTCTCGACCTATATTGTGCCAAGAGGTACGGGATAAACGACGTTATAGTACAAACTTTGCTTATAATGACAATACTCGACGCTTCAGGCAGGGCTTATGATCACGAGATCGTGATCGCATGTGCTCATAAGCCAAACTGGAAACGTCGAGTGCTCTCAAATTAAGCAATGTCTGCACCATAACGTCGTTTGGCAAGTACCTCTTGTTACAAAGTACCGAGAAGTACTGGCCATGTCGATATAACTAATAATGCTAATAAATTAGCATAAGAACTCTGATCCCTGCGTTACTCTCATTGCTAGTAAATGCCATTCCTAAGTATAATTTGCATTGCAAGATCATTATGCAAACGGACAACGCTCAGATCCTTCACACTGACATGTCATTAAGCCAAGGGACAAAAAAGTTGAAAACAGTCTGTCCGTTGCACTCATCTGGTTTACTTAAAGCAGATTAAAAATAAGCCCATCGAAGACCGAAATCGTAAATATACATTACGATAATTGCTTGTCGCGGTGCTGCTAAAACCGGTATACACGAACAGAAAATGCGCGCTTAAAAAATCTTCACAAAATCGCCCGTTTGGTTGTTTCATGTAAACGGGCTAAGTGACCTCACCAAACACACTTGAACTGTAAACCCTTGGGGTTGGACCTTACAGAGATACGTGATGAACTGATATTGACCGCTTTTACGGGTTACCTTGTACTTAAGTAGTGTTAATGCCTTACGCACGCCAAGACGAACCATGCCATGTCCTATCGCTAGTGATTCGTGTGCTTTCATGTAATTTAATTCTGACAGATATTAGTCGGCACATCAAGCACCTCGTCCCTCTCTCTCTCTCTCTCTCTCTCTCTCTCTCTCTCTCTCTCTCTCTCTCTCTCTTCTCTCTCTCTCTCTCTCTCTCTCTCTCTCTCTCTCTCTCTCTCTCTCTCTCTCTCTCTCTCTCTCTCTCTCATCTCTCTCTCTCTCTCTCTCTCTCTCTCTCTCTCTCTCTCTCTCTCTCTCTCTCTCTCTCTCTCTCTCTCTCTCTCTCTCTCTCTCTCTCTCTCTCTCTCTCTCTCTCTCTCTCTCTCTCTCTCTCTCTCTCTCTCTCTCCAATCTTCACCTAAAAGACACGAGTGTGATGGGAAGCACGCCTACGGAGAATATCGCCAGCTATATTTCTCACTGGTGGGAAATGTGATGTCCTTGCATCTCCACTTAGTGGCTTTCTGTGTAAATCATGGAATAAACCACAATGATCAATTAGTCAAGCTCACACATCCTAACATTTCACATACGGTGCTATAGAGTGGCAACTCGAAACCTACACGCCCCACACGAAAAATGTCTTGTGTGCAACGCAACGATAGGAAACAAAACGTAGCGGCATTGGGGAACGGTTTAATTAACGCCTGTGAAAGAACGCTTGTATGGAGCATACACATCACTTGGGGGGGGGGGGGGGATAAATGGTAGACGGACACGTGGCATTCAAACACGGTGCGACAATTACTAATTTTGAAGCATGAAGTTTTACAACTGGAGAAGACAACATTTATCGCAAGATATCAGAATTATCGCCCTGTAACCTTCGTCATAGGCTGAAAACAAGCGTTGTCTTGGGACGTTCTTTATGCGGCACTTTTCAGGCAAGGTACATTAAAAATGTTTCTTTAGTCGCCGCTTTGAACACTGAGGCCCCACAGGGAGTTTCTCTCTTACCTTATGCCCTATACAGGTCATCGAAAAACTTAGCCGTGTGTAGTTCGGGTAGCCCTCGGCACGGTGTCGTGCGTTGGTAATATACTGGTGTGGTAGCCTAAATGGCTGTCCTCGTGCTCGTGTTGAGTGTATCTATAGCGTTGCACTTGGTATGGGTTACCACAACCCTCAGGTTTATTTCATAGTTAGAACTTAATACATAATCCTTCTCATTGTATCATCTTTTGTTGGAGGAATCTGCACATGCTCGAACACTTCTGTCCTCCACGGTCCTTAGGGTTATGAAAAACCTCCCTTGATGAGTTTTCCTTTTTCTCGTGACCATGAGCTCTGTATTGCAATGCAATCTAGAATATGTTGAAAGTATTGCTTTAAATTGTTGTCTGAAATCAGCATCTCCTGGTGTATTGAAAACCAGTTCATCTCAACATGAGAACTACGTAGGCCAAAGTAACTTTATGTGGCTGGTTTCCTATTTTAGAATGGTGGGTCACCTCTTTTCGTGACTGACCCTGTCTGTTCGTCTTTGTTCGTGGAAGGCATGTCCGGACAGATTGCGAACATTTCTGGGGCCTGCATTTACAATGCACGGGTTTTAATCAAATGGATTGTCCCGCATTGGTATGAGCTTCAAAAATAAATAGCGACCTCAGAGTTTCAGTTCAGTTTCTACCACTTCAGTTTCATGTAATCAATTATGTCATGAATTATCAGCACGCCGATACCGATGGTCTTGAATAATTATTAACGTTATAGTCACCGAGAATGCTTTGTCACTTTCCATTGTCGGCTGAAGGCAATACAAGTTAAGCAATATATTGAAAACGAAAGGTAACAGGCTGGAACAGACCATTGAGCGTTTTGTTGACGATGCGTTTAGTTCTGTTACATTACCGTAAAAACATGTAAGAACATGTTCAACAAATTATTTGTTGTTCTACATAGACGCTACTTACAGCCGCAGTACGGATCTCATGGTAAGAAGTGAGAGCTCTCTTTACGGGGACTTAACTTACCGAAAGGTCGTTCCTGACCTACTTACTTGGAAAGTCGCCTTCACTCGAGTGATCAGATACCTGGCTCTTTTTGCCAGGGGTCATTTTACGTCGTAAGAACCCAGCAAAGTTTTAGCCTTGACAGCGGTCCCCACACGAGGCGAGTATCCGGTAATCGTGATAGTATTATGACAGTGTTTATAGCGTTGCGATTGGCTGCAAGACACAACAGAGAATATTTCAAGTGCTGTGGATTTGAAGTGACGAAAGCCTGTTTTTTGGATCATAATTCCCTGTTCGTTCAAAGAGAGATTAGACAGAACGCACTTCGGTCCATCTCAATCGCCTTCACATGCACACGTTAGCGCTCGCGGGAAGGCAGCCACACCTTAAGGTAGGCAGTCGCAGTGTTGCTGCTTAATCCAGAAGCGTTGCAAATACCCAGTCAGATATCGTTCCAAGCTGGTGATTTATATCACCAGGAAGCAGTTGCACCTTGGATCCATCGACCGAGAACCGCATAAGCTAACAAAGTCATTAAGGCATATGCGCGGAATACGTACAAGCGGCGTTTAGGGTGCTTTAAATATCGGTAACGTGGTTATGTTGGCAGACGCCGGGGCCGAGCCGTGGACGGGCCTGCGAGGAGCGATGTTTGGCGTGGCACTCAGCCTTAAAATGAAATGGACCAGTTATGGAGGGGTTTTAATGACCTGCCGTGTTGGAACATTCCATGACGCTAATGAAATTTACCTGCCGGCAACAGCAGTTGTCAAAGATGCCGAGTCCATAGGCATCGCTCCACTAACGTATTTGTCCTATGTACTGGAGCGACTTTACGCACAAAATAACCTCAAGAGGTTGCAATCGTCACAGTTTATGCCACCACCTTCCTTGCAGATCATAGTTGCTTAATTACCTTGATGGTGCATGGAAGGCACACCAATCGCGCTGGGCTGCTTTCACATGCTGAAATTGTTGACCGGTATATATATATATATATATATATATATATGTATATATATATATATGTATATGTATATATATATATATATATATATATATATATATATGCATCTATATACATGCATTGGCAAATTCAAGAAGCAAGTTGTTGGTTAAGGTTTGTTCATTAAAAACTACAGCTGACTGCGCTTTACTCCACCATGTATTAAGTTTACGACGTTGTCAGTCCCGATAGACTAAAATGGAGACTCAAGGGGACATCTGGCCTAAAATTCACTGTTGAAGCAGGTGCAGAAGGCAAAATCGATTCCCTGGATGTCGAAATCGACGCTTCAAATACCACCTAACAAACAAGCGCGTTTTCGCAAGGTTATTGACGCGCGCAAATCCTTAAGGGCTCTTGTGAGTATCTAGAAAGATACAAGACTAGCTTCATTAGGGCGTATGTCCACCGAGCATTGGCACATTGCTCAGTATGTGCTCTAATCTATGAGAAGGTCAGAAGAGTAAAACAGATGATCACCAATAATAAGTTTCCCATTACAGCCATTGATGAGATAAAGCTGGCTGTCTCCAAACACCTCAAACTCGCAATATCAGCAGGGCCAGGAAACACCTAGCAGCTCGTCTGCAAGAACAGCATGTCACCAAGATACCAAGCACGCGAAGGAGTTTTCCGTTCCATCATCACGCACAAATGCAGAAAAAAAGAAACATCAGACAAGATCAAAGTGAACACCTGTTAAAAGGGTCCTACAACTGCCTCTTTTAGTCTCAAGAACAGTGCATCAAGTGGCCCCACCATGCCGAACCAAACCAACGTCGTGTATTGCTACAAATGCAGTTCAGGAGACTGCAAACTCCATCCTAATAGCGGAATTGTCGCATTGTCGAGACGCATTACCATGCACTTGCAAAATGGAGGTCCGCTCACTCGCACAGGACAGCACTACAGCAAACATTTTACCCGCCTCACCATGACGATAAAGATCAAAATTAGCAAGAAGCGAAAACATTAAAGATAAACAAACATAAACATCAAAAATAGCAAGAGCGAGAGCTAGGCGACATTTTGCTGCACTGGAAGGGATCCTTATGCGAGGTATTGATCCATTGATAATCCCTTGGGAAACACTCATGGAACCCTGTAGCCGCTTGAGTGGCCTCGAGTAGGACTTAAGATTGTGGTTATACAATATACTCACAGTTATGCCTATGTTGCATGTTTTCTTGCCAGGTAGGTTTGTCGTTTATGCATGCTGTAGCCATTGTCAAAAGTCAAAACTTCACGGAAAATAATTAGCTACCTTAACAGGCGTTATGTTAATTCCCGAATTTCAAACTGCTCAACGCCATGCTTTCAGAGGCGGCGGAACAGGGGGGGGGGGGGGGGGGTAGAGGGAATAATAGTCCTCCCTCTGATGGCAGGCAGAGGAAAAGCATGTTTTTCCTTCCTCCAAAGTTCTGGGAGGCCCGTTTTCCCGAGCTAAAAGCGTTGTAGCTACACGTAGAGTAACCAAATTCCGATCAGGAATGCCCCACAGCCGATCTGGGACGTAAAAACGCGGGCTCAGGAGACCATTCGCTACATCAAAAGACCCGTTTTCTGGGTCCTGAAAATCACCTCTATGAATACGGTAGCCGAAAGTCTAGATCAGAAGGCCAAATATTGTGTTAAGGAGGTCCCTTTGCCTGCTCGGGAGGCCCTCGTTATAAACTAGGAAGCCCTTGTTCTGATTTAGGAGGAACGCTCTATATTCAGGAGGCCCCATTTCACCCATCAGATGGCCGCGGTTCCGGGCCAGGATTCCCTGTTTTGCGAAAGTAGGCCCCTTGGCTGGCTTTGGAGGTCCCTTTGTGAATCGCAAGCATCCTGTTCTAGGTTAGAAGGCCCCTCTATGCATTGGGAGGTCCTTTTCTGGAACGGAACGGTAGGCCGTGTTTTAGCTTAGCGAGACCCTTTCTAGATAATTAAAACACTCTGTTCTAGACTTTGTGGATTGTTTACTGATTAACGAGATTTATTTGCTTCGAAATGACGCATGTAACAGTTTAATAGGGGCACGCATACTCTCGGTGCCCTTCCCCTTGAATACAACGCCCATGTAAGGAGGTCCCATTTTGCCGCGCAAGCCCCCTGCGAAATCCTGTTCTTAAACTCTAAACTCGTGGTACCGTCCCTGAATGTTATCTCGTCTAATCGTGTTCGCTTGTTTCGGAAGATGCTACTAGAAGCAACAAATCGTTGTATCTATGGATGCCAATGCATTTCATATCTCCATGAGTAGTTAGTGGCATTGTGAATGTCCGCTATATTCCACAATGACATCCATCCGAAACGAAATGACTTTTACAGTCCATCGAATCTACATCTGAAAAGACAACCAAAGCGAAGTCGGTGTAAGGTTTCATGAACAATGCTTATAAATACATTATATATATGTATATATATATATATATATATATATATATATATATATATAAAGGCTTCCTTGAAACTCTGTTGGCAAATCAACCCATATTTTTACATCTTCGTATAAAATAATGTTCATCTTTGTTGCGTTAAACAAAGAAGGATGGAGCATGTTTCGAAGCCAACTGGCTTGTCAGAGTTCAATACTTTACAAGAAATCTTCGTCACGGACAAAATAAGTTTTTCCATGGTGAGTCACAATTTGTTATACCTTTCTTGGGGACGCAGGGCGGGTGATTCCTAACGTTAGGTTTATGCAGTTTCTAGCGAACAGTCCAAAATCATAGATACACTGTATGATACATACATGCACTGTATAGATTGTTGAAGTTTTACATATATGTCTGATGAGGTACTTTTTCTTGCGATATTGCAATATCGCTGCGATGTTATCTCTTCCGTCACACTACCTTGGAAGCTGTACAATTTAGCACTTTCAAAAAAGATCAAGAATGCCGGCCGACGAAACAAGGATGAGATCGCATAGAAAACAGTATGCGCCAATATATGCTCACAGTCGCGGGCTCTCGAGCGCAATAGTGCATTCATCCGTGTTTAGGATGGATGCCAGACTTAAGCAGACATAACAGATCTTCCGCGAAGGTACCGGTGGGAAATGAATTTCAAAGCTTTCCAGCCCAGGGTTCGCCAGTAGACGACTCAGAGACGACTAGTGTCAGGTTTTCCGTAACTGATCACAAATACAAGACGCTGCAGCCTAATACCAGAAAGATCGGATCATGAGAACTACCCAGATGTGTGGCCCTGTTTATTATAACCAATGTCTATCCAACATATTCGCGTTTTTTCCAACGCTTTAGTCACGAATGCAAAAAAGGTAAATCGTTGCAGTCTGAACTTGACCGGAGTTAAAGCTAGCCGTTTTGCGATCCCATTGTCTGCAGGTTGAGGAGTGGATGCCAATCAGTGGACTTCTGTTTCTGTTTCTGCCTGCCTGCCTGTTTCTTTTCCATGAAAGGTGGATATTCTAGCGTATCGATGAAACCTATTGGAACTGGTTCCGTTGGGTGTATGGCTGTGCCGCCTTACCTTTTAGCAACATTTGCGTAAAAATTGATGGCTTTCACACCCGCCATCGCCTCGCTCGTTTCCGACCGCGTAAGACGTCTCACCTGTGAGTGCAGGATATTATTCTAAGCACTCCGTCACATCGTAGATCAGTTTGGTTTCTTGTCTATGATAGGAGCTCATTGCTAGTGGGAGTAGAATGCCGCCAGTGTCGGCATTTCGCGTTAAACCAATGGCCTCGTGTCATTATCCAGTTCACCCGTGCCAACCCGAAAGCCAGGTCAGAGCCTAAGGTTATCAGTGTACGCAATCATTGACCTGGTCCGGGGTCTGGGCCGCCCCTCATTGCGAAATATCAGATCCAGGCTGGCGGTGGCGTTTGCGGTCGGCGGCGGCGGCCAATAAAGAAGAGCTGGCTGCGCCGAGTGTCTGATCCCAGTCTGCGCCCGTCCATGCAAGGTGGTTCGACGACTATCGCTGGTCGAGCTCGGCAGTCCGGCGTCCCCGCGGTGGTGGATCTCTAACGATCAGCCATTATATCACATGTAATAAGCTCTCCGTCATAGGTAATGGGAATCAAGACCCATAACGTCTGGAAGGTTAATTAGAATTGCTTGAGAACGTGGCACTCCTTGCACTGATAATTATGAGCCATTTGCGAGATGCGAAACAGGCTTGCACCACGACGTCTGGCATCCCTTCCTGAGGCATTCTCGCCCACAATGTGTATGAATCTGCGTGAATATCAATATACGGGTACCTTGGCTGCGTCGTCATGGCGGAAATGTTGAAGGAGGTTTTGTCATGTATTTGCGATAGAACATGAAATTATCATATATCAAATTTTGAAAAGCATCAGCGTTGTTTTACCTGGGGTGCGGAAGGTGTTAACAGTGTTGAGGAGAGCGCTGTGAACCAGAAACATTATCCCGAAAGCATCTGCGCCATTCTTCAAGCTGCTTGAACTACTTGCATTCAAATGGTGTAGCCATTGCCAAAGCGTGACTTGGCTGCCATTTTGTTCATTAATAGCACCAGTTATTTGCTTGAAATTGCGGGCAGAGGGAATTACCATGGAAATATCCATGACGTTAATGTTTTGCTGGAAATATGGATGACACTTTTCAGGAGATTATGTATTGCACTATGGTTAACGACAATAAGAATGCCCGCCCAACTCGAGTTAGAGGAGGGGTTATTAACATAATTGCATAATGACACTAACAAGCAGAAAATTGCGAACAATTACTGCCCTTGTTATCCTATCAGATTGCTGTGTGGTTATGTCACTAGTATAACATGCAGGCAATGCCCCTATAACTTACGTTGACGTTGGTTAGATGCGCGGCGCTTGTGGATGTGTCTGACACTCTACTGTGAAACAAATGCTGGCTTAGGCCTGCGGAAACAGCAGATATTCTGTGACTGGTCGACAACAGTTCATTGGTAAATCGATTTGCTTCTTCGTGGCAAATTACAATTCTAATTCATGAATTTAGGTCGTTTGCGCAGCTTACATTTATGTTATTTTCTCACCTGCATGCATTTTGCATCGTACGAATCGCTAGTCTTCACCTCGCAGTCGAATGTCATTCAACTTACAAGGTACGTTTGGGGACATGCCATTCATGTCATTCGGGTTCATGATTCGGAGTGTCCGCAGTGGAGCGCACGCCGTAGGTATGCGCATGCGCCGCATTCCCTTGGCCGCGTGCGTGTGTTTTCATCCAGGTTCAAACCGTGACTGAAAACCCCGATACAGGCGTATCATTTATTGGCGAACGTTTAGAGTCATCACTCGTCACTCGAAACGTTTGCATGCTCTGAGGGCTTGCGGTTGTCCCAAGTTGATTGGTCACCTTCAATGTCTCGGCTGCGTGGCATTGACGTCATAATGTTTGCATCAACCTGAACACAATCCTGAAGCTCCCTGGCCGTCATGAGCACGTCATCTTGAAACCACCCGACCGACTCGAAAAATTGACTGACGACTTCCTTGTCCCAGATCATGTCGAAACCGTGCCATCATTTTGGACACCCTTTTGAAATGCTTGGGTACTTTGCAGAGAACGTGCGGCCGTTATTTGCGGTTTATCTTTTTGCGTATCAGTTTCATCACCACCACTGACGTGTATCGTTAAGCACGTTCGCCTCGAGCAGCAAAATGTCCTTCGCAGTGTCCTGAAACAAAGATCGATCTACGATATCGATATCGATATCTACGAGATCGATACGATGATAACGATCTCGCTTATTCTATTACGCAAGCGTTATAAGTCATCCAAATTTATGCTAAAAGTGCGTTTGTGCTCCTTACTTCACAACCAGGCTGTGCAACTGACTGCATTAACTTTACATCTTGTACTATACTTCTATGTGTGGAGAATATAGTATCTTGGAACGAATCTGTGCCAAGCTGCCATATTCGATATGGTAGCGTAGCCTCCCGGGATGAACGGCCTCGCGTCCATTTGGCCATTTTTATCGATCTTGATCTTTGAAAGCTCTTCGCTGATTGGTCAGGTTTAGTTTTAGCTGCCAGAAGGTCACTGGAAGCTGCATATAGTTTAGACCGTAAAGGCGCCACGTATAGGGTGACGCCGGCTATTACTTTGTTGCTGTTGGTATTGTTGTGGTGCGGCGTAGTATTGCTTAGGTTGTAGCTGAGAACATTAAATCGACATGTTTTTGCCAGAAAGCAGGTAAGGTTTTTTATTATAGGTACTTCAATTCAATAACAAAAGGACGCACAGCTGGACTCAAGAGCGCCACGTTACCAGCACCGCCGATGCACGAAAACCAAAAACCCTACATCCGGCCAGCTTTGGTGCCAAGCTGGCAATATTTTCAATGCCCCATGTAAACAGGGCTACTGTTACATGAGCGAGGCATGCTTAACATTTTTAACGGGCTTAGAGGCTGTGAGAGGCACAACCAATGAAAGTATGTTAGCATTTGGCATGCTATGTAAGTCTCAAAAATGGAGAAGAAGTTTTAATCGTTCTAGTGCACGAGGCGGTCAAGAGCGCGATTTTAAGTTAAGAGGCACGCAGAAGGTGAGGGTCGCCAATAGAATGAAGAGTAAAAGCTGATTACTGACCTCAAACATACCAAAGGACTGGGTCGGCTAGCGTACATCAGCAACCACCAAGAGGGCTCCAAGACAGTGCTGACCACCAAGACAAGAGGTACGTAAGATTGTAGGTGTTCAAGGACAGACAAGGGCCATCGCAGCTCTCGAAAAATTGAGCCGTCTTGAAGCAGTCGGGGGTTCTGAAGTGGTCATGGACCTTAAGTTACGTCAAGGACTTAAAACTACTGGCGGTAAATAGGTGAATGTGATATATATATATATATATATGCATATATATATATATATATATATATATATATATATATATATATATATATGTATGTACATATAACATATTAGCCATGCAGGAGTTCAGAATCTGTCAGGGGCCAGCCAGTGCACTGCTAAATGGGGTGCAGCAGCCTGTGATCTTTGAGAAATCCCCCGGTGGCCTGACCCCTGACTGTTTCAGTCACACCTAGGACCTCTGATCGACCTTGGTGTCAGACCGTCTTCAGGGTGGCTTTTTCAGCGGCCACACCCATATTGGACCATGATTATTTCGTGGGTTCGAGATATTGACGCTGTTGAGCTACGTGCTATAACTTATATAACTAACGTGCTATAACTTTTTCCACTTCTTGCTTGCTTGAAGTTTCTAAAAAGCATATCGTCTGCTGACATTTCATTTCCCTTTTCTGTACATCAGATGCTTTGATTTCGTAAGTGATGCAGTTGACCTTCGCTCGCCCCCTTGTATATGCCCTTACATTCTCAAGCCATAGTGCCGCTAGTCCTGGGGAGCTTCAACCACAGGGAAGGAAAGTAGCAGGCGAATGACTGCCCTGATATGAACCAACACTATTTTTGCCGTGAAATCCTCACTTACCTTTTCACCATGAGCTTTTCCTGGGTCAGTTTATCTCAATTTTTCAATTTCGGCCGACTCACAAATGCGGTCAACAGAGAGCCCAACAAACCGCTTTTCTATTGAAGCCTAGATAAGCACTATTCCATCAGTAATTTCTTTACATGAGGACGCTTTGCCTGCCTTTTAAAAGGCAATGGCCGTTAGTGGTGGCGGTGTATTAACTCGACAGTAACTGATGCATCGGACGCAAGATCGGCGCGTATTTGACCCAGCCGAAAGGCACCGCGAACTACAGTAAACTTTGATGTAACGCTTCGTTACAATGCTCGGTCGTGCTGTTTGAAGGCAGGTGGTATTTGCGTGTAGGCATGACACAAGCAAACCGACAGTCGTAAATTTACAATGTGTCAGCATTCTACGACAAACGGATGCAGCCCCTATATCACAATCAGCAAAATTACTTTAATCGTCCACGATTCGCTGCTATGGCTGCACTGAGTGTGCACTGTACAAGTCTCATACGGCGCGTCATGTTCCAGATCACAGAGCCTGCCACCGAGCGAGTGCCGCTTCTGATCAACAGAGCGGCTCCGCGCCCGCGTATTTCCCCTGAAGCGCTTTCGACTGACAGGCATTCTTCCACAACACGACGCAATCTCCCGACTTTGATTGTAAAGACAATCTTTCCGCCGGCAATTACAGGGAAGTGGCCATCCACTCCGGCGAGTCGGCCTTTGGACGTAATTTCCAATTGGCCATCACTCGCGGGAGTTCGGGGCCCCGTGGTCGGGCGCCGTAAGTTGGCCGCCGACACAAGGGCGCGTCTAACCGGCGGCGCCATAACGCGCCCCTGTCCTCCTCTGGCGACACCGGCCGCCCGTTCGTTCCGGCCGCCCGAGCCCGCCCAGTCCGGCGACTTTACTACGGGATTACAGCAATCTCCCCGCAGTAAATCGCACTTAGCATATTGAGCGCGCGTTCGGAATCGGTTGCGTGGTGCGGGCGGGCCGCCGCGGCCTGGTCGCCGCCGGCTGGCCGGCTCGAGGCTGCAAGTTTCGCCCCATGAATCGACGCCGGAGGGGCGCCGGTCGGCGATCACCCCATTTGGCCGGCTGCTATTACCCGGCCGGCGGGCAACAGCTCCCCGGGCACACCGAGAAGAAATGGAAGGAGTTTTAATGAGGGTCTGACGGCGCGCCCGAGAATGGAAGTTCTAAATGAAAACGCGCACTACAAAGGGCCAGCGCGCGGCGGCGGGTTCCCTCAGGCCGGGAGTTATCCTCTGACGGGGGCCGTTCAGGTGATATGCTCGGTACGTTTGATGCAGAAGTGGAGGTCGTTGAGGCCCTTACAATTCGACGCTGACGCCTCCCTAAGATGGTGTTAAAGATCTGTTTATCCTCAGTGTGCGCTTTCCTATAAATTGTTCATGTTGTTAATTATCCAGTTGTATCATACCCCAATCTTCTTGAACACCTTGCAGGGAGGTACGACACTTATCATAGTAATGGTAAAGATACAGCTAACCCTGGGGCGGAAAACCGATGCTACCCAAAGGCAGATAAAATCGTTGGCCTCATTCAGTTTCAAAAAGATCGGCACACGCTTTTTCAAGATGCTACAGTCATCGATCACCTGTCCACATTCAGTTAAGTGCATAATGATTACCTGTGGAACATGGACCCTTCCCCAGCTGACGACAGACAGCAGAACACGGACCCTTCCCCGGCTGATGACGGACAGCAGAACACGGACTTTTCCCCAGCTGACGACGGACAGCAGAACACGGACTTTTCCCCAGCTGACGACAGACAGCAGAACACGGACTTTTCCCCAGCTGACGACAGACAGCAGAACATTGACCCTTCCCCAGCCGACGACAGACAGCAGAACATTGATCCTTCCCCAGCTAATGTCAAGCAGCGGAACATGGACCCTTCCTCAGCTAATGACAGACAGCAGAACATTGACCCTTCCCCAGCTAATAACAGACAGCGGAACATGGACCCTTTCCCCAGCTGATGGCAGACAGCAGAACACGGACCTTTCCCCAGCTGATGACAGACAGCAGAACATTGACTCTTCCCCAGCTAATGACAGACAGCGGAACATGGACCCTTCCCCAGCTAATGTCAAGCAGCGGAACATGGACCCTTCCTCAGCTAATGACAGACAGCAGAACATTGACCCTTCCCCAGCTAATAACAGACAGCGGAACATGGACCCTTTCCCCAGCTGATGGCAGACAGCAGAACACGGACCTTTCCCCAGCTGATGACAGACAGCAGAACACAGACCTTTCCCCAGCTGATGACAGACAGCGGAGCATGGACCCTTCCCCAGCTGATGACAGACAGCAGAACATTGACACTTCCCCAGCTAATGACAGACAGCAGAACATGGACCCTTCTCCAGCTGATGCAGACAGCAGAACATTCCCCGTGCGGAGTTCGCGCCGCCGATGTCGGACGCTGTGGCTGGCCGCCAACACAATGGGGGCGTCTGAGGGGCGACGCCGTAAAACTCACCTGTCCTCCTCCGGCGACGCCGCCCTCACCCTCTGCTCCGGAGACGGGCGCCGGCTGGGGGTGGGCAACATAATGGCCTGCTTAATCAGGTTTTGGAACTCTTTGAATGTCTTCTGTCATCCTTGGCTGGAATTCCTAGCCGTTCTGGTGCGCGCTGAATGTGATGGCGTTCATCGTCATAATACACTTGACGTACCTTGGATCACTAACATAATTTTCTCTAATGCGTACGAACACTGAAAGGCTGCATGATGATGTGTATAATGATGATAATAAATGGCTGCATTCGTCAATACATAATGATGAATGGCTATATAATGATGACAGCAGAACATGGAGCTAAGCATAAATAGCATTCAATTTAGCATCCAAAGCATGAAGGCATTTGATCGCAACGATCTTGCACCACATTAAAGCGATGGAGAAACAATTATTGTTGCATGACCTTACGCTATTTAGGGTGTACTCATATCTCCGATATACCTTTATGCAAAGGAGAGGCCTGTGCCAGAGGCTATATTCATGTTCGTGTAACTAATTTAAATGTGGGCAGCGAAGAACCTTACTGACGAGGTTCCGGATACCTTACTAGAATCATATAATTATGTGATATATATAACATATATATATATATATATATATATATATATATATACATTATTTGCTGACTCTAGGAGATCGACCTTTGGGAGACCAGTCAGCATGCTATATTGGATCCGTTGATTGCAATTTCAGCACCTGGTTTTGGCTACTTAAACCACGCTTAATCACAGTATTGCCTGTCAAATACCGATGTGAGTCTCCATGTGCAGGTGCTTTCCCTGGAAACGATTTCAAGGTGTTACAAATGCTCGAAGCACCAACGAGCTGCAAAGGAAGTTACTGCCCTTCCACCTGCACAAAGTCAGCATCGTAGAAACAGCACTACTATGACGCGCATATGAAACACATCTGAATGATGCTGGTACTGCCTGTTGATTGTTTCGTGGAAATATCGCGGTGCGATCTGTAAATATATATATATATATATATATATATATATATATATATATATATATATGTATATGTATATTGTCGGCCCTATATCAAGAATACCAACGGTCACTGGAACCACCTTGGCTGACACGGGGTTTCAGGAGTTACTCCCTGACCGAATTCCTGGCATGACATTGGCTCCGTTTTGTACGCTGAGCTATCTGTGTGTTTTGTCTCGTCGTTCACCCATTACGTATTACAGCATAAAGTAGACAAAAAGCAGAGCACAAGCACATGAAACAACCTAAGCGCCAATAACATGTTGTTAAATGACGCCACTTTAGCCCATCACGGCCTGGGCTGAGCCACAAGGCGACCGCCTCCTGCAATGACAGTAATTCCTGTGACCGGCTCCCACCGTTGAGGCAATCGACACTTCCGCAGAGCGGTGTCAGATGACGAGCTTGTGGCCAAGTCAGGATGCTTTCTTTTAAAGAAAGGTTATCTATTTAGCAAAGGCATACCATTCAACGAAGCCCACTGTACTGGTGTCCGCCGTGATGCATCGTAACACCGAGGATAATGTGAATAAACACAGAAATAAATGAGGAGAAAATTGTGCCATGAAAGGAACAACTGCCCGATGAGGTATCATATGATTAAATGGCAAGATGATATGGGTGTCTCATATTTTTTGGAAATACATTTATATTGAAATATGAGGCTCACACGCGACAGAAAAACAGACATTGGCTCCAAACATATTCACCACCAAGCCAAACACTTACGATGACGTTCCAACCATCCGCTGAACGTTGTGTCGGTCTTTCCTTTACTGACACTCCGAGCACGTGGCGCACGGCCCGCTCCAGCTCCTCGGCGCTGAGGAACTGCTTTCCACGTGGTGCTTTCTTGCGTTTCGGAAATATTTTAAATTCTGCATGTGCCAGGTCAGACCAGTATGTCAGGGCTACCATGTTGGTGCTTCGAAGATCCATTGTTTTGGTTTAGAGGCCTTACGGGTGCCTTAAACTGCGCAAGCATGCCGAATCCTCCGGTCCCAGGGCGAACCCAACACCTTCAGGTGGAAGGGGCGTGACCCCGAGCAGTACCCGTGGTTACACCACTGGTGGAGGATGTGATAAGTGGCAATATATTCGTTTTTTCCGTTGCAGTGCTTAGGTGCTTTGTTTTCCGTTCATCTGCAGCAAAGCGACTAAGAATCGACGCATCTTTCAATTTCACCTGGTTAAGAGCACCAAGTCCACCTCATCAAAAAAATAGCGGGCGAGTCCCCCACTTTTTATCCCTAACTTTCTCAAGCATGCTCACCAGACTTGCTTCGCTTTCACGCTTTTTAAGCTTGAAGATCCCGTCATCTTGTATAGCATACACTTTCTCAGTAGGACAGCTGACCAAAAATAATGAAGCTACCGTTTTTGGGAAGCCATTGATATGCTGAGCCAACTTCGGAACCTGTAGAGCCACGTTCATAGTGGGAATACGGCAGACAGTCCCAGAGTCAATACCCAGCGAACTGTCCCCGCTTCCGGCCGTCCAGACCACAGCCTGTGAAAGCGTCCCCATCATGGCGTCTTCCAAGTGACCGTCAACACCACGACGTGGGCCAACCCACGCGGGTTGGTATCTGCCGTGACCACCGCAGTGCTATTCAGAACCGTTTCCGATCGCCCTCCAGTATTTTATGGCCCCGACCAACAACCCTATCCAGCGGATATTCCCCCAAGTATTCTTGGATAGCATTTCATGCATAAAAACGAAGGGTTTTACACCAAGTGCGATCGGGAACGATTCCGAACGGCGTGCTGCGACTGCCAATGGGATGGAAGAAGGCAATTTTTCTGGAATAGCCTTCGGTGGAGCAGCACGTGCCGTACCGCCGGAAGCAGGAAACGCAGCCAGCTTCGTTCAAAGAAGCGCGGGTGCGGCTCTGGGCATTCTTGTATTTCATCAACTGCACTATGTAACAGAGGAACATGATCAGAATTCACGCTCACTTTTTGAAATTTAATCGCACGCTCACTATTACCTGCTAACTTCAGTAATTCGGCTCTACATATACCTTTGCATAGCGCACTGCGAATTGAGAAGTCTGTGAGAAGCTTGCGAGAAGTCTATTGCTAAGAGAGGTCTACGGCTTATAAAACTATTGATAAGCAATCTGACGATGCCGTGGGAAAACTTCATTATGCAAAGTGTATCGCTTCGCAAACTGCCACTTCCAATCTTCGTCTCCTTATCAGCAGCCAAAACGCCCCTCTCACATTCCATTAATACGCCACAGAAACCTCGATGGCGTACAACGGTGCGAAATAGACATCAGCTTCCCAGGACATGCAGTTCCAACGATCGGACCACATTTTTTGGACGCTGGGTGTGCATTCCCAAATAGCGGCCATACCGAGGCGCCCCCCGGCCATCGGCCAAAGCCCCGCGGAGTCCGGCATCCTGGCTGGGCGGGGACTGGCGCGTACATCATCAGCGGCGTTACAGGCAAACTGTCTCTTAAATCTGACCGGTCGAACGTGGGGCCAAGACTGCTGATCAGCCGGAGATTCGTGCTTGCGTTTGGGGTTGCTGTTGCTTGAGATTTTGTTACGTGACACCCAAAGGTTCTTTCTGGCTTCGGTTGTGGTCAGTGTGTTCGTGAAGAAATTGAGCTTCACATCCCCATTTACGGAAAAAATAAGCTCACTTGATCCGCTAGTTACCAGGAGATGACCTCTGTTACTAAGAACAATTTTCAGGAACTTATTCATGAAGTGGTCCCCGGCGTACTACCCTTTTCAATTGTATTGCGAGCAAGATTTGGCGCAAAATATATATTGACAATAACGAATTCGGCGCACTCGTATAGAAATAGGTAAGTCGGGAGCGTGCCATATTTGTGTGTTTTTCAGTCCATTTCGCGTGGCTGTGGCGGGCCAAATCAACTTAATAGTCAGGAGATGAGCTGTGCCCCTACACTGCAAAATCTTGCACACACCCTGATCATTGCATGATCCTTTTTAGAAGGAATCGTTGAATAATTACTTAAAATGATGGGGAGCTACGACACACAAACATCCTGCGTGAAGATTTGTGGCGTCAGTGGCCATACCTGCCAGCAGCATGTGTTAACGAAGAAGGTAACGTACGGCTCTGTTGTAAGTCACATAAGACAGAGATCTACGCAGTAGCAGTCAAAAATGCTCTGACGGGCTCCAGCGACTGCAGCTCCGATGCAGCCCTTACCCTGCATGTCTGCAGTATGCATGCAGTTACCTCACCCTCACATGCCGATAGTTACTTCGCAGGATGGTCAGCAAGGCATGATTAGCTTAATTGACATGCGGTGATTGCCTGTACGCTCAAAACGTGCCACAATTTCGTGGGTCGTGCGCGGCGTCTCACGCGGGCTGACGTACGGCCGGAATGACTCAAACCCTTTGTATTAAGGCCAACAAACCCTGATCAGGGGGCTCTGTGGCCAATTTGGTAGTTGTATTGGTAATGCAAATTGATGCGCATTGATCGCTGAGGGCTAACATGAGTTGGCAAAGAGAAGTGAACAGCCTGATGCTGTTGATACACTGTACTTTGACCCCATATGGGAAGCCATGGCCCGACTGAAAGGTCGCTTGAATGGTTTACCAGAACGGCCGCGGTAAAACCAAGCCACGATATGTGCTTGAGCTTTCAATTAATCAATTCGTAAGCTTTGATGGTAGAAGCTGCTCCGCGTTCATAAGCGTGGTGCTTAAGCCTTGGAATCCTACGCATACTGCAGGCTGCATGCATTCATCAATGTGCAGATTGTTAGCCTATTGATTCTACGAAACAATTTATTCTCAGCCAATGCTCATTCCAAATAAACCCAACCTTTGCTTGTAGTTTTCAGTCAAAATGACAACAAACGTGGCCGTGTGTTTGGATTTGCGTGCTCACAGACATGCCACATGGGCTCACTTCATTGCTGGTCAATCCTGACCGCGTTGCATCAGAGCTACAGGTGCTGGTTTGATGCAGGCTGTTCAGGCAGGTATGTTGGATCCAAGAGTATATGTGCCTTTACCGACGACTAAAAATGCATTTAGATAGGCCATAAAATTGTCGACTTAATGGTAATTTTACTGTTGTGGACCTACCTTGATGCGCCTGTTCTTCATTAAATAGCCTGTTGGCTACTGGGGAAGAAATGCTTACTGGCTGGCAAACGCTGGCTCTATTTGCTTTAACCGCAAGGTCATTGGCTTTTTATGAGGCTTATGAACCGTAAAGCTTCCGATACGGGAGAATTATTAGCGTTCTTGCTCCGTAACGGTGCGTTCAGAAGGCGCAAGCAACGGTACGTTTAGTTGGAAGATTTTCTCCTAGATGGCAGGCCCGCCAGAGCACCGACGGGGGCCATTAGCATTCTAGTGCCATAAAAGGGAAAAGGGTGGAGCCTCCCGGTATTTTTCCAAGTAGCCAATCTGCACCAAGGACGGCCGCCGGCTCGGACCAATTCCCGCTGTGGGCGGATGACGTCACGCGAGCCCCACGGGATCAATGCGGAGCCTTCAGTCGGACGGTGAGAGCGGAGATCGCGGGATGGGCTCGGCACGGAGCTTCGCAGCCGCTGTGACACAGGACCAGCGTGACATCTGAGTCACTGGACACGTTTTACCAAATGAACGTTTAGTGATGGGTCGGGACTATATCCGTTTTGAGGGTTTTGAAATCACTGTAGGGCGTTACCATTTGTTAGATGCCTGGATACTTGGAAACTATGCCTACAATAGTTAACTCGCTGCCAAAAGTTTTACAGATTTACTGTTGCCAATGTTGTCAGGGTTATATCTCACATCTGGATCGTCGCAGATTCTGAGTTTTTTGGTTTGTTGACGCACAGTATGCTGGACTTGGCTTGTGATGACGGGTTGTTGAATCCAACAAATAAAAGAGCACTGACAGCATCTCAAAGGAAACCAAAAATTACATTTGTCCATCCGCACAGGTTTGGGGCATGGAATATCAGCTACTTAGTTTCACAGACTACCTCTTCAATGACTTTTGAATGCATACTAATGAACGAGTCTTGGTACAAAACGATAACATCGGCCTTGGCAATGCTTAACAGATATTGCTTCTTCCTACATTTTTAAATTATCCAATATTTGGTGTAAATTCGACTGAAAGCGTGATATTTTTGTTCTTGCTGATCGTCTCGTGAGGTCACCATGTATACAATGTATACACATGCCAATGTATACACACACACACACACATATATATATATATATATATATATATATACATGCGTGTGCTATTTTATCCCTTGGAAACG